>NC_029794.2:74977131-74993272 GCF_000816755.2 Arachis ipaensis | reverse complement strand
GTGGATAAATTAATTTGATCCTCAGGTCCTAGTCAACTCCTATGGAGAGACTAGAGTTATTGGAGTGCAAATTAACCAGCTAAGAATTCCAATTTCAATCAACAGCTGAGTTGATAACTCAAGTGTTATAAATTACTTAACCAAAGCCAAAAGGGGAAAATAAATTTAATTTGAATTGAAATCATTCATAAATAAATTAAAGCAAAATCAAATCTGAAATACCTCAAAATATATTAATTAAGAAAATCATAACATGAATGTTCCACGAGCCAAATCTGGAAGATAAATATCAATTAAAGTAATGAAGTAAATAAAACTAGAAAGTAAATTAAAGGAACATTGAACCTGTGATTGAAGAGAAATAATCCTAAACTTGAGAGAAATCCTAATCCTAATCCTAATCCTAAGAGAGAAGAGAGAACCTCTCTCTCTAAAAACTACATCTAAAACCTAAAATTATGAATTATTCAGTTGTTCTACGTCTCTCCTTTGATTTTTCTATTCTCTGGCTTATATTCTATGTTTCTGGCTTGGATTTGGGCCGATAAAGGGTCCAGAAATTGCTGCGGGCGTTTTCTGCAGATTTTTGTACGTGGCGTCTGTCACGCGTTCGCGTCATCTGGGAGTTTTCCTTGTCACGCGTACGCGTCGGTCACGCGTACGCCTCAATTGCGTTCTGCTCAAGGCTTATTATGTATTACCAAAATATGTTATTACATAAATAACCATTTAGTCCCAGACCAAAAATATAGCCATTAGGTCATGATCACTCATGACCAAGAAAAAAGTATAGATAGATTTAGTGTTAATACTCTCATTGGTTTTTGTTCTTGTGTGAATAATCTAGACGTAACTCAGTTTTTGGGAATCGATGTGGAGCTGTTGCCTTCAACACCGAGCTATAGGCTAGGAAGATCCGGGTTCTTTGTCTAGAGAGATATCACGTCATGGAGAGTATGAACAAAGGGAGAGTGTACCTGCAAAAGGCACTCTGATGTTTAAGTTAGTATTGTATATTCAGTGTGTCCCTTTAGGATAAAATATCATACCTTTATAGGCGAGGGAGGATAGGTCGGTTACATTTCTATTGGTCCTCTGAATTGAAGAGCATTTATTGGAATTTAGTAGGCGATAGCGTCTGGTCGAATGTTTCTACTCAAGAATGACATCCATTGAATTTGATTGTAACGCATGATGCCGAGTTATAACGCATATAGCCGAGTTATGGTGTATAATGCCGAGTTATGGCTTCGAATTTGTAACAACCACATCATAGCTCCCAAGCTTAGCCTGAGAATGTATTTTAATGAAGCAGGTTGAGCTTTTGATGAGTCATAACATGGCCATCGAGTTAGCCTTGGAGACCCCAATTCAAGATGGTGTATTAAAAGATTATTTAATTGATATGAGTAGGAGAGAGAAACAGTCTTAAATGCCCATTAAAGAACGTGCGTGTTTCCAATGCACATCATTTCCCTTGATGCAACTGATGGGATGGTTTAGTGAATTTCAAAAACAGTTTTGGAGTGTTAATTAAAAGCCTTGGAATCCAAAAGATTGTGTTGGTTGCACAAGGTTTTGTTGTTATCAGAGGCATTTTAAAGAATCATGAGTAAAAGAGGTATGCTTTATTTTTTCCCTGTATTTTCTATAACTTCTGTTCCTCTTCTCCTAGGTCGTTCTAATGGGTTTTGAAAAAGAGAAAAAAGAGAGAGTTGATTGGTCATATGATTGGATAAATGACGACGTTAGGAAGCGTTGCTCACTGTTCTTAGATCAGGAAACTGTGAAGGAGATAGATAGAAGTAAGATTGTGAGGGGCGGGTCTGGCCTCCAATTTGAGTTACTTTCTTGTATTCCTAGTGACCATGTGTTTCATAGGGGGGAAGGGTTTGAGTTCTTTTATATGTGTAGTTTTGTGTTAGAGGAGTTGGGGTGAAGCTTTTCTTCACTGATTTTGAATGTCAGGTGCTAAGTGATGCATGAGCATCATGATGTGTTTTTCTATGCTTTTTCATATAAAAATATATTCATAATGCTTAATTATGGAGTGTTTTTGGTGCTTAAATTGAATATTACTTTGATTGCTTGAGTTAATAAATTTTATAGGTAATGATAGAAATAGAAGCAATAAAAACACTATTAGAGGATGCACACTCCCAAGGTGGCAAAAGAGTGGGAAACAAACTCAAAGAGAAGCAAAGAGGATTTGCAACCCTGACCTCTTCACACTCCAATATAAATAACTCGAGCTACAAAGCTCTAAATGAGATGATCTTAGTGCCATTGGAAGGTAGACTTCTAGGTCTTTCCAACCATATATAATACTTTATATTGGATACTGGATTTGAGGGTACAAATCGCTATTCTTTTAGCGTTGCAACTTCAGCGTAAAACAATTTCCTGCACTTCACCAGACTGACCTCTTCACCTTCAAAAGATCATAACCTAGGCTAGAGAAGTCTAAATAATGCGCTTCCAGCGGCGTTAGAAATCTGAGATCTAGGGCTTTCCAATGATATATAATAGTTTATAGTGGGCATTTATTTTGGGGATGCAACAGATCAATCTTTCAACGTGCAAGGCTTCCCAAGCCTTCAAAAGCCCAAAGTGCCACTTCAATAACACTCCACATTGGGCCACTTCCAAATACCCCAATTCTTTCATTTATTCTTCAATGTTTCAAGCCTCCATGAAGAGAATTAAAATTTAACAAGCCCAAGACAAGCCACAATTAACAATCAATCAAGGCAACAAGAATCATCTAGAAGTAGTTAGAAAATTTGCATTTGATTGTAATTTCATTTGAATTTGTAATTTGGGTAGCTTATAAATAGGACCTTAGATTCATCATTTTAGACACACAATGGAGGGGTGGAGGTGACTCCACTCCCCTTTCACACTCATTCTCTTCTCTTCTTCCATTTTCTTTCATACACACTTTTGTAAATATTTAGTTATGTGTTTCTAATTTCCAACATTGGGATAGAGAACTCTATTATAATTTAATGGATTAATTTATTTTTATTCTTTTTCTTCTCTTCATTTTTCATTTGATTTGCTAGAAATAATCTTCGTTCTTCATTTCAAGGATTTAATTGTCTTGGAAAAGAAATTGAATTCACATGGATTCTATGTGAGCCTTGGAAAGGGGATCATAGAATCATGCTTGAAGTTCTTTCTCACAATTGAGTAAATTTGGGTTTGGATTTGATATTGTGATATGTAATCATCCCTAAACTTGGGTTTATAAGTTGTGTGGCTCTAAACCGGAGACCAATCTTCATATCTTCTCATGAGCAATTAGATCAAGGAATTGGCAATTGATCAAGTTAAGAGAGATTGATTCACCAAGGGATTGGGTTTCAATCACTTATGATTTGCCAAGAGATCAATGATTGTATGATTGAAGAGGAGATGAGAGCTATTGATCTTGAAAATGCAATATCTCTTGATCCCAATGTTAATTTCATTCTTAATTCTTGTTATTTACTTCTTATCTTTAATTCTTGTCATTTACTTATGCACATTTATGGCTTTATTTACTTATGCACATTTATGCCTTCCATGTGTTTGTAGAAATGCTTTGATAAACCACTATTTTATGGTTTATCTTGTGCTCAATTGAGTGGTTTTTATCAAGTCTTTGCACACTTATTCATACTATTTGTATGATTTTACAATCCCTTCCTAATTTTGTTCTATGATTAAAAACTTGCTTCCTAAGTCTTTAAATTGTGTATTTTTAATGTCCTTTCATAATATTCGATGCCGTGATATGTGTGTTCAGTGTTTGCAGGCTTTATAGGGCAGGAATGGCTTGGAGGATGGAAAGGAAGCTTGCAAAAATTGAAGGAACACAAGAAATAAAGGAGACAACCACCGAGGAGTGACGCGTGCGCGTACCTGACACGTACGCGTCAGACGCGAAGTTGACCAGCAACGCGTACACGTGACTGACGCGTACGCGTGACGTGCGCAACCTGCTGAAAACGCAAAAAATGCTGGGGGCAATTTTGGGCTGAGTTTGGACCCAGTTTTTGGCCCAGAAACACAGACTAGAGCCAGGGGATAGCAGAGACTCAACACACATTCACATTACGCATAGTTTTAGTTTTAGTTTTGAATCTTAGAGAGAATTCTACTCCTTCCTCTAGGATTCTTCACATTCATAGTTTTAGAGATTATTGCTTTTGCTTTGGATATTGAGAAAAGTCATTACCTCCGTTGAAGTTTCATTATTCTAGTCTGTTTTCCTATTCCTTTACTCTTTTATTGCCCATTAACCCTGTTTGGATAAGTATGTTTATGATTTTGGGATTTATTAATGCAAAATACTATTTTTATTATTAATTAATTTTCCGTTTCTATTTTATTTAATTTATCATGTCTTCTTCTTATATTTCTTGCACAAGGACAACAAGACATTTAGACTACATTGAACTCTACTCTAAATGGTCTGAATGCCACTTTACAAGCTCTCATCTCCCAGATAGATTCATTACCTACTCCCAACAACCAGCCTTCAAGCTCCAGTAGGATTCCTTCTCAACCCTTACCCAACCCCAAAGGTAGCATCAATGCCATCACTTTAAGGTCTGGAATCATACTGCAAGAGAGGAATCATGAGGAGCCAAGCCCATAAGAACATGCCCTAGTTGAGGACATGGTAGAAGTGGAAGATGTTGAAGAGGAAGATGAAGTACAAGACATGGTTGAAGAAGAAGCAGCTCAACCAAGGAATAAAGAACCAAAGGAAGCTGAAGCTATAAGAGACGCCATTCCTATCCCATTTCCACACCTTGCAAGGAAGCCCAGAAAGCAGATGGAACTCGATCCTAAAATGGTAGAAATCTTCAAAAAGGTTAAGGTAACTGTTCCCCTTTTGATGTTATTCAGCAAGTACCTAAATATGCGAAGTTTCTAAAGGATTTGTGCATGCATAAGGATAAGATTAATGAGTTAGAAACTATTCCTTTAGGTAATTTTATATCTGCTTTAATGGGGATATACCTGAAAAATGTAGTGATCCAGGTCCATGCATGGTTAACTGTACCATTCAGGGTGTAATATTTTTTGACTACATGTGTGATTTAGGAGCATGCATGAGTATTATGCCTTTGTCTATATATGATGCTTTGAGGCTCCCTCCCTTAAAAAGTTCGGCAGCTCATTTTGTTTTAACAGATAAAAGCATTATTACAGTGGTTGGAATTGCTGAGGACGTGCTGGTGAGCATTAAGGGGCTCACATTTCCCATTGACTTCTATATCCTGGAAATGTCCCCTAATGACTCAGGAAGACCGTCATCCATCCTACTTGGAAGACCATTCCTGAAGGCTTCAAAGTTCAAGTTGGATGCCTTTTCAGGAACTTATTCTTTTGAGATAGACGGCCGAGCAGTGAGTTTCAACCTGAACGAAGCTTTGAAGCATCCTCCGGAAGACCATTCCATCTTCCAGTGTGACATCATTGATGATACCGTAGCTACAGTTCACATAGAGATGCACATAGAGGAAGGTCCAAGTGTGGGAAAATCCTCTGAACACAATGAAGACACTTTGCCACCATCACTAGCTCCAGGAGATCAAGTGCCTGACCATGAGCATAAATTGGAGTTGAAGCCCTTTCCACCCCACCTAAGTATGCTTACCTTGAGGATAATCAAAAGCTCCCAGTTATCATTGCAAGGGAACTCACATCCCAACAGGAGGAGCAGCTGCTTCGTGTACTAAGAAGACATAAGAAGGATATTGGGTGGAGTTTGGCAGATATAGTAGGCATTAGCCCTCAAGTTTGTGAGCACAGGATAATTTTAGAAGAGGGAGCAAGGCCTGTCCGTCAACCTCAAAGGCGGCTGAATCCCACCATCTTGGAAGTTGTCAAGAAGGAAGTGACCAGATTGCTTGAGGCAGATATCATCTACCCCATCTCAGATATTGAATGGGTAAGTCCAGTACAAGTGGTGCCCAAGAAGTCTGGAGTCACTATAGTGCAGAATGAGCATGGAGAGCTCATAGCAACTAGAGTGCAGAATTTCTAGAGGGTGTGCATTGATTACAGGCGCCTCAACCAGGCCACTCGTAAGGATCACTACCCCCTACCATTCATTGATCAAATGCTGGATTGCCTGTCAGGTAAATCACATTACTGCTTTTTAGATAGTTACACATGCTATTTCCAGATTCATATAGCTCCTGAATATCAGGAAAAGACTACTTTTACATGTCCCTTTGGAACATATTCTTACAAGAGGATGCCTTTTGGCTTATGTAATGCACCAGCTACTTTTCAAAGGTGCATGATGAGTCTTTTCTCTGATCTTATTGAGAGCTGTATGGAAGTTTTTAACAGCCTACCATCCCCAGATTAATGGACAAGCAGAGGTGTCTAACAGAGAGATAAAGCATATCCTGGAGAAGATAGTCAAGCCTCATAGGAAGGACTGGAGCACCAGGCTACAAGATGCGCTTTGGGCATATCGGATAGCATACAAGACACCTATAGGGATGAGACCGTTCCGCCTAGTTTATGTTAAGGACTGTCACCTCCCAGTAGAGGTAGAACACAAGGCTTTCTGGGAAGTAAGAGAAATCAACATGGGATTTGAGAAGGCCGGAGCTGAAAGGAAGATGCAACTACAAGAATTAGAGAACCTTCACCTAGAAACATATGATAACTCCAAGCTGTACAAAGAGAAGATGAAGGCTGTGCATGACAAGCACATTAAAAGGAGAGAGTTCAGACCAGGGGAGTTAGTTCTCCTTTACAACTCCAGACTGCGGCTCATGCCAGGCAAGCTGAGATCCAGATAGGAATGTCCCTATAGAGTAGAGAAGGCAGACCCATACAGAGTCTTTCACCTGAGTCATCATTCTAGCTCCAAATTTATCAAGGCCAATGGACATCGCTTAAAGCTATATCATGGTGAGAAGATGAAGAAAAATAAGGAGCTGGAGATCTTCTTCTTGGAGGATCCACCAACAGCAAAAGACTAAGCTAGTGGACTGTCCAACTTAAGGACGTTAAAGAAAAGCACTAGGTGGGAGACAACCCATCATGGTACGATCTCTCATTTTTATTCTTAGCTTTATTTTATTTTATTTTTCTCAGTAGCCATTCATAATTTCTGCATAATCAAGTACATACTACATTCTGCATCAAAAAAAAAAAAAGAGCACAGGACGCGCAAGCGTCGCTGATGTTATGTGTGTGCGTGAAAAATAAATATTGAATAGAGAGTTGCGCGGGAGTGGCACAGGAAGGGTGCATTGCGCACAATCATGCTCACGCATACGCGTCCATGACGCATGCGCATCATTTGAAATTTTGGCACTCTATGCGTACGCGTCCAGCACGCGTGGATGATGAAATCGGCGTGAATGGGTATTTGGGCAGAAAGTTGTGATGGTGTGGGGCTGGAACTGTGCTAGGAGCACCAAAAAAAATATGTTATGTTTCTACTTCATTTGCGTCATTTTCCCATCCAAGCCATCCACGCGTGCGCGTCCCTGACGCGCACGCATCGTTTAAAATTTTGGCAAATGTGCGTATTGGACAGAGAGTTGTGCGTGCGCGAGGCTGCCTTCGCGCCATTTGCACAACTCATGTCACGCGTACGCGTCCCTGACGCGTACTGGTGTACAAAATTATGATCACACTTTTCACAACTCTGCACAAATAACCAGCAAGTGCACTGGGTCGTCCAAGTAATACCTTACGTGAGTAAGGGTCGATCCGACGGAGATTGTCGGTTTGAAGCAAGCTATGGTCATCTTGTAAATCTTAGTCAGGCGGATTCAAATGGTTATGAAGTTTTGATAATTAAAAGATAAATAAAACATAAAATAAAATAGAGATACTTATGTAATTCATTGGTGGGGATTTCAGATAAGCGTTTGGAGATGCTTTGTTGCTTCTGAACCTCTGCTTTCCTACTATCTTTTTCCAATCATGCGTGCTCCCTTCCATGGCAAGCTGTATGGCCCTCTTGGATGAAAAATACCAAGTACGATCTCTGCACGACTAATCAACTATCGGATTTCTCGTCTCGGATGAAAAATACCAGGCACAGCTACCGCACGGCTAATCATCTGTCGGTTCTCACTAGTGTCGGAATAGGATCTCTCTATCCTTTTGCACACTGTCACTGTGCCCAACATTCGCAAGTTTGAAGCTTATCATAGTCATCCCTTCCCAGATCCTACTCGGAATACCACAGACAAGGTTTAGACTTTCTGGATCTCAAGAATGCTGCCAATTGGTTCTAGCCTATACCACGAAGGTTCTAATAACGGATTTGGATGCTCTGTTGTC
Organism: Arachis ipaensis; assembly: GCF_000816755.2. Taxonomy (NCBI): domain Eukaryota; kingdom Viridiplantae; phylum Streptophyta; class Magnoliopsida; order Fabales; family Fabaceae; genus Arachis; species Arachis ipaensis. The sequence continues at coordinate 74,984,956 of NC_029794.2, read as the reverse complement.
AGGAGAGACGATGCAAATCGTGAATTAGAGACCCAAGAGAATATACTCTGGCTGTTGTCCAATAACTACGTTGAACATCATGTAGACCGCTTGTGGTTATCAGGCACGCGGATCTTGGCTAAGCGAGTAACGAAGATAGTGGGTGATTGTCACGGGTCACCCCTTCATTCTGACTTAACTGAGAATTAAGTACGAGAGTATATCTTGGAGATGAATTAGGCATGAATTGAAAGAAAAATTAGCTTTAAGACATAGACACTAAACACTAATGATCATGTAATGAAGACACAAACATAGACAAAATATAAAGCATAGAAAACGAAAAACAGAAAAAAAAGAACAAGGGAATTAAAGAACGGGTCCACCTTAGTGACGGCAGCTAGTTCTTCCTCTTGAAGATCCTATGAAGTGCTTGAGCTCCTCTATGTCTCTTCCTTGCCTTTGTTGCTCCTCTCTCATGGCCTTTTGGTCCTCTCTGATTTCATGGAGGATGATGGAGTGCTCTTGGTACTCCACTTTTAGTTGCTCCATGTTGAAACTCAATTCTCCTAAAGATGTGTTAAGTTGCTCCCAATAGTTGTGTGGAGGGAAATGCATCCCTTGAGGCATCTCAGGGATTTCTTGATGAGGAATTTTCTCATGCTCTTGTTGAGATCCATGAGTGGGCTCTCTTGCTTGCTCCATCCTCTTTTTAGTGATGGGCTTGTCCCCTTCAATGAGGATATCTTCCTCTATGACAACTCCAGCTGAATTGCATAGGTGACAGATAAGATGAGGAAAGGCTAACCTTGCCAAAGTGGAGGGTTTGTCAGCCACCTTGTATATTTCTAGAGATATGATCTCATGAACTTCTACTTCATCCCCAATCATGATACTATGGATCATGATAGCCCGATCAATAGTTACTTCGGATCAGTTGCTAGTAGGAATGATAGAGCATTGAATGAACTCTAACCATCTCCTAGCCACGGGTTTGAGGTCAGGCCTTCTTAATTGAACCGGCTTGCCTCTTGAGTCTCTCTTCCATTGTGCTCCTTCCACATAGATGTCCATGAGGACTTGGTCCAACCTTTGATCAAAGTTGACTCTTCTAGTGAAAGGATGATAATCTGCTCTCATTATTGGCAAGTTGAATGCCAACCTTACAGTTTCTGGACTGAAATTCAAGTATTTCCCCCGAACCATTGTGAGCCAATTCTTTGGGTTCGGGTTCACACTTTGATCATGGTTCTTAGTGATCCATGCATTAGCATAGAACTCTTGAACCATTAAGATTTTGACTTGTTGGATGAGGTTGGTGAGAGTTTCCCAACCTCCTCTTCGAATCTCACGTCGGATCTCTGGATATTCACTCTTTTTGAGCATGAAGGGGACCTCGGGGATCATCTTTTTTTTTGCCACAACTTCATAGAAGTGGTCTTGATGGACTTTTGAGATAAAAGAGTGTTATGGAAAGGTGTGAAAAGGAAAGAATGAGAGGTGGGGTAGGTGGGGATCCTGTGGGGTCCACAGATCCTGAGGTATCAAGGAATTCTGATCCTTGCACCTTTCTGGCATGTAACGCCATCTCTGCTACCTCTCCTGGCGTTAAACGCCATGCTGATGCCCTTTTCAGGCGTTTAACGCCAAGCAGACACCCTTTTCTAGCGTTAAACGCCAGTCTGTCTGCCAATTCTGACATTTAATGCCAGCCAGACAGCCACTCAGCCAGACACCCTTTTCTGGCGTTAAACGCCAGTCTGTCTGCCAATTCTGGCGTTTAACGCCCAGAATACTGTCAGACTGGGCGTTAAATGCCCATTCTGCTATCCTTACTGGCGTTTAAACGCCAATAAGCCTGTCCTCCAGGGTGTGCTATTTTTGATGCTTTTTTGATTCTGCTTTAATTTTGCAGTTGTTTTTATGACTCCACATGATCATCAACCTAAAGAAAACATAACATGGCAATGAAAAACAAATAAATATAATTAAATAACATTGGGTTGCCTCCCAACAAGTGCTTCTTTAATGTCAATAGCTTGACAGTGAGCTCTTAGAGATCCGCACAGAGACTTAGAGCTTAATGGTGGCCTCCCAACAGCAAACTTAGAAGTTGAGTGTGGGGGCTCTGTTTGACTCTGTATTGAGAGAAGCTTTTCATGCTTCCTCTCTATGGTTACAGAAGAAGATCTTTGCCTTAAACACAAGGTAGTCCTCATTTAATTGAAGGATTAACTCTCCTCTGTCCACATCAATCACAACTTTTGCTGTGGCTAGGAAGGGTCTTCCAAGGATGATGCATTCATCCTCTTCCTTCCCAGTGTCTAGGATTATGAAATCAGCAGGGATGTACATGCCTTCAACCTTCACTAAGACATCCTGTACAAGTTTATAAGCCTGTTTCCTTGATTTGTCTGCCAACTCTAGTGAGATTCTTACAGCTTGTACCTCAAAGATCCCTAGTTTCTCCATTACAGAGAGTGGCATGAGGTTTATTCCTGACCCCAGGTCACACAGAGCCTTCTCAAAGGTCATGGTGCCTATAGTACAAGGTATTAAGAACTTTCCAGGATCCGGTTTCTTCTGAGGTAATTTCAGTTGAACCAAAGCATTCAGTTCATTGATGAGCAATGAAAGTTCATCTTCCCAAGTCTCATTACCAAATAGCTTGGCATTTAGCATTTTGATTGCTCCTAGATACTGAGCAACTTGCTCTTCAACAATATCTTCATCCTCTTCAGAGGAAGAATACTCATCAGAGCTCATAAATGGCAAGAGTAAGTTCAGTGGAATCTCTATGGTCTCTATATGAGCCTCAGATTCCTTTGGTTCCTCATTAAGGAACTCCTTAGTGGTGAGTGGACGTCCATTGAGGTCTTCCTCACTAGAATTCACTGCCTTTCCCTCCTCTACAGGTTCGGCCATTTTGGGTATATTGATGTCCTTACACTCTCTCTTCGAATTTTCTTTCGTATTGCTTGGGAGAGTACTTAGAGGGATTTCAGTGACTCTTTTACTCAGCTGACCCACTTGTGCCTCCAAATTTCTGATGGAGGACCTTGTTTCAGTCATGAAATTGAGAGTGGTTTTAGATAGATCAGAGACTATGGTTGCTAAGTCAGAGAGGCTCTGCTTAGAATTCTCTGTCTGTTGCTGAGAAGATGATGGAAAAGGCTCGCTATTGCCAAACCTATTTCTCCCACCATTATTATTATTGAAGCCTTGTTGAGGCTTCTGTTGGTCCTTCCATGAGATATTAGAATGATTCCTCCATGAAGGATTGTAAGTGTTTCCATAGAATTCTCCCATGTAATTCACTTCTTTCATTCCAGGATTCTCAGGGTCATAAGCTTCTCCTTCAGAGGAGGCTTCTTTAGTACTGCCAGATGCAGCTTGTAATCCAGTCAGATTCTGAGAAATCATATTAACTTGCTGAGTTAATATTTTATTCTGAGCCAATATGGCATTCAGAGTATCAATCTCAAGAACTCCTTTCTTCTGAGTCATTCCATTATTCGCAGAATTTCTTTCAGAAGTGTACATAAACTGGTTATTTGCAACCATTTCAATGAGTTCTTGGACTTCTGCAAGTGTCTTCTTCATATGAAGAGATCCACCAGCAGAGTGGTCCAATGACATCTTGGATAATTCAGACAGAAAACACAAATTTTTTTTCGAAAATAAACATTAAAAGCTTAAACATAAAATAAAATTACCCAATCTAAGCAACAAGATGAACCGTCAGTTGTTCAAACTCGAACAATCCCCGGCAACGGCGCCAAAAACTTGGTGCATGAAATTGTGATTACACTTTTCACAACTCCGCACAACTAACCAGTAAGTGCACTGGGTCGTCCAAGTAATACCTTACATGAGTAAGGGTCGATCCCACAGAGATTGTTGGCTTAAAGTAAGCTATGGTCATCTTGTAAAATCTTAGTCAAGTGGATTCAAATGGTTATGAAGTTTTGATAATTAAAAGATAAATAAAACATAAAATAAAATAAAGATACTTATGTAATTCATTGGTGGAAATTTCAGATAAGCGTTTGGAGATGCTTTGTTGCTTCTGAACCTCTACTTTCCTATTGTCTTCTTCCAATCATGCGTGCTCACTTCCATGGCAAGCTGAATGATCCTCTCGGATGAAAAATACCAGGTACAATCTCTGCACGGCTAAGCAACTGTCGGATTTCTCGTCTCGGATGAAAAATACCAGGCACAGCTACCGCAAGGCTAATCATCTATCGGTTCTTCCCAGCGTCGGAATAGGATCTCTCTATCCTTTTGCACACTGTCACTGTGCCCAACATTCGCAAGTTTGAAGCTCGTCACAGTCATCCCTTCCCAGATCCTACTCGGAATACCATAGACAAGGTTTAGACTTTCCAGATCTCAAGAATGCTGCCAATTTGTTCTAGCCTATACCACGAAGGTTCTAATCACGGATTTGGATGCTTTGTTGTCAGGAGAGATGATGCAAATCGTGAATTATAGACCCAAGAGAATATTCTCCGGCTATCGTCCAATGACTACATTGAACATCATGTAGACCCCATGTGGTTGTCAGGCACGCGGATCTTGGCTAAGCGAGTAACGAAGATAGTGGGTGATTGTCATGGGTTACCCCTTCATTCTAACTTAACTGAATTAAGTACAAGAGTATATCTTGGAGAAGAAGTAGGCGTGAATTGAAATAAAAACAATAGTACTTGAATTAATAAATGAAGAACAGCAGAGCTCCTCACCTTAATCTATGAGGTGTAGAAACTCCGCCATAGAAAATACATAAGAGAAAAGAGGTTTAGGCATGGCCGTGAGGCTAGCCTCCAAACATGAACAATGATTCCAAAGATGATAGTATGATAAAAGTCACCAAAAGATTCGAATACAATAGTAAAAAGTGCTATTTATACTAAACTAGTTACTAGGATTTACAGAAAGTAAGTAACTAAGTGCAGATAGTGCAGAAATCCACTCCCGGGGCCCACTTGGTGTGTGCTTGGGCTGAGCATTGAAGCTTTCATGTGCATAGGCCATTCTTGGAGTTAAACGCCAGCTTGGGTGCCAGTTTGGGCGTTTAACTCTAGTTTTGGTGCCAGTTCTGGGGTTTTACGCCAGAAAAGGGTCTCTGGCTGGCGTTTAACACCAGTTTAGGCCATCTAATCTCAGAAAAGTATGGACTATTATATATTGCGTGAAAGCCCAAGATGTCTAGTTTCCAACGCAATTGAGAGCATGCCAATTGTGCTTCTGTAACTCCAAAAAATCCACTTCGAGTGCAGGAGGGTCAGAATCCAACAGCATTTGCAGTCCTTTCTCAGCCTCTGAATCAGACTTTTGCTCAGATCCCTCAATTTCAGCCAGAAAATAACTAAAATCCCAGAAAAACACACAAGCTCATAGAAAAGTCCAGAAATGTGATTTTTGCATAAAAACTAATAAAAATATAATAAAAAGTAACTAAAACATATTAAAAACTATGTAAAAACAATGCCAAAAAGGGTATAAATTATCCGCTCATCAATGCCCCCTAATGACTCAGAAAGACCATCATCTATCTTACTTGGAAGGCTATTCTTGAAGACCTCTCAGTTTAAATTGGATGCCTTCTCGGGTACATATTCCTTTGAAATAGATGGAAGAGCAGTGAGTTTCAACCTTGATGAAGTTATGAAGCATCAACCGAAAGACCACTCTATCTTCCAGTGTGATATTATTGATGAGACTGTGGCTGAAGTTCACCAAGAGACAGTTGATGAGAAGAACATGGTTCAAGGTACAAGTGTGGGGAAGCCCCCTGAGTATACTGAAGACACCTTGCCACCTCCAGTGGTTCCGGATGATCGAGTTTCAAGCCATGAGATGAACATGAAGTTGAAGCCTCTTCCACCTCACCTCAAGTATGCTTATCTTGAAGACATTCAAAAGCTCCTGGTGATCATTGCAAAGGAGCTTACTTCCCAACAAGAGGAGTGATTGCTTAATGTGCTGAGAAGAAACAAGAAAGCTATTGGGTGCAGTTTGGCGGACATAGTTGGTATAACCACTCATGTTTGTGAGCACCGCATTTTTCTAGAGGAAGGAGCCAAGCCTATCCATCAACCTCAAAGGTGGTTGAACCCCACAATTCTGGAAGTTGTGAAGAAGAAAGTGACCCAACTACTTGAAGCCGACATTATCTATCCAATCTCAGATAGCAAATGGGTTAGTCCAGTACAAGTGGTTCCGAAGAAGTCCGGTGTCACGATAATGAAGAATGAGAATGGAGAACTCATGCCTACAAGGGTGCAGAATTCCTACAAGGATCACTATCCACTACCTTTCATCGATCAAATGCTTGATCGCCTGTCAGGTAAATCACACTATTGTTTTTTAGATGGTTATACTGGTTATTTTCAGATCCATATTGCTCTAGAAGATCAGGAGAAAACTACTGTTACATGTCCCTTTGGAATGTATGCATATAAAAAAATGCCTTTTGGTTTATGTAATGCACCAGCTATGTTTCAAAGGTGGATGATGAGTATCTTCTCAGATCTTCTTGAGCATTGTATGGAAGTATTTATAGATGACTTTAATGTCCATGGTGATTCTTTCGATCTTTGTTTGGATAATCTTACTAGAGTACTAGAAAGATGTGCTAGTTTAAACCTTGTACTTAATTTTGAAAAATGTCATTTCATGGTAAAGCAAGGTATTGTTCTAGGTCATGTTGTTTCTAATGCTGGTATATCTATTGATCCTGCAAAGGTTGATGTTATTTCTGGTTTACCTTACCCCTCATCTGTGAGGGAAGTTTGTTCTTTTCTTGGTCATGCAGGTTTCTACCGGCGTTTTATCAAAGACTTCAATAAGGTTGCACTACCCCTTTCCCGTCAAATGCAGAAAGACGTAGAGTTTGACTTGAGTGAGGACTGCATGGAAGCATTTGACAAGCTGAAGATTGTCTTGACCCAAGCTCCTATTGTGAGAGAGCCTGATTGAAGTAGGCCGTTCGAGATCATGTGTGACGCATCTAACTATGTGGTAGGAGCGACGCTGGCTCAGCGCGAAGGTAAGGATCCTTATATTATTGCTTATGCTTCTAAAACTTTAGATGGTGCCCAGTCTAATTATACTACCACTAAAAATGAACTTTTAACCATTGTTTTTGCTTTGGATAAATTCCGAGCTTATTTATTTGGAACCAAAGTGGTATTATATTCAGACCATGCAGGTTCGAAATACTTGCTAGCTAAGAAAGAGTATAAACCAAGGTTAATCCATTGGATATTATTATTGCAAGAGTTTGATTTAGAGTTCAAGGATAGGAGTGGTTTCCAAAATTTGGTGGTGGACCACTTGAGTCACCTAGAACATATTAAAAGTGACTCCATTCCTATCAATGATGCATTTCCACTTGATAGCTTGCAAGCAATATTTGAGGTGGTTCCTTGGTATGCACCCATAGCTAATTATTTGGTTAGTCGTACCTTCCCTCCAAATTTTTCTAAGCATCAAAAGGACAAGCTCAAGAGCAAGTCCAAGTATTACATATGGGATGACACATATTTGTGGAGATGTGGTGCTGACAAAATAATTAGAAGGTGTGTTTCACAATCTGAAATCCAATCTATTTTAGAGGCATGCCACTCTTCTGAGAGTGGTGGACACTTCGGTCCTCAAAAAACTATAAGAAAGATTTTAGACTGCGGATCTTGGTGGCCCACACTTTTTAAGGATGCTAATATTTTCTGTGACTTTTGCCACAAATGCCAAAGGTTTGGAAACATATACAAGAGGGATGAGATGCCCCAACAACTCATGTTGTTTTGTGAAATTTTTTATGTTTGGGGTATTGACT
>NC_029794.2:74969385-74976479 GCF_000816755.2 Arachis ipaensis | reverse complement strand
AGAGTATATCTTGGAGAAGAAGTAGGCGTGAATTGAAATAAAAACAATAGTACTTGAATTAATAAATGAAGAACAGCAGAGCTCCTCACCTTAATCTATGAGGTGTAGAAACTCCGCCATAGAAAATACATAAGAGAAAAGAGGTTTAGGCATGGCCGTGAGGCTAGCCTCCAAACATGAACAATGATTCCAAAGATGATAGTATGATAAAAGTCACCAAAAGATTCGAATACAATAGTAAAAAGTGCTATTTATACTAAACTAGTTACTAGGATTTACAGAAAGTAAGTAACTAAGTGCAGATAGTGCAGAAATCCACTCCCGGGGCCCACTTGGTGTGTGCTTGGGCTGAGCATTGAAGCTTTCATGTGCATAGGCCATTCTTGGAGTTAAACGCCAGCTTGGGTGCCAGTTTGGGCGTTTAACTCTAGTTTTGGTGCCAGTTCTGGGGTTTTACGCCAGAAAAGGGTCTCTGGCTGGCGTTTAACACCAGTTTAGGCCATCTAATCTCGAAAAAGTACGGACTATTATATATTGCGTGAAAGCCCAAGATGTCTAGTTTCCAACGCAATTGAGAGCATGCCAATTGTGCTTCTGTAACTCCAAAAAATCCACTTCGAGTGCAGGAGGGTCAGAATCCAACAGCATTTGCAGTCCTTTCTCAGCCTCTGAATCAGACTTTTGCTCAGATCCCTCAATTTCAGCCAGAAAATAACTAAAATCCCAGAAAAACACACAAGCTCATAGAAAAGTCCAGAAATGTGATTTTTGCATAAAAACTAATAAAAATATAATAAAAAGTAACTAAAACATATTAAAAACTATGTAAAAACAATGCCAAAAAGTGTATAAATTATCCGTTCATCACGTACGCGTCGATTGAAAATAGCGCGATCCACACGTACGCGTGATGCACGCATACGTGTCGCATGCGACGCACAACTAAAACACCTCAGCATCTGATTTCACATCTTCCACCCCTCAAATCCTAATTCTTTTCCATCCTAATTATTTCTTCTTTCTTCTTCCTTATTTTTTCTTACTTTCTATTACTTTTTTCCTTCCTTCTCCATCTTCTTCATCAAGGTTCTTTTCTTCTTCCTCTTTTTCTCTCTCATTCTTACTTTAATTTATGTTTCCTTCTTCTTTTTCTTTTACTTTCATTATCTATGGTTTCTTTTTTCTTTCTTCTTCCATGCATTTTTATGTTGGTGTTGGAATTTTATTTGGGTCTTACCTTACTATAATGAAGCTTGTGGATATTATGAGGAGTGATTTGACAATTGATATTTTAGTTTGGCTCTCCTATACATTTGGATTACATTATTTTCATTCCTATTATACCTTGCACACCACGTGTTTGTGAAAAAGCTTTTATGGCACTTTGAATCCTATTTTCTTTTACTCTTATACAATAATGCCTCTTTTTCACCCCACTTGGATTCCACATGTATTTGAGATTATTATTCACAATTGTCATCATTACATATGCTCTTTTATTTGGCACATTTATTACTTGATGCTTGAGTTATGCTTCTCATGCCTAGTACTTGCATGCTTTTAACCTCGTGCATCTAATTAATATGACTTGCCTTCTTGTTCTTAATTGATGTCTTACCTACATGTTGTAGCTACCATGTAGTTGGGCTATCATCTTTCCTTTGGCATTCATTATCACTTGGTATTTTCTCCCTACCGGTCTTAGTTATATATATTTAATATTCTTCCTTTTCTTTCTTCTTTAGACATTGGTACCAAGAAAGGAAAAGAGAAGGCCACTGTCAAGACACCAGCAAAGAGAGTGATGCTAGGGCATCATGGCTAGTTTTACTAGCCATTTTTTGTATGTTTTAGGTTGGTTTCATACATTTTCTTAGGAAATAAGAAAGTATTTGGGTGAAAATGCATTCATACCATGATTCAAGCAAACATTGTAAATTTTGAATGATTTTATGAGAATTATGCATGAATTGAATGATAAAATAGATGATGCATGATCTCATGATTAAGAGCAAGACTTTGATGTACTTTGTTTGATTGATTTCAGGTAACAAGAAGTAGAGAAGAGCCACGTTAGTGGCTACGTTAATGCCACTAACGTGGCCATTAAAGGGGAAGGAAGGAAAGCTTGGAAAGTTAGTGAGAACGTTAACGCCACTAACGTTAGCGAAGGGCAAGAAGACCCACGTTAGTTTCCACGTTAGTTACATTAACATGGGAGATAACGTGGAAAAAAAGAGAAGCCCCAACGTTAGTGAGAAAGTTAATGGCATTCACTTTGAAGAAGGAGAGCATGGAACGTTAGTGGTAAAAGTAAACACCACTAACGTTAGCGAAGGGCAAGAAGACCCATGTTAGTTTCTATGTTAGTTACATTAACGTGCGAACTAATGTGAAAAGAAAGGGAAACTCCAACGTTAGTGGAAAAAGTGAACGCCACTAACGTTTGCGAAGCAAAGAAGGCCTACATTAGTGGCCACGTTAGTTACACTAACGTGGGCAAAAATCTCACCTGGCAGCCTGACCATGCCTTCTTCAAACAAGAATAACTTGAGCCACAAAGCTCCAAATGAGGTGATTCCAGTGGCATTGGAAAGTAGGAATCTAGAGCTTTCCAAGCATATATGGCACTACATGGTAAACACTAAATTTGAGGGAGAAAACTTGCCCCGAAAGTGTAAAGATGAACATGGTATCAACCTGTAGTAAGGCCAGCTGACCTCTTCACCTTCCAAGAAGTGTAACTCGAGTTGTAGAGCTCCAAATGATGCACTTCCAAAGGCATTGGAAAGTAGACGTCCAGGGCTTCTCAAAAATATGTAATAGTAAGGGGTGCACATTAAGTTTGAGCTCCAGAATCTGGCAATATTAATCCCCTGAACGCGGACGTTATTGGCACTCACTTTTTTCAATAACGCCAGCGACTATGCCAGCGACCTTGTCCACTTCAAAGGAGCATAACTTGTGTTACAGAGGTCCAATTGAGGTGATTCCAATTGCGTTAGAAAGCTGACATTCAGAACTTTCCAACGATATATAATACTTTATAGTAGGCATGAAATTGGAGCACCAAACAGAGGCATCTTTTAAGCCCCAAAAATATCAATTGGGTAGCAAGTGTGACGTTAGCCACTCTAACTTCAGCACTAACGCCACACTTGTAGCGTTAGTGTGGCTAACGGTAGCACTAACGATTAGCACCTAGACCTCAACTTGATTCACTTCCCTTTCAAGGACCACCCAACCACAAGGAAGCAAGCCCACAAGTGTTAACCAATCAAGGTCACAAGAAGCATCTAGAATAGGAATTTTCATTTAATTGTAATTTACTTTTAGTTTCATTTCATTTTTAATTTAGGAGAGCCTATATAAAGGCCTTAGTTTTAACATTCAATTCATTCGGGATTGGAGGGGGGATTCTATATTGGGGTCTTCGGACTCCCTCCCCTCACACACTTTTCTTTCTTTTTCTTTCCTTAGTAGTAGTTCATTTTATAGTTTGTAATTTTCCAATTATGAATGTTGAAGTCTAAATTTCAGTTTTAATCTTCATCTTTATTTTTCTGCACTTCTTTTCTTCTCTGTTGAATAGATCAATGAACAACTAACTCTTTTCATTGGGTTAGAGAGCTCTGTTGGAATTCAATGGATTAAATTGTTTTCATCATGCACCTTCCTCTTTCTTTTCTCTTGATTTTACTAGAAAGCTTTCATTCTTCATCCAATTGGTTAGCTATCTTGGAAGAGAAGCTCTCCATAATTGGATCTCCTCAGAACCTTAGAAGAGGAATGAGGAGATCATGCTAGAAATGCTTTCTCATGCTGGACCAAATTGGGGTTTGGATGGATATAGTGACATATAATCCTACCAACACTTTGATTTAGGAATGCATGTGATATAATCAGTGACCAAACTTCATCTCTTCCCATGAGCAATTAAATCAAGGAATTGGGAAATTGTTCAAGCTTAGAGAGATTAGATTGCCAAGGAATTGGGATCCAATCACTTAAGATTGCCAAGGAGATCAATGAATGCATTGATTGAGGAAGAGATGAAAGCAATTGATCTGGAGATTGAAATATCTTTCTATCCCAATGCTTTCTTTTCTTTTTACTTTTAGTTATTTACTTTCTTGTATTTTACATTCCAGTCATTTACTTTCCTGCACTTTACATTTTTTGCACTTTAATTTCTTATAATTTACTTTTCTTGCCATTTTACTTTTCTGTACTTTATTGCTTTTCCTTTCTTTTCTGTCAATTTACAATTCATGCTGCTCATCATCCAAATCTGAATCGTCTGACTAGGATAATCAATCAACTATTGATTGCTTAATCCGTTAATCTCTGTGGGATTCGACCTCACTCTTTTGTGAGTTATTACTTGACGACAATTCGGTATACTTGCCGAAGGGAGATTTGTTGAGAGACAAGTTTCCGTGCATCAAGTTTTTGGCACCATTGCCGGGGATTAATTGTGATTAACAAACTACCAGTTGATTGATTTACTAGATTAGACACTTTTCTTTTGTCTTTGTTTTCTTTTGTTTCTTATTTTCTTTTGCTAACTAACTGTTTGTGATATTACCTCACTAAGAATCCCTCATTTATTACAATGGAGATTCCAATTTCTTTTGGTGATTATTGTTTGAGACAAAGCCTTTTGCAGGAAAGAAAGGAGCATCCGTCATATTTTAGTCAATCAAATTTCATGGAAAACACTCCACCACCACAGAATGATTCACTTTACTATGCTCATGGTGGGTGGGAGTATCAAGAACATGAAATTGGGTACTTTTCAGAGCCACAAAATGGTCCATATTTTGGCGAATTTGATTACTACTCAAATTGTGGTTGGGAAGATCAAAATCAAAGAGATTTCACTCATTCATACCCTATTCATTAAGAACCATCACCTCTCAATTATCCAACCTCACCTCTAAGTTTTACATGCCTAAATTCTTCATCACTTGAGTATAGCTCAGCACAAAATTTTGTCCCAAATCCATACAATTCATTTCACCATCCACAAAACTCAATCCACTACCCACAAGAGTCATACCACTTTCAGAACACACAACAACAAAACAACCAATTCCATTCACAAGCCAACCCCGACCAACCATTATAACCTACCCAACCTCCTTTAGATAGACTTGCTAGGATGGAACTCAACATGGAAGAACTCAAAAAAAGTAGAGAAGAAGATAGACTCGCTAGGATAGAACTCCTCCTTGAAGAAATGATAAAGACAAACGAAGAGGAGAAAATAGCAAAAAGGGACCATGAAGAAAAATTGAGACAGAATACACAACTCTATTCTGAAGAACAATTCATTGAAGAGCTGAGATCACAAAGAGAGACCACTCACTCACACTTTATTCTAAGACATTCATGATCCATCATAAACCCCATCACCACTGTTTTACTTGTTGCTTGAGGATAAGCAATCATTCTAAGTCTGGTGTGGGAAGGGGAAGAATAGGAGGAAAAGGACAACAACAATGAAGATGAACTATAAGGTGGTAAAGTTTCTTTTTCCTCTTACTTATTTCCAGCACTTTAAATTGCATGATTGTCTTCTATTTATGCATGTGTGATTACTCCTTGTGAATAAGCATAATTTGATATTTGATTTGTAACATGTTGCTATGATATCATGATTATCATCTTGAATTTTACTTGCACCCAATATCTTTAAGACTGCAACAAAGAAATCATTCTTTTGAAAGGAAAATGTTGAAGAATTTTATAAATCTTGGGGCAAGCAAAAGATTAAGAGGAGTGGAGGTTCTGATTGTATGATTGTGTATTGAGGTTGCATGTTTGTGAAAACTTGCATGGATCTCATAGACAGGAATTGAAATTTAGAGAAGTATTATGGAATTTCTCAAACATCTATTGATCCAAGAAGCAGCAACAAAAAGAAAACAAAAGAAAAAGAAAAACAAGTAGAGGACATATTAGTAAAGGTTGAAGGCCTTTACATCCCTGCTGATTTCATAATCCTAGATACTGGGAAGGATGAGGATGAATCCATCATCCTTGGAAGACCCTTCCTAGCCACAGCAAGAGCTGTGATTGATGTTAACAGAGGTGAACTAGTCCTTCAATTGAATGAGGACTCCCTTGTGTTTAAAACTCAAGGACATCCTTCTGTAAACATGGAAAAGAGGCACAGTAAGCTTCTCTCAAAACAGAGTCAACCAGAGCCCCCACAGTCAAACTCTAAGTTTGGTGTTGGGAGGCCACAACCAAACTCTAAGTTTGGTGTTGAACTCCCACATCCAAACTCTAAGTTTGGTGTTGGGGAGTCTCAACAATGCTCTGAACATCTGTGAGGCTCCATGAGAGCCCACTGTCAAGCTATTGACATTAAAGAAGCGCTTGTTGGGAGGCAACCCAATTTTTATTTAATTATATTTTTATTAGTTATATGTCTTTATAGGTTCATGATCACGTGGAGTCACAAAATAAATATAAAAATTGAAAACGGAATCAAAAACAGCAGAAGAAAAATCACACCCTGGAGGAGGATCTCACTGGCGTTTAAACGCCAGTAAGGAGCATCTGTCTGGCGTTCGACGCCAGAACAGAGCATGTTTCTGGCGTTGAACGCCAGAAACAAGCAGCATCCTAGTGTTCAGACGCCAGAAATGCACAGTGAAGAAAAGCTGGCGCTGAACGCCAGAAACAAGCATCTGGGCGTTGAATGCCCAGAACAAGCATCAATTCGGCATTTAAATGCCAGAATTGCATGCAAAGGCATTTTACATGCCTAATGGGTGCAGGGATGCAAATCCTTGACACCTCAGGATCTGTGGACCCCACAGGATAAACTCAGTATCTGTGGACCCCACAGGATCCCCACCCACCACCGCTCACTCTCTTCCCTCTTCTCCATGTTCATCCTCTCTTCCCAATAAACACTCTTCCCCAAAACTCTTCACCAATCACCTCAATATCTCTTCCCTATCACCACTTCACCACTCACATCATCCACTCTTCCCCATAAACCTACCTCATAAACTCCACCTACCTTCAAAATTCAAAATCAATTTCCCACCCAAAACCCACCCTTATGGCCGAACCTT
>NC_029794.2:74967918-74969366 GCF_000816755.2 Arachis ipaensis | reverse complement strand
ACATACTGAACTAGGAGAATCAATAACACTATTTGAACTCTGAGTTCCTATAGATGCCAATCATTCTGAACTTCAATGGATGAAGTGAGATGCCAAAACTATTCAAGAGGCAAAAAGCTACAAGTCCCGCTCATCTGATTGGAGCTATGTTTCATTGATGGTTTGGAATTTATAGTATATTCTCTTCTTTTTATCTTATTTGATTTTCAGTTGCTTGGGGACAAGCAACAATTTAAGTTTGGTGTTGTGATGAGCGGATAATTTATACGCTTTTTGGCATTGTTTTTAGTATGTTTTTAGTAGAATCTAGTTACTTTTAGGGATGTTTTTATTAGTTTTTATGTTAAATTCACATTTCTAGACTTTACTATGAGTTTGTGTGTTTTTCTATGATGTCAGGTATTTTCTGGCTGAAATTGAGGGACTTGAGCAAAAATCAGATTCAGAGGTAGAAGAAGGACTGCTGATGCTGTTTGATTCTGACCTCCCTGCACTCAAAGTGGATTTTCTGGAGCTACAGAACTCAACATGGCGCACTTTCAATTGCGTTGGAAATTAGACATCCAGGGCTTTCCAGAAATATATAATAGTCCATACTTTGGCCGAGTTTAGACGACGTAAAAGGGCGTTGAACGCTAGTTCTACGCTGCTGTCTGGAGTTAAACGCCAGAAACACGTCACAAACCAGAGTTGAACGCCAGAAACATGTTACAACCTGGCGTTCAACTCCAGAAAGAGCCTCTGCACGTGAAAAGCTAAAGCTCAGCCCAAGCACACACCAAGTGGGCCCCGGAAGTGGATTTATGCATCAATTACTTACTTCTGTAAACCCTAGTAGCTAGTTTAGTATAAATTGGACTTTTTACTATTGTATTAGACATCTTTGGATCATCCTGGATTGTATTTTTGATCCTGTGATCTCGTTTTGGGGGCTGGCCATTCGGCCATGCCTGAACCTTAATCACTAATGTATTTTCAACGGTAGAGTTTCTACACTCCATAGATTAAGGTGTGGAGCTCTGCTGTTCCTCAAAGATTAATGCAAAGTACTACTGTTTTTCTATTCAACTCAACTTATTCCGCTTCTAAGATATTCATTCGCACTTCAACATGAATGTGATGATCGTGACAGTCATCATCATTCCCCTATGAACGCGGGCCCGACAACCTCTTCCGTTCTACCTTCGATTGAATGAATATCTCTTGGATATCTAATACAGGGGACCGAGTCCGAGTTATTAGTGTCTTCGTGGTATAAGTTAGAACCCATGGATGGCCATTCCTGAGATTCGGAAAGTCTAAACCTTGGCTGTGGTATTCTGAGTAGGATCTGGGAAGGGATAGCTATGACGAACTTCAAACTCGTGAGTGCTGGGCGTAGTGACAGACGCAAAAGGAGGGTGAATCCTATTCCAGCATGATCGAGAACCTCAGATGATTAGCCATGC
>NC_029794.2:74962398-74966095 GCF_000816755.2 Arachis ipaensis | reverse complement strand
CAGAATCTTCGTGGCGTAAGCTAGAATGATGGCGGCATTCAAGAGAATCCGGAAGGTCTAAACCTTGTCTGTGGTATTCCGAGTAGGATTCAATGAATGAATGACTGTGACGAGCTCCAAACTCGCAATTGCTGGGCGTTAGTGACAGACGCAAAAGGAGGGTGAATCCTATTCCAGCATGATCGGGAACCTCAGATGATTAGCCGTGCCGTGACAGGGCATTGGATCATTTTCCCGTGAGATGACCGAAAGTAGCCATTGACAGTGGTGATGTATCACATAAAGCCAGCCATGGAAAGGAATGAGACTGATTGGATGAAGATAGCAGGAAAGCAGAGGTTCAGAGGAACGAAAAGCATCTCCATTCGCTTATCTGAAATTCCTACCAATGATTTACATAAGTATCTCTATCCCTATTCTATTATTTATTATTCGAAAACACCATTATCACTTTATATCTGCCTGACTGAGATTTACAAGGTGACCATAGCTTGCTTCATACCAACAATCTCCGTGGGATTCGACCCTTACTCACGTAAGGTATTACTTGGACGACCCAGTGCACTTGCTGGTCAGTTGTATCGAAGTTGTGACAGATTATAAATGTGTAATCACGATTACGCATACCAAGTTGCTCACGTGCCAGGAATAGTTTGAGCCTGGACATCACAATTTCGTGCACCAAGCACGCGATCGCGTGATTTGGGTGAAAATGGAAGTGACGCGGCCCCGTCATTGATGCAATCGCGTGAATTAGGTAAAAGATAAGTGACGCGTACGCGTGAAGCACGTGAACGCGTCGCTGAGAATTACGCGTGAAGCACGTGAACGCGTCGCTGAGAATTGTGCTAAACACACAGTTTCAGCGTCGTTTTGGCGCTCGCGTGGGGTGATTTTGATTTTTTTTTATTATGCAATATACAGTATGCAATATGCCAGATGCAGTGCTAATATGGGTGTTATGAATAATTCCAGATTCAATAAAATAGAATAAAACTTAGAAGCAAACAAAACGAAATAAAAAAATAAAATTAAAATTGAAAAGGGAACGATCATACCATGTTGGGTTGTCTCCCACCTAGCACTTTTAGTTAAAGTCCTTAAGTTGGACATTGGAAGAGCTTCCTGTTATGGCGGCTTATGCTTAAATTCATCTAAAAATCTCCACCAATACATGGAATGCCAATAGCCTCTGGGGTCCCAAACTAGGCATGTAAAGCTCGTGAGCAACTTCAAACAAATTTTTAGGCTCCCGAAATGACGAATTTCAGAATAGATTCCAGGATCCCAAACCTTGCTCTTATATCCGCCTTTGTCTTGATTTTTATTTTTCCATCTGGGCGGTTTGGAAGTTGCATTCTCACCAAGATGACCAAACATTTTCCAAGACCCATTCAATCGAACTCGAAACCAATCCTTACACTTCAGATTGAAGCGTGAAACCTTATTGAATCTTGCATACCAGCCTTGAGCACGAACCATTTCCTTTTTACTCTTAAAGCCGCAAAGAGCTCTAAGCTGACCATCTGTTTCAAGTAAACCATATTCAAGTGGAAAAGTAAAGATAAAAGCTAAGGATTTTACCCACTTGAAGTTTGTATTGGGAGGTAATGGCCTTGGGATAGGTGTTTCTAGTGGTTTTGCAAGCTCTACTCCCTTGTATTCTTCTGTGAATTCTTCCACTTCTTTGTAAATTTCTTCAATCTCAACCACATCTTGATCCAAGTCTTCGATATCTTCCTCATCACTCAAGTCATAAGTTGGAGGTTGCGAAAAATCTACCTCTGCGTCATCTTCGTATTCACTTGGGAAAGATTCTTCCATCTCAAAGAATTCACTTGCGGATGCAAGTTCATTACTAGGAGAATTAGACTCGTGGTCATTATTATCAAGGAAACTTGCTTGTTGAGTTATTCCGTCCAATTCTTCATAAGATTCATGCTTTGGAGGTTGTGCACTATCCTCCTTACCATCAATTGTAAATTTCTTGACGGAATTCTCCTCAATTCTGGATTTCCATGGAAATTCAGCATCTCCTAAGTCTTTAACCGATTCTTCTTCTTCGATAATTTCAGCTTCCTCCACTTGTTCCAGTACAAAGTCATGCTCCATACTGTCTAGTGGTGTTTCTAGTATCTCCTTCATGCTGCGTTCTTCATTAGTTTGTCCACATGAAGCCATGGGGTTCCTTGAGTGTCCGAACGTCAGAAAGGTAGTCTATTTATCGCTTTATTCAATTGGTGAAGTATGGGATGAAATTTTTCAAATGTTTCCTTGAGTTGCTCCCTTGATTCTTGGAGTGATGGATATGGACATGGTGCATAGGGAAGTGGTGGTTCTTGGGAGTAATTAGGTTGGAATTGGGGTGGATACGGGTTAGGGTCATATGGAGGTGAATGGTGGTAGTTGGCTTGTGAGTGTGGTGGTTCAAAGCTGTGTTGAAGAGGGGGGTTCATGAGCATTTGGTGGGGCTTGTTGGTAACCACAAGGGGGTCACCATAACTATTGTTCCGATATGCATTATTGAATGGTCGTCATCCATGATAGTTTGGAAGGTGTTGTTGCCTAAAGGTTGATCAGATCCTCGTGTCTCTGTCCATCTTTGATTGTTTTCACCTTGATGCATGTTCCTGTTATAACTTCCATTCCTTTCAACATTATTAGAACCAAACTCAAAGCGATAGGGGTGAGAATTCATAGTAAATAATAAAAATTAAAAGCGAAAATTAAAACAAATAAACAAGCAAAAGAAAATATTTACAATAACCAATAATAAGGCACACAGTTGCAACTCCCCGGCAACGGTGCCATTTTGAAGAGCAAAACTCTCGCGTGATCTAGAATTTTCACAAATAAATTTCCGTTGTAAGTATAGCTTCTAGACCGACAAGAATTCCTTTCTTACAAAAGTTTTGGTTGTCACTTAAGCAAGCCCAATAAAATTTATAACCGAAGTATTTAAACCTCGGGTCATCTCTCAAGGAGTTGCAGGGTAGTGTGATTTATTATTGGTTATGGAAAAAAGTATATTTTTGGGTTTTTTTAATGTATAAGATAAAAAGCAAGAATAGTAAATGGCAAGAAAGTAATTTGTAAGGAATTAATTTAAATAAATAATAAAACTCCTGGCAAGGTACAAGGAATTGAAGTCCTATCCTAGTTATCTTTATCAGGTGTGATGAGAATTGGATTTTTGCTCCCACTTTTAATTAACCCTTACTAAATAAAGGAAAGTCAAGTGGATAAATTAATTTGATCCTCAGGTCCTAGTCAACTCCTATGGAGAGACTAGAGTTATTGGAGTGCAAATTAACCAGCTAAGAATTCCAATTTCAATCAACAGCTGAGTTGATAACTCAAGTGTTATAAATTACTTAACCAAAGCCAAAAGGGGAAAATAAATTTAATTTGAATTGAAATCATTCATAAATAAATTAAAGCAAAATCAAATCTGAAATACCTCAAAATATATTAATTAAGAAAATCATAACATGAATGTTCCACGAGCCAAATCTGGAAGATAAATATCAATTAAAGTAATGAAGTAAATAAAACTAGAAAGTAAATTAAAGGAACATTGAACCTGTGATTGAAGAGAAATAATCCTAAACTTGAGAGAAATCCTAATCCTAATCCTAATCCTAAGAGAGAAGAGAGAACCTCTCTCTCTAAAAACTACATCTAAAACCTAAAATTA
>NC_029794.2:74939621-74960186 GCF_000816755.2 Arachis ipaensis | reverse complement strand
AATTGAATTTGAAATAAGATAAGATAAGATTTTGAAAAAGATATGATTTTTGAAAAAAGATTTGAATTTTGAAATTTAAAACTAAGATATAATAAGATAAAAATTTTAAAATAAAAATCTGAAAAAAAAAATTTTTCGAAAAAAAATCAATTTAAAAGTAAATATTTACAACAACCAATAATAAGGCACACGTTTGCAATTCTCCGGCAACGGCGCCATTTTGAAGAACAAAACTCTCGCGCGATCTAGATTTTTTACAAATAAATTCGCGCTGTAAGTATAGCTTCTAGACCGACAAGAATTTCTTTCTTATAAAAGTTTTGTTTGTCACTTAAGCAAACCCAATAAAGATAAATAACCGAAGTATTCAAACCTCGAGTCGTCTTCTCAAGGAATTGCAGGGAGGAATGACTTATTATTAGCTATGGAAAAAGTATATTTTTGGGTTTTTTAATGTATAAGAAAAAAAGCAAGAATAGTAAATGGCAAGAATGTAAGGAATTAGGAATTAATTTAAATAAATAATAAAACTCCTGGCAAGGTACAAGGAATTGAAGTCCTATCCTAGTTATCTTTATCAGGTGAATTGGATTTTGGATTTTGCTCCCACTTTTAATTAACCCTTACTAAATAAAGGAAAGTCAAGTGGATAAATTAATTTGATCCTTAGGTCCTAGTCAACTCCTATGGAGAGACTAGAGTTATTGGAGTGCAAATTAACCAGCTAAGAATTCCAATTTCAATCAACAGCTGAGTTGATAACTCAAGTGTTATAAATTACTTAACCAAAGCCAAAAGGGGAAAATAAATTTAATTTGAATTGAAATCATTCATAAATAAATTAAAGCAAAATCAAATCTGAAATACCTCAAAATATATTAATTAAGAAAATCATAACATGAATGTTCCACAAGCCAATTCTGGAAGATAAATATCAATTAAAGTAATGAAGTAAATAAAACTAGAAAGTAAATTAAAGGAACATTGAACCTGTGATTGAAGAGAAATAATCCTAAACTTGAGAGAAATCCTAATCCTAATCCTAATCCTAAGAGAGAAGAGAGAACCTCTCTCTCTAAAAAGTACATCTAAAACCTAAAATTATGAATTATTCAGTTGTTCTACGTCTCTCCTTTGATTTTTCTATTCTCTGGCTTATATTCTATGTTTCTGGCTTGGATTTGGGCCGAAAAAGGGTCCAGAAATTGCTGCGGGCGTTTTCTGCAGATTTTTGTACGTGGCGTCTGTCACGCGTTCGCGTCATCTGGGAGTTTTCCTTGTCACGCGTACGCGTCGGTCATGCGTACGCCTCAATTGCGTTATGCTCAAGGCGCGCGTCCGCGTCATCCACGCGTTCGCGTTGCTGCATTTTCGCGCTAGGCACGTGTTCGCGTCGCTACCCTTTTCTTCAAAACTCCATTTTTTGTGCTTTCCTTCCATTTTGTATGCTTTCTTTTTGTCCTTTGAGCCATTCTTGTTCTATGAGATCTGAAAATACTTAACACACAAATCACGGCATCGAACGATAGTAAAGGGTAGTTAAAATTAATATTTTTAAAGCATAGGAAACATGTTTTTCACTTATATCATAAAATAAGGAAGGAAAAGTAAAACCATGCAATTTACATGAATAAGTGGGTGAAGGATTGAATAAATCACTTAAATTGAGCACAAAATACATCGTAAAATATGGGTTTATCAGTTTGCCAAATAGTGGCTTATTACAATGTATTGTAAAACTTTATTATATTTTTTAAAGAATTTGTTGAGCGGTCAATTTACATAAATTAAAATTAAAAAAAATATAAATTTAATTTTGATGTACTGTTAGTATAAAATAATTATACACATTTATCTAATTATATAATGCTATATCAATAAAAATAACTACCTTTTATATTGATCGCGTGAATAGTCATCTAAAAAAACAAATATGATTGTATGTCTATGTAAACTGCTTTATATTATCAATGTATTAAAATTAAACTCAATAAATATTATTTTTATGAGAAAAAAGAGATGGTATTTGGTGTACAATTCTTTTGATGTATAATAAAAAGTGTGTATTGTGAATTTATGGTTAAAATTCGAATCCAAATGAAGAATATTAAGAGACCTTAGTACATCAAAATTGAATCAAACGGATCAGTTCAATCAAAAAAATAAAAAATCAAATCTTTATTCGATTTGATTCGATTTAATATTTTGACCGTTTAAAATAAAAAAAATTGGTCAAATTTATTTGAATCAGTCGAAATCGGTACAAACCGTAACTAAACTGGACCAGTCAACTCGCGATCAACCAGTCAACTCAGCGTAGGTATTTTGCCAAAAATGCTCCATGTATGGCTAGACATACCTCTACCACGAGACTAAATGTCTGGCCGGTTTGGTTTTGGCAGTCTTAACTAGCATTGGATTGGACTGTTTTGTTGTTCTTTTCGGGTCAATGTTATTTTGCTTCTAATAGTGTTCAATTATGTTATTATGTATTACCAAAATATGTTATTACATAAATAACCATTTAGTCCCAGACCAAAAATATAGCCATTAGGTCATGATCACTCATGACCAAGAAAAAAGTATAGATAGATTTAGTGTTAATACTCTCATTGGTTTTTGTTCTTGTGTGAATAATTTAGACGTAACTCAGTTTTTGGGAATCGATGTGGAGCTGTTGCCTTCAACACCGAGCTATAGGCTAGGAAGATCCGGGTTCTTTGTCTAGAGAGATATCACGTCATGGAGAGTATGAACAAAGGGAGAGTGTACCTGCAAAAGGCACTCTGATGTTTAAGTTAGTATTGTATATTCAGTGTGTCCCTTGAGGATAAAATATCATACCTTTATAGGCGAGGGAGGATAGGTCGGTTACATTTCTATTGGTCCTCTGAATTGAAGAGCATTTATTGGAATTTAGTAGGCGATAGCGTCTGGTCGAATGTTTCTACTCAAGAATGACATCCATTGAATTTGATTGTAACGCATGATGCCGAGTTATAACGCATATAGCCGAGTTATGGTGTATAATGCCGAGTTATGGCTTCGAATTTGTAACAACCATATCATAGCTCCCAAGCTTAGCCTGAGAATGTATTTTAATGAAGCAGGTTGAGCTTTTGATGAGTCATAACATGGCCATCGAGTTAGCCTTGGAGACCCCAGTTCAAGATGGTGTATTAAAATATTATTTAATTGATATGAGTAGGAGAGAGAAACAGTCTTAAATGCCCATTAAAGAACGTGCGTGTTTCCAATGCACATCATTTCCCTTGATGCAACTGATGGGATGGTTTAGTGGATTTCAAAAACAGTTTTGGAGTGTTAATTAAAAGCCTTGGAATCCAAAAGATTGTGTTGGTTGCACAAGGTTTTGTTGTTATCAGAGGCATTTTAAAGAATCATGAGCAAAAGAGGTATGCTCTATTTTTTCCCTGTATTTTCTATAACTTCTGTTCCTCTTCTCCTAGGTCGTTCTAATGGGTTTTGAAAAAGAGAAAAAAGAGAGAGTTGATTGGTCATATGATTGGATAAATGACAACATTAGGAAGCGTTGCTCACTGTTCTTAGATCAGGAAACTGTGAAGGAGATAGATAGAAGTAAGATTGTGAGGGGCGGGTCTGGCCTCCAATTTGAGTTACTTTCTTGTATTCCTAGTGACCGTGTGTTTCATAGGGGGGAAGGGTTTGAGTTCTTTTATATGTGTAGTTTTGTGTTAGAGGAGTTGGGGTGAAGCTTTTCTTCACTGATTTTGAATGTCAGGTGCTAAGTGATGCATGAGCATCATGATGTGTTTTTCTATGCTTTTTCATATAAAAATATATTCATAATGCTTAATTATGGAGTGTTTTTGGTGCTTAAATTGAATATTACTTTGATTGCTTGAGTTAATAAATTTTATAGGTAATGATAGAAATAGAAGCAATAAAAACACTATTAGAGGATGCACACTCCCAAGGTGGCAAAAGAGTGGGAAACAAACTCAAAGAGAAGCAAAGAGGATTTGCAACCCTGACCTCTTCACACTCCAATATAAATAACTCGAGCTACAAAGCTCTAAATGAGATGATCTTAGTGCCATTGGAAGGTAGACTTCTCGGTCTTTCCAACCATATATAATACTTTATATTGGATACTGGATTTGAGGGTACAAATCGCTATTCTTTTAGCGTTGCAACTTCAGCGTAAAACAATTTCTTGCACTTCACCAGACTGACCTCTTCACCTTCAAAAGATCATAACCTAGGCTAGAGAAGTCTAATTAATGCGCTTCCAGCGGCGTTAGAAATCTGAGATCTAGGGCTTTCCAATGATATATAATAGTTTATAGTGGGCATTTATTTTGGGGATGCAACAGATCAATCTTTCAATGTGCAAGGCTTCCCAAGCCTTCAAAAGCCCAAAGTGCCACTTCAATAACACTCCACATTGGGCCACTTCCAAATACCCCAATTCTTTCATTTATTCTTCAATGTTTCAAGCCTCCATGAAGAGAATTAAAATTTAACAAGCCCAAGACAAGCCACAATTAACAATCAATCAAGGCCACAAGAATCATCTAGAAGTAGTTAGAAAATTTGCATTTGATTGTAATTTCATTTAGAAATAAAGGAGACAACCACCGAGGAGTGACGCGTGCGCGTACCTGACACGTACGCGTCAGACGCGAAGTTGACCAGCAACGTGTACGCGTGACTGACGCGTACGCGTGACGTGCGCGACCTGCAGAAAACGCAAAAAATGCTGGGGGCAATTTTGGGCTGAGTTTGGACCCAGTTTTTGGCCCAGAAACACAGACTAGAGCCAGGGGACAGCAGAGACTCAACACACATTCACATTACGCATAGTTTTAGTTTTAGTTTTGAATCTTAGAGAGAATTCTACTCCTTCCTCTAGGGTTCTTCACATTCATAGTTTTAGAGATTATTGCTTTTGCTTTGGATATTGAGAAAAGTCATTACCTCCGTTGAAGTTTCATTATTCTAGTCTGTTTTCCTATTCCTTTACTCTTTTATTGCCCATTAACCCTGTTTGGATAAGTATGTTTATGATTTTGGGTTTTATTAATGCAAAGTACTATTTTTATTATTAATTAATTTTCCGTTTCTATTTTATTTAATTTATCATGTCTTCTTCTTATATTTCTTGCACAAGGACAACAAGACATTTAGACTACATTGAACTCTACTCTAAATGGTCTGAATGCCACTTTACAAGCTCTCATCTCCCGGATAGATTCATTACCTACTCCCAACAACCAGCCTTCAAGCTCCAGTAGGATTCCTTCTCAACCCTTACCCAACCCCAAAGGTGGCATCAATGCCATCACTTTAAGGTCTGGAATCATACTACAAGAGAGGAATCATGAGGAGCCAAGCCCATAAGAACACGCCCTAGTTGAGGACATGGTAGAAGTGGAAGATGTTGAAGAGGAAGATGAAGTACAAGACATGGTTGAAGAAGAAGCAGCTCAACCAAGGAATAAAGAACCAAAGGAAGCTGAAGCTACAAGAGACGCCATTCCTATCCCATTTTCACACCTTGCAAGGAAGCCCAGAAAGCAGATGGAACTCGATCCCAAAATGGTAGAAATCTTCAAAAAGGTTAAGGTAACTGTTCCCCTTTTGATGTTATTCAGCAAGTACCTAAATATGCGAAGTTTCTAAAGGATTTGTGCATGCATAAGGATAAGATTAATGAGTTAGAAACTATTCCTTTAGGTAATTTTATATCTGCTTTAATGGGGATATACCTGAAAAATGTAGTGATCCAGGTCCATGCATGGTTAACTGTACCATTCAGGGTGTAATATTTTTTGACTACATGTGTGATTTAGGAGCGTGCATGAGTATTATGCCTTTGTCTATATATGATGCTTTGAGGCTCCCTCCCTTAAAAAGTTCGGCAGCTCATTTTGTTTTAGCAGATAAAAGCATTATTACAGTGGTTGGAATTGCTGAGGACGTGCTGGTGAGCATTAAGGGGCTCACATTTCCCATTGACTTCTATATCCTGGAAATGCCCCCTAATGACTCAGGAAGACCGTCATCCATCCTACTTGGAAGACCATTCCTGAAGGCTTCAAAGTTCAAGTTGGATGCCTTCTCAGGAACTTATTCTTTTGAGATAGACGGCCGAGCAGTGAGTTTCAACCTGAACGAAGCTTTGAAGCATCCTCCGGAAGACCATTCCATCTTCCAGTGTGACATCATTGATGATACCGTAGCTACAGTTCACATAGAGATGCACATAGAGGAAGGTCCAAGTGTGGGAAAATCCTCTGAACACAATGAAGACACTTTGCCACCATCACTAGCTCCAGGAGATCAAGTGCCTGACCATGAGCATAAATTGGAGTTGAAGCCCTTTCCACCCCACCTAAGTATGCTTACCTTGAGGATAATCAGAAACTCCCAGTTATCATTGCAAGGGAACTCACATCCCAACAGGAGGAGCAGCTGCTTCGTGTATTAAGAAGACACAAGAAGGATATTGGGTGGAGTTTGGCAGATATAGTAGGCATTAGCCCTCAAGTTTGTGAGCACAGGATAATTTTAGAAGAGGGAGCAAGGCCTGTCCGTCAACCTCAAAGGCGGCTGAATCCCACCATCTTGGAAGTTGTCAAGAAGGAAGTGACCAGATTGCTTGAGGCAGATATCATCTACCCCATCTCAGATATTGAATGGGTAAGTCCAGTACAAGTGGTGCCCAAGAAGTCTGGAGTCACTATAGTGCAGAATGAGCATGGAGAGCTCATAGCAACTAGAGTGCAGAATTTCTAGAGGGTGTGCATTGATTACAGGCGCCTCAACCAGGCCACTCGTAAGGATCACTACCCCTTACCATTCATTGATCAAATGCTGGATCGCCTGTCAGGTAAATCACATTACTGCTTTTTAGATAGTTACACATGCTATTTCCAGATTCATATAGCTCCTGAATATCAGGAAAAGACTACTTTTACATGTCCCTTTGGAACATATTCTTACAAGAGGATGCCTTTTGGCTTATGTAATGCACCAACTACTTTTCAAAGGTGCATGAAGAGTCTTTTCTCTGATCTTATTGAGAGCTGTATGGAAGTTTTCATGGATGATTTTAGCGTATACGGTGATTTCTTTAGCCTTTGCTTGGATAGTTTATCTAGAGTATTAGACAGGTGTGTTAGTTCAAACCTTGTTTTAAATTTTGAAAAGTGTCATTTTATGATTAAACAAGATATTGTTCTAGGACACGTTGTTTCTAATACTGGTATCTCTATAGATCCAGCAAAGGTAAATGTCATTTCTAGTCTACCTTACCGCTCCTCCGTGAGGGAAGTCCGTTCGTTCCTTGGTCATGCGCATGCAGAAGGACTTCAGTAAGGTAGCATTGCCCTTATCTAGACTGCTGCAGAAGGATGTTGAATTTGAGCTGAGTGAGGACTGTATGGAAGCGTTTGATAAGCTGAAGGTCACCTTGACTCAGGCTCCGATTGTGAGAGGACCAGACTGGAACCAGCCATTTGAGATTATGTGTGATGCCTCCAATCATGTAGTAGAAGCGACACTGGCCCAGCGCGCAGGTAAGGATCCTTTTATAATTGCTTATGCATCTAAGACCTTAGACGCTGCTCAGTCTAATTACACCACCACTGAAAAAGAGCTTCTGGCTATTGTTTTTGCTCTGGATAAATTTCGAGCCTACTTGCTTGGTACTAAGGTGGTAGTGTACTTAGACCATGCACCTCTAAAATATTTATTAGCTAAAAAAGAGTCCAAACCAAAGCTAATACGTTGGATATTGCTGCTGCAAGAATTTGATTTAGAAATTAAGGATAGGTGTGGTTCCCAGAATTTAGTGGCGGACCACTTGAGTCACCTTGAGCATGTCAAGGATGACTCCACTTCTATCATAGGAAGGACTGGAGCACCAGGCTACAAGATGCGCTTTGGGCATATCGGATAGCATACAAGACACCTATAGGGATGAGACCATTCCGCCTAGTTTATGTTAAGGACTGTCACCTCCCAGTAGAGGTAGAACACAAGGCTTTCTGGGAAGTAAGAGAAATCAACATGGGATTTGAGAAGGCCGGAGCTGAAAGGAAGATGCAACTACAAGAATTAGAGAACCTTCACCTAGAAGCATATGATAACTCCAAGCTGTACAAAGAGAAGATGAAGGCTGTGCATGAGAAGCACATTAAAAGGAGAGAGTTCAGACCAGGGGAGTTAGTTCTCCTTTACAACTCCAGACTGCGGCTCATGCCAGGCAAGCTGAGATCCAGATGGGAATGTCCCTATAGAGTAGAGAAGGCAGACCCATACAGAGTCTTTCACCTGAGTCATCATTCTAGCTCCAAATTTATCAAGGCCAATGGACATCGCTTAAAGCTATATCATGGTGAGAAGATGAAGAAAAATAAGGAGCTGGAGATCTTCTTCTTGGAGGATCCACCAACAGCAAAAGACTAAGCTAGTGGACTGTCCAACTTAAGGACGTTAAAGAAAAGCACTAGGTGGGAGACAACCCATCATGGTACGATCTCTCATTTTTATTCTTAGCTTTATTTTATTTTATTTTTCTCAGTAGCCATTCAGAATTTCTGCATAATCAAGTACATACTACATTCTGCATAAAAAAAAAAGAGCACAGGACGCGCAAGCGTCGCTGATGTTATGTGTGTGCGTGAAAAATAAATATTGAATAGAGAGTTGCGCGGGAGTGGCACAGGAAGGGTGAATTGCGCACAATCATGCTCACGCATATGCGTCCATGACGCATACGTATCATTTGAAATTTTGGCACTCCATGCGTACGCGTCCAGCACGCGTGGATGATGAAATCGGCGTGAATGGGTATTTAGGCAGAAAGTTGTGATGGTGTGGGGCTGGAACTGTGCTAGGAGCACCAAAAAAAATATGTTATGTTTCTACTTCATTTGCGTCATTTTCCCATCCAAGCCATCCACGCGTGCGCGTCCCTGACGCGCACGCATCGTTTAAAATTTTGGCAAATGTGCGTATTGGACAGAGAGTTGTGCGTGCGCGAGGCTGCCTTCGCGCCATTTGCACAACTCATGTCACGCGTACGCGTCCCTGACGCGTACTGGTGTACAAAATTATGATCACACTTTTCACAACTCTGCACAAATAAGTATGGACTATTATATATTGCTGGAAATCCCAAGATGTCTACTTTTTAACTCAATTGAGAGTGCACCAATTGGGCATTTGTAGTTCCAGAAAATCCACTTCAAGTGTAGGAGGGCCAGAATCCAACAGCATCTGCAGTCCTTTCTCAACCTCTGAATCAGACTTTTGCTCAGATCCCTCAATTTCAGCGAGAAAATACCTGAAATCACAGAAAAATACACAAACTCATAGTAAAGTTCAGAAATGTGATTTTTGCATAAAAACTAATAAAAATATAATAAAAAGTAACTAAAACATACTAAAAACTATGTAAAAACAATGCCAAAAAGGGTATAAATTATTCGCTCATCACAACACCAAACTTAAATTGTTGCTTGTCCCCAAGCAACCAAAAACAAAATAGGATAAAAAGAAGATAATATACAATAAATCTCAAAAATATCAATGAAAATTAGTTTCAATTAGATGAGCGGGACTAGTAGCTTTTTGCTTCTGAACAGTTTTGGCATCTCACTTTATCCTTTGAAGTTCAGAATGATTGGCATCCATAGGAACTCAAAATTTAGATAGTGTTATTGATTCTCCTAGTTCAGTATGTTGGCCGTGACCCTAAGCATTTTGTTTTCCAGTATTACCACCGGATACATAAATGCCACAGACACATAACTAGGTGAACCTTTTCAGATTGTGACTTAGCTTTGCTAGAGTCCCCAGTTAGAGGTGCCCAGAGCTCTTAAGCACACTCTTTTTTCTTTGGACCACGACTTTAACCGCTCAGTCTCAAGCTTTTCACTTGACACCTTCACGCCATAAGCACATGGTTAGGGACAATTTTCTCATGCTCTTGTTGAGATCCATGAGTGGGCTCTCTTGCTTGCTCCATCCTCTTTTTAGTGATGGGCTTGTCCCCTTCAATGAGGATATCTTCCTCTATGACAACTCCAGCTGAATTGCATAGGTGACAGATAAGATGAGGAAAGGCTAACCTTGCCAAAGTGGAGGGTTTGTCAGCCACCTTGTATATTTCTAGAGATATGATCTCATGAACTTCTACTTCCTCCCCAATCATGATACTATGGATCATGATAGCCCGATCAATAGTTACTTCGGATCAGTTGCTAGTAGGAATGATAGAGCGTTGAATGAACTCTAACCATCTCCTAGCCACGGGTTTGAGGTCAGGCCTTCTTAATTGAACCGGCTTGCCTCTTGAGTCTCTCTTCCATTGTGCTCCTTCCACATAGATGTCCATGAGGACTTGGTCCAACCTTTGATCAAAGTTGACTCTTCTAGTGAAAGGATGATAATCTGCTCTCATTATTGGCAAGTTGAATGCCAACCTTACAATTTCTGGACTGAAATTCAAGTATTTCCCCCGAACCATTGTGAGCCAATTCTTTGGGTTCGGGTTCACACTTTGATCATGGTTCTTAGTGATCCATACATTAGCATAGAACTCTTGAACCATTAAGATTCTGACTTGTTGGATGAGGTTGGTGAGAGTTTCCCAACCTCTTCTTCGAACCTCACGTCGGATCTCTGGATATTCACTCTTTTTTAGCATGAAGGGGACCTCGGGGATCATCTTTTTTTTTGCCACAACTTCATAGAAGTGGTCTTGATGGACTTTTGAGATAAATCTCTCCATCTCTCATGACTCAAAGGTGGAAGCAACTGGCTTCCCTTTCCTCTTTCTAGAGGTTTCTCATGCCTTAGGTGCCATTAATGGTTATGAAAAAACAAAAAGGAAAGAGTGTTATGAAAAGGTGTGAAAAGGAAAGAATGAGAGGTGGGGTAGGTGGGGATCCTGTGGGGTCTACAGATCCTGAGGTATCAAGGAATTCTGATCCCTGCACCTTTCTGGCATGTAACGCCATCTCTGCTACCTCTCCTGGCGTTAAACGCCAGGCTGATGCCCTTTTCAGGCGTTTAACGCCAAGCAGACACCCTTTTCTAGCGTTAAACGCCAATCTGTCTGCCAATTCTGACATTTAATGCCAGCCAGACAGCCACTCAGCCAGACACCCTTTTCTGGCGTTAAACGCCAGTCTGTCTGCCAATTCTGGCGTTTAACACCCAGAATACTGTCAGACTGGGCGTTAAATGCCCATTCTGCTATCCTTACTGGCGTTTAAACGCCAGTAAGCCTGTCCTCCAGGGTGTGCTATTTTTGATGCTTTTTTGATTCTGCTTTAATTATGCAGTTGTTTTTATGACTCCACATGATCATCAACCTAAAGAAAACATAACATGGCAATGAAAAACAAATAAATATAATTAAATAACATTGGGTTGCCTCCCAACAAGTGCTTCTTTAATGTCAATAGCTTGACAGTGAGCTCTTAGAGATCCGCACAGAGACTTAGAGCTTAATGGTGGCCTCCCAACACCAAACTTAGAAGTTGAGTGTGGGGGCTCTGTTTGACTCTGTATTGAGAGAAGCTTTTCATGATTCCTCTCTATGGTTACAGAAGAAGATCTTTGCCTTAAACACAAGGTAGTCCTCATTTAATTGAAGGATTAACTCTCCTCTGTCCACATCAATCACAGCTTTTGCTATGGCTAGGAAGGGTCTTCCAAGGATGATGCATTCATCCTCTTCCTTCCCAGTGTCTAGGATTATGAAATCAGCAGGGATGTACATGCCTTCAACCTTCACTAAGACATCCTCTACAAGTTTATAAGCCTGTTTCCTTGATTTGTCTGCCAACTCTAGTGAGATTCTTACAGCTTGTACCTCAAAGATCCCTAGTTTCTCCATTACAGAGAGTGGCATGAGGTTTATTCCTGACCCCAGGTCACACAGAGCCTTCTCAAAGGTCATGGTGCCTATAGTACAAGGTATTAAGAACTTTCCAGGATTCGGTTTCTTCTGAGGTAATTTCAGTTGAACCAAAGCATTCAGTTCATTGATGAGCAATGGAGGTTCATCTTCCCAAGTCTCATTACCAAATAGCTTGGCATTTAGCTTTATGATTGCTCCTAGATACTGAGCAACTTGCTCTTCAACAATATCTTCATCCTCTTCAGAGGAAGAATACTCATCAGAGCTCATAAATGGCAAGAGTAAGTTCAGTGGAATCTCTATGGTCTCTATATGAGCCTCAGATTCCTTTGGTTCCTCATTAAGGAACTCCTTAGTGGTGAGTGGACGTCCATTGAGGTCTTCCTCACTAGAATTCACTGCCTTTCCCTCCTTTACAGGTTCGGCCATTTTGGGTATATTGATGTCCTTACACTCTCTCTTTGAATTTTCTTTCGTATTGCTTGGGAGAGTACTTAGAGGGATTTCAGTGACTCTTTTACTCAGCTGACCCACTTGTGCCTCCAAATTTCTGATGGAGGACCTTGTTTCAGTCATGAAATTGAGAGTGGTTTTAGATAGATCAGAGACTATGGTTGCTAAGTCAGAGAGGCTCTACTTAGAATTCTCTGTCTGTTGCTGAGAAGATGATGGAAAAGGCTCGCTATTGCCAAACCTATTTCTCCCACCATTATTATTATTGAAGCCTTGTTGAGGCTTCTGTTGGTCCTTCCATGAGATATTAGAATGATTCCTCCATGAAGGATTGTAAGTGTTTCCATAGAATTCTCCCATGTAATTCACTTCTTTCATTCCAGGATTCTCAGGGTCATAAGCTTCTCCTTCAGAGGAGGCTTCTTTAGTACTGCCAGATGCAGCTTGCAATCCAGTCAGATTCTGAGAAATCATATTAACTTGCTGAGTTAATATTTTATTCTGAGCCAATATGGCATTCAGAGTATCAATCTCAAGAACTCCTTTCTTCTGAGTCATCCCATTATTCGCAGAATTTCTTTCAGAAGTGTACATAAACTGGTTATTTACAACCATTTCAATGAGTTCTTGGACTTCTGCAGGCGTCTTCTTCATATGAAGAGATCCACCAGCAGAGTGGTCCAATGACATCTTGGATAATTCAGACAGACCATCATAGAATATACATAAGATGCTCCATTTTGAAAGCATGTCAGAAGGACACCTTCTGATCAATTGCTTGTATCTTTCCCAAGCTTCATAGAGGGATTCACCTTCCTTTTGTCTGAAGGTTTGGACTTCCACTTTAAGCTTACTCAACTTTTGAGGTGGAAAAAATTTGGCCAAGAAAGCATTGACTAACTTTTCCCAAGAGTTCAGGTTTTCTTTAGGTTGTAAGTCCAACCATGTCCTAGCTCTGTCTCTTACAGCAAAAGGGAAAAGAATAAATCTATAGATCTCAGGATTAAAAATTTGACACTAGACTCAAACAGGAAACATAAAAATTTTTTTAGTTTCATGATTTTATTAAATTTTTTTTTGTATTTTTCGAAAAAAAAATTTTTGGAAATAGAAAATGAAGAAATTCAAAATTTTTAATAAGAATTCCAGGATTCATGTAATGTTAGTCTAAAGCTCCGGTCCAAAAGAATTAGACATGGCCAAATGGCCATCCAAGCTTTAGCACAGAATTTTAAATGAGAATCCAAAGGCTCATGTAATGTTATTCTAAAGCTTCGGTCCAAAAGTATTAGACATGGCCAAATGGCCAGCCAAGCTTTAACATAACACAAACAAGCATGTCCTTTCTACAATGAAAAGTGGAAGCCTCAGTCCAAAATATTAGACATAGCTTAACAGCCAGCCAGGTTTCAACATATCTCATGAAACTCTAGAATTCATTCTTAAAAATTTTTTGAATGATTTTTTTTTTCAAAAACACAAATTTTTTTTCGAAAATAAACATTAAAAGCTTAAACATAAAATAAAATTACCCAATCTAAGCAACAAGATGAACCATCAGTTGTTCAAACTCGAACAATCCCCGGCAACGGCGCCAAAAACTTGGTGCATGAAATTGTGATTACACTTTTCACAACTCCGCACAACTAACCAGTAAGTGCACTGGGTCGTCCAAGTAATACCTTACGTGAGTAAGGGTCGATCCCACAGAGATTGTCGGCTTAAAGTAAGCTATGGTCATCTTGTAAAATCTTAGTCAAGTGGATTCAAATGGTTATGAAGTTTTGATAATTAAAAGATAAATAAAACATAAAATAAAATAAAGATACTTATGTAATTCATTGGCGGAAATTTCAGATAAGCGTTTGGAGATGCTTTGTTGCTTCTGAACCTCTACTTTCCTATTGTCTTCTTCCAATCATGCGTGCTCCCTTCCATGGCAAGCTGTATGATCCTCTCGGATGAAAAATACCAGGTACAATCTCTGCACGGCTAATCAACTGTCGGATTTCTCGTCTCGGATGAAAAATACCAGGCACAGCTACCGCAAGGCTAATCATCTGTCGGTTCTTCCCAGCGTCGGAATAGGATCTCTCTATCCTTTTGCACACTGTCACTGTGCCCAACATTCGCAAGTTTGAAGCTCGTCACAGTCATCCCTTCCCAGATCCTACTCGGAATACCATAGACAAGGTTTAGACTTTCCAGATCTCAAGAATGCTGCCAATTGGTTCTAGCCTATACCACGAAGGTTCTAATCACGGATTTGGATGCTTTGTTGTCAGGAGAGATGATGCAAATCGTGAATTATAGACCCAAGAGAATATACTCCGGCTATCGTCCAATGACTACATTGAACATCATGTAGACCCCATGTGGTTGTCAGGCACGCGGATCTTGGCTAAGCGAGTAACGAAGATAGTGGGTGATTGTCACGGGTTACCCCTTCATTCTAACTTAACTGAATTAAGTACAAGAGTATATCTTGGAGAAGAAGTAGGCGTGAATTGAAATAAAAATAATAGTACTTGAATTAATTCATGAAGAACAGCAGAGCTCCTCACCTTAATCTATGAGGTGTAGAAACTCCGCCGTAGAAAATACATAAGAGAAAAGAGGTTTAGGCATGGCCGTGAGGCTAGTCTCCAAACATGAACAATGATTCCAAAGATGATAGTATGATAAAAGTCACCAAAAGATTCGAATACAATAGTAAAAAGTGCTATTTATACTAAACTAGTTACTAGGATTTACAGAAAGTAAGTAACTAAGTGCAGATAGTGCAGAAATCCACTCCCGGGGCCCACTTGGTGTGTGCTTGGGCTGAGCATTGAAGCTTTCATGTGCATAGGCCATTCTTGGAGTTAAACGCCAGCTTGGGTGCCAGTTTGGGCGTTTAACTCTAGTTTTGGTGCCAGTTCTGGGGTTTTACGCCAGAAAAAGGTCTCTGGCTGGCGTTTAACACCAGTTTAGGCCATCTAATCTCAGAAAAGTATGGACTATTATATATTGCGTGAAAGCCCAAGATGTCTAGTTTCCAACGCAATTGAGAGCATGCCAATTGTGCTTCTGTAACTCCAAAAAATCCACTTCGAGTGCAGGAGGGTCAGAATCCAACAGCATTTGCAGTCCTTTCTCAGCCTCTGAATCAGACTTTTGCTCAGATCCCTCAATTTCAGCCAGAAAATACCTAAAATCCCAGAAAAACACACAAGCTCATAGGTCCAAAAAATCCACTTCGAGTGCAGGAGGGTCAGAATCCAACAGCATTTGCAGTCCTTTCTCAGCCTCTGAATCAGACTTTTGCTCAGATCCCTCAATTTCAGCCAGAAAATACCTAAAATCCCAGAAAAACACACAAGCTCATAGGAAAGGCCAGAAATGTGATTTTTGCATAAAAACTAATAAAAATATAATAAAAAGTAACTAAAACATATTAAAAACTATGTAAAAACAATGCCAAAAAGTGTATAAATTATCCGTTCATCACGTACGCGTCGATTGAAAATAGCGCGATCCACACGTACGCGTGATGCACGCATACGTGTCGCATGCGACGCACAACTAAAACACCTCAGCATCTGATTTCACATCTTCCACCCCTCAAATCCTAATTCTTTTCCATCCTTATTATTTCTTCTTTCTTCTTCCTTTTTTTTTCTTACTTTCTATTACTTTTTTCCTTCCTTCTCCATCTTCTTCATCAAGGTTCTTTTCTTCTTCCTCTTTTACTCTCTCATTCTTACTTTAATTTATGTTTCCTTCTTCTTTTTCTTTTACTTTCATTATCTATGGTTTCTTTTTTCTTTCTTCTTCCATGCATTTTTATGTTGGTGTTGGAATTTTATTTGGGTCTTACCTTACTATAATGAAGCTTGTGGATATTATGAGGAGTGATTTGACAATTAATATTTTAGTTTGGCTCTCCTATACATTTGGATTACATTATTTTCATTCCTATTATACCTTGCACACCACGTGTTTGTGAAAAAGCTTTTATGGCACTTTGAATTCTATTTTCTTTTACTCTTATACGTTAATGCCTCTTTTTCACCCCACTTGGATTCCACATGTATTTGAGATTATTATTCACAATTGTCATCATTACATATGCTCTTTTATTTGGCACATTTATTACTTGATGCTTGAGTTATGCTTCTCATGCCTAGTACTTGCATGCTTTTAACCTCGTGCATCTAATTAATATGACTTG
This sequence comes from Arachis ipaensis, assembly GCF_000816755.2. Taxonomy (NCBI): domain Eukaryota; kingdom Viridiplantae; phylum Streptophyta; class Magnoliopsida; order Fabales; family Fabaceae; genus Arachis; species Arachis ipaensis. Next base: position 74,943,597 of record NC_029794.2, on the reverse strand, counting down.
CCTTCTTGTTCTTAATTGATGTCTTACCTACATGTTGTAGCTACCATGTAGTTGGGCTATCATCTTTCCTTTGGCATTCATTATCACTTGGTATTTTCTCCCTACCGGTCTTAGTTATATATATTTAATATTCTTCCTTTTCTTTCTTCTTTAGACATTGGTACCAAGAAAGGAAAAGAGAAGGCCACTGTCAAGACACCAGCAAAGAGAGTGATGCTAGGGCATCATGGCTAGTTTTACTAGCCATTTTTTGTATGTTTTAGGTTGGTTTCATGCATTTTCTTAAGAAATAAGAAAGTATTTGGTTGAAAATGCATTCATACCATGATTCAAGCAAACATTGTAAATTTTGAATGATTTTATGAGAATTATGCATGAATTGAATGATAAAATAGATGATGCATGATCTCATGATTAAGAGCAAGACTTTGATGTACTTTGTTTGATTGATTTCAGGTAACAAGAAGTAGAGAAGAGCCACGTTAGTGGCTACGTTAATGCCACTAACGTGGCCATTAAAGGGGAAGGAAGGAAAGCTTGGAAAGTTAGTGAGAACGTTAACGCCACTAACGTTAGCGAAGGGCAAGAAGACCCACGTTAGTTTCCACGTTAGTTACATTAACATGGGAGATAACGTGGAAAAAAAGAGAAGCCCCAACGTTAGTGAGAAAGTTAATGGCATTCACTTTGAAGAAGGAGAGCATGGAACGTTAGTGGTAAAAGTAAACACCACTAACGTTAGCGAAGGGCAAGAAGACCCATGTTAGTTTCTATGTTAGTTACATTAACGTGGGAACTAATGTGAAAAGAAAGGGAAACTCCAACGTTAGTGGAAAAAGTGAACGCCACTAACGTTTACGAAGCAAAGAAGGCCTACATTAGTGGCCACGTTAGTTACACTAACGTGGGCAAAAATCTCACCTGGCAGCCTGACCATGCCTTCTTCAAACAAGAATAACTTGAGCCACAAAGCTCCAAATGAGGTGATTCCAGTGGCATTGGAAAGTAGGAATCTAGAGCTTTCCAAGCATATATGGCACTACATGGTAAACACTAAATTTGAGGGAGAAAACTTGCCCCGAAAGTGTAAAGATGAATATGGTATCAACCTGTAGTAAGGCCAGCTGACCTCTTCACCTTCCAAGAAGTGTAACTCGAGTTGTAGAGCTCCAAATGATGCGCTTCCAAAGGCATTGGAAAGTAGACGTCCAGGGCTTCTCAAAAATATGTAATAGTAAGGGGGTGCACATTAAGTTTGAGCTCCAGAATCTGGCAATATTAATCCCCTGAACGCGGACGTTATTGGCACTCACTTTTTTCAATAACGCCAGCGACTATGCCAGCGACCTTGTCCACTTCAAAGAAGCATAACTTGTGTTACAGAGGTCCAATTGAGGTGATTCCAATTGCATTAGAAAGCTGACATTCAGAGCTTTCCAACGATATATAATACTTTATAGTAGGCATGAAATTGGAGCACAAAAGAGAGGCATCTTTTAAGCCCCAAAAATACCAATTGGGTAGCAAGTGTGATGTTAGCCACTCTAACTTCAGCACTAACGCCACACTTGTAGCGTTAGTGTGGCTAACGGTAGCACTAACGATTAGCACCTAGACCTCAATTTGATTCACTTCCCTTTCAAGGACCACCCAACCACAAGGAAGCAAGCCCACAAGTGTTAACCAATCAAGGTCACAAGAAGCATCTAGAATAGGAATTTTCATTTAATTGTAATTTACTTTTAGTTTCATTTCATTTTTAATTTAGGAGAGCCTATATAAAGGCCTTAGTTTTAACATTCAATTCATTCGGGATTGGAGGGGGGATTCTATATTGGGGTCTTCGGACTCCCTCCCCTCACACACTTTTCTTTCTTTTTCTTTCCTTAGTAGTAGTTCATTTTATAGTTTGTAATTTTCCAATTATGAATGTTGAAGTCTAAATTTCAGTTTTAATCTTCATCTTTATTTTTCTGCACTTCTTTTCTTCTCTGTTGAATAGATCAATGAACAACTAACTCTTTTCATTGGGTTAGAGAGCTCTGTTGAAATTCAATGGATTAAATTGTTTTCATCATGCATCTTCCTCTTTCTTTTCTCTTGATTTTACTAGAAAGCTTTCATTCTTCATCCAATTGGTTAGCTATCTTGGAAGAGAAGCTCTCCATAATTGGATCTCCTCAGAACCTTAGAAGATGAATGAGGAGATCATGCTAGAAATGCTTTCTCATGCTGGACCAAATTGGGGTTTGGATGGATATAGTGACATATAATCCTACCAACACTTTGATTTGGGAATGCATGTGATATAATCAGTGACCAAACTTCATCTCTTCCCATGAGAAATTAAATCAAGGAATTGGGAAATTGTTCAAGCTTAGAGAGATTAGATTGCCAAGGAATTGGGATCCAATCACTTAAGATTGCCAAGGAGATCAATGAATGCATTGATTGAGGAAGAGATGAAAGCAATTGATTTGGAGATTGAAATATCTTTCTATCCCAATGCTTTCTTTTCTTTTTACTTTTAGTTATTTACTTTCTTGTATTTTACATTCCAGTCATTTACTTTCCTGCACTTTACATTTTTTGCACTTTAATTTCTTATAATTTACTTTTCTTGCCATTTTACTTTTCTGTACTTTATTGCTTTTCCTTTCTTTTCTGTCAATTTACAATTCCTGCTGCTTATCACTTCAATCTGGATCGTCTGACTAGGATAATTAATCAACTATTGATTGCTTAATCCGTTAATCTCTGTGGGATTTGACCTCACTCTTTTGTGAGTTATTACTTGACGACAATTCGGTATACTTGCCGAAGGGAGATTTGTTGAGAGACAAGTTTTCGTGCATCAAGTTTATGGTGCCATTGCCGGGGATTAATTGTGATTAACAAACTACCAGTTGATTGATTTACTAGATTAGACACTTTTCTTTTGTCTTTGTTTTCTTTTGTTTCTTATTTTCTTTTGCTAACTAACTGTTTGTGATATTACCTCACTAAGAATCCCTCATTTATTACAATGGAGATTCCAATTTCTTTTGGTGATTATTGTTTGAGACAAAGCCTTTTGCAGGAAAGAAAGGAGCATCCGTCATATTTTAGTCAATCAAATTTCATGGAAAACACTCCACCACCACAGAATGATTCACTTTACTATGCTCATGGTGGGTGGGAGTATCAAGAACATGAAATTGGGTACTTTCCAGAGCCACAAAATGGTCCATATTTTGGCGAATTTGATCACTACTCAAATTGTGGTTGGGAAGATCAAAATCAAAGAGATTTCACTCATTCATACCCTATTCATTAAGAACCATCACCTCTCAATTATCCAACCTCACCTCTAAGTTTTACATGCCTAAATTCTTCATCACTTGAGTATAGCTCAGCACAAAAATTTGTCCCAAATCCATACAATTCATTTCACCATCCACAAAACTCAATCCACTACCCACAAGAGTCATACCACTTTCAGAACACACAACAACAAAACAACCAATTCCATTCACAAGCCAACCTCGACCAACCATTACAACCTACCCAACCTCCTTTAGATAGACTTGCTAGGATGGAACTCAACATGGAAGAACTCAAAAAAAGTAGAGAAGAAGATAGACTCGCTAGGATAGAACTCCTCCTTGAAGAAATGATAAAGACAAACGAAGAGGAGAAAATAGCAAAAAGGGTCCATGAAGAAAAATTGAGATAGAATACACAACTCTATTCTGAAGAACAATTCATTGAAGAGCTGAGATCACAAAGAGAGACCACTACACTCTCTCCAAAAATAGAGGAGTTCATTCAAAGGTCAAGAAAAAGAGAGGAAGTCAATCAAGGGAGACCACACTCCAATGAAACAGAGAGTTGCATTGAGGGTGAGTTCATTGAACCACCAATTCAAGAAGCACTTGATGAAGAGGATGCTCCAACCATCATACAACACCCAAGTCCTGAAATCAAGGTGGTGAAG
>NC_029794.2:74919722-74937005 GCF_000816755.2 Arachis ipaensis | reverse complement strand
GGTCAACCAAAAGCCATCCCACCCCTACCCCCAACAAGTAAGTTTACTCAAGCTAACAACAGAAGAAGGCTTGCTGGAGAGAGGCACTCAAAATAAGGGGTATTAACTGGCTCCTCTTTCCTCTTGAGGTCATTCCTCTTAACAAATTGGAAGAAGAGGAAGAAAGTCATGAATGACATGTCAAGCTAATGACATTAAAAGAGCGCTTGTTGGGAGGCAACCCAACCGTACAACCCAACCGTAGGTAACATTTTCTTTCCTTGCTTAGTTTACTTTCAATAATTTGACATATGATTGCATTCTAAGTTTGGTGTTGCCATGCAACAAAATGATTTTCAATCTTCACTAGGTATTTGCATCATTCTAAAATGACAGTGTCACACTAAGTTTGGTGTTGTCACTTAACTTTCATGCAAAGTACCATGCCAACACCACTTATTAATGCCATCACAATGTTGCTGTTTTTAGTTCTTGTGCCTTTATTGTGATCCTTAATCTTGCTTGCTGAAACACATGCATACTCACACTTTATTCTAAGACATTCATGATCTATCATAAACCCCATCACCACTGTTTTACTTGTTGCTTGAGGATAAGCAATCATTCTAAGTTTGGTGTGGGAAGGAGAAGAATAGGAGGAAAAGGACAACAACAATGAAGATGAACTATAAGGTGGTAAAGTTTCTTTTTCCTCTTACTTATTTCCAGCACTTTAAATTGCATGATTGTCTTCTATTTATGCATGTGTGATTACTCCTTGTGAATAAGCATAATTTGATATTTGATTTGTAACATGTTGCTATGATATCATGATTATCATCTTGAATTTTACTTGCACCCAATATCTTTAAGACTGCAACAAAGAAATCATTCTTTTGAAAGAAAAATGTTGAAGAATTTTATAAATCTTGGGGCAAGCAAAAGATTAAGAGGAGTGGAGGTTCTGATTGTATGATTGTGTATTGAGGTTGCATGTTTGTGAAAACTTGCATGGATCTCATAGACAGGAATTGAAATTTAGAGAATTATTATGGAATTTCTCAAATATCTATTGATCCAAGAAGCAGCAACAAAAAGAAAACAAAAGAAAAAGAAAAACAAAGAACAAGCCCAAGGCTCTGAGCATCAATTACTAGGAAGAAAAAGAAAGAAACAAGAACTCAAAGAGTTATTGTCCTAGTTAAATGCTTGTGGTGGATTTGTGTCAAAGAGAGAGGCTTGAGCAAGTATATCCTAAGGGGTGCTTCAATACCTAATACCTTAGACCAACTGATTTGGGAGTATTGATTGAAAGCTTATCTTAAAAAGCCGCTTTGAGACATGATACCTAGAGTCGAGGCCAAGATACAAAAAGAAAAGAAAAATGCTAGAAAATAAGTGCTGCTTCAAAGGTGACAATCTAGAAAGAGGATTCCATAATATCATTTGAATGAAAGTCCTAAGATCTAAGACTTCCAAAATGTAAGGACTAATGAGCACTGGAATCCTTGCATAAGCATACAAATTAGAGTTAACCCCACTGTCACTTATTCACTTCACCCACTAAGGCATCATAAGCAATTCTTCAATACATTCAAATTAAGAGAATTTTTTGTGCATAGTTCTTTTCTTGCTTGGGGACAAGCAAGATTTAAGTTTGGTGTTGTGATACCAGGGCATCATGGCTAGTTTTACTAGCTATTTTTTGTATGTTTTAGGTTGGTTTCATGCATTTTCTTAGGAAATAAGAAAGTATTTGGTTGAAAATGCATTTATACCATGATTCAAGCAAACATTGTGAATTTTGAATGATTTTATGAGCATTATGCATGAATTGAATGATAAAATGGATGATGCATGATCTCATGATTAAGAGCAAGACTTTGATGTACTCTGTTTGATTGATTTCAGGAAACAAGAAGTAGAGAAGAGCCACGTTAGTGGCTACGTTAATGCCACTAATGTGGCCATTAAAGTGGAAGGAAGGAAAGCTTGGAAAGTTAGTGAGAACGTTAACGCCACTAACATTAGCAAAGGGCAAGAAGACCCACGTTAGTTTCCACGTTAGTTACATTAACGTGGAAGATAACGTGGAAGAAAAGAGAAGCCCCAACGTTAGTGAGAAAGTTAATGGCATTCACTTTGAAGAAGGAGAGCATGGAACGTTAGTGGTAAAAGTAAACACCACTAATGTTAGCGAAGGGCAAGAAGACCCACGTTAGTTTCCACGTTAGTTACATTAACGTGGGAACTAACGTGGAAGGAAAGGGAAACTCCAACGTTAGTGGAAAAAGTGAACGCCACTAACGTTTGTGAAGCAAAGAAGGCCTACGTTAGTGGCCATGTTAGTTACACTAACGTGGGCAAAAATCTCACCTGGCAGCCTGACCATGCCTTCTTCAAACAAGAATAACTTGAGCCAAAAAGCTCCAAATGAGGTGATTCCAATGGCATTGGAAAGTAGGAATCCAGAGCTTTCGAAAAATATATGGCACTACATGGTGGACACTAAATTTGAGGGAGAAAACCAGCCCCGAAAGTGCAAAGATGAACATGGTATCAACCTGTAGTAAGGCCAGCTGACCTCTTCACCTTCCAAAAAGTGTAACTCGAGCTGTAGAGCTTCAAATGATGCGCTTCCAAAAGCGTTAGAAAGTAGACATCCAGGGCTTTCTAACAATATATAATAGTATGGGGTGCACATTAAGTTTGAGCTCCAGAACCTGGCAATATTAATCCCCTGAACGCGGACGTTATTGGCACTCACTTTTTCTAATAACGCCAGTGACTACGCCAGTGACCTTGTCTAATTCAAAGGGGCATAACTTGAGTTACAGAAGTCCAATTGAGGTGATTCCAGTTGCATTAGAAAGCTGACATTCAGAGCTTTCCAACGATATATAATACTCTATAGTGGGCATGAAATTGGAGCACAAAATAGAGGCATCGTTTAAGCCCTAAAAACACCAACTGGGTAGCAAGTGTGACGTTAGCCACACTAACTTCAGCACTAACGCCACACTTGTAGCGTTAGTATGGCTAATGGTAGCACTAACGATAAGCACCTAGATCTCAACTTGATTCACTTCCCTTTCAAGGACCACCCAACCACAAGGAAGCAAGCCCACAAGTGTCAACCAATCAAGGTCACAAGAAGCATCTAGAATAGGAATTTTCATTTAATTGTAATTTACTTTTAGTTTCATTTCATTTTGTAATTTAGGAGAGCCTATATAAAGGCCTTAGTTTTAACATTCAATTCATTCGGGATTGGAGGGGGGATTATGTATTAGGGTCTTCGGACTCTCTCCCTTCACACACTTTTCTTTCTTTTTCTTTCCTTAGTAGTAGTTCATTTTATAGTTTGTAATTTTCCAATTATGAATGTTGAAGTCTAAATTTCAGTTTTAATCTTCATCTTTATTTTTCTGTACTTCTTTTCTTCTCTGTTGAATAGAGCAATGAACAACTAACTCTTTTCATTGGGTTAGAGAGCTCTGTTGGAATTCAATGGATTAAATTGTTTTCATCATGCATCTTCGTCTTTCTTTTCTCTTGATTTTACTAGAAAGCTTTCGTTCTTCATCCAATTGGTTAGCTATCTTGGAAAAGAAGCTCTCCATAATTGGATATCCTCAGAACGTTGGAAGAGGAATGAGGAGATCATGCTAGAAATGCTTTCTCATGCTGGACCAAATTGGGATTTGGATGGATATAGTGACATATAATCCTACCAACACTTTGATTTGGGAATGCATGTGATATAATCAGTGACCAAACTTCATCTCTTTCCATGAGAAATTAAATCAAGGAATTGGAAAATTGTTCAAGCTTAGAGAGATTGGATTGCCAAGGAATTGGGATCCAATCACTTAAGATTGCCAAGGAGATCAATGAATGCGTTGATTGAGGAAGAGATGAAAGCAATTGATATGGAGATTGAAATATCTTTCTATCCCAATGCTTTCTTTTCTTTTTACTTTTAGTTATTTTACTTTCTTTTATTTTATATTCCAGTCATTTACTTTCCTGCACTTTACATTTTTTGCACTTTAATTTCTTATAATTTACTTTTCTTGCCATTTTACTTTTCTGTCAATTTACAATTCCTGCTACTTATCACTTCAATCTGGATCGTCTGACTAGGATAATTAATCAATTATTGATTGCTTAATCCGTTAATCTCTGTGGGATTCGACCTCACTCTTTTGTGAGTTATTACTTGACGACAATTCGGTATACTTGCCGAAGGGAGATTTGTTGAGAGACAAGTTTCTGTGCATCAGAGAGGAACCAAAAGAATACTGGCAAAAGCACTTCCATCCACTAGTGTAAAGCCACTAACAATACGGGTGAAGATGATCATTAAGGTTGATGAATCGGAGAAGGCCTTTCCCACCCGAGACTCCTCACGGTTCGCTAACCGTTATTGCGAATAGATGTTCCCTATCTTAGCTGAGAGGAACTACAACAATGAGCATCTGCTCATTGTTCCAACATACGTTGTTGAATTCGTGGAGCTCCGCATAGAGAGGAGACAATCAGGATTTTTGAGGAGAATGCCGCGAGAGGCCAACTTATCATGGGTTGTTGAGTTCTACTCAAACTTCTACTCGCCTACTCTACAGACTGTCTTCGTCCGTCAGCAGCAGGTCCCTATCTCCGAGAGTGTCGTACAGAGAACATTGGACCTTCCACCTAGTCCAGAGGGATGGGATGCCTATCCAGAGGCCTCTCTCAAGCGCCAGACATACCAGTTCGACTGGAATAGCGTCCTTGGTGTCATAGCACAACCTGGCAGCAAGTGGATCTACGGAAAGCATAGAACCCGCCCTAAGAGCATCTCAGCCCAGTCCCTCACCCTGGAGGCTCGCGTGTGGGCACAAATTATGTCCCACTATGTCTTTTCGACTACTCACAAGTTGACCTTCACAGCAGACATGGCTGTCCTCATCTGGTGCATCCTGACAGAGCAACCCCTCAACCTGTCCCGACACATCCAGGTTGCCATGGGACACGTACAGATAGCGGATAACCTGTCTTTTCCTGCCTTGGTTTCAGATTTAGTCTCTGCAGTAGGTGTGTCCTCTCGGGCAAGCGACACGAAGGTCATGATCCCTAGAGCGGATCAGTATGTCCTAAACTGGAAGTATTGATACGTAAAAAATTAATTTCACGTAATTACCGGCAAGTATACCGGATCGTATCAAGTAGTAAAACTCACTGGAGTGAGGTCGATCCCACGGAGATTGGTAGATTAAGCAACTTTAGTTAAATGGTAGATTTAGTCAAGCAAACATGGTTTTGATTTCATGAGATTTGTGATTTTTGAACATAATTGCAAAAATTTAAATGGCAAGGAATTTAAATAACTAAAAGATAGAAAGAAAATGAAAGTAAATAACTGAAACTTAAAATACAAGAAACTTAACTGACATTTAAGATAAATTGTAAGAAAGTAAAGATTGCAGAATCTTAAAGAACAAAAGAGTAAATAGCAAGAAATAGAGAAATAGAATGTAAATGATAAGAATAATAAATTGCAAGAACGTAGAAGGGAATTGGGTAATGGGTATTCAAACAACTAAAGAGCAAAAGAAATGAGAATTAATAATGTAAAGGATCATTAAGGATCGGAGATGCAAATTCTCATGAATTGATGTTGATCAATTTCTTCTCAATCATGGGTATAGATCCATGGCAAATTGTGGGTAATTGAGTCCCAATCTCTTGGTAACTCAATTTCTCTCAACACAACCAATTGCCACTCTCGTGATCTAATTGTTCATGAGAAGAGATGAAGTTCAATTTCTAATCCAAGCCACACAACTTCCAGAATCTCAACCAAGGGAGGTTACATCTCACATACTAACCAAAGTGTATTGATTAAGAAAATCATGAAAGGATGAACTCTAAACTGAATTATGTGACTCATTTCTCAAACTCACCACATAATTCATATAGATTAATCCCTCTCTTGATGGTGATTGAATCTGTGAAGAACAAGAGTTTCCTCTTAGATGAACCACTTGAATTGAGAAGGAAAAGAAAAGTTATCAATCCATTCAAATGAGCAGAGCTCCTCCCCCTAATGAAAATGGGGTTTAGTGAATCATAGCTCCAATTTCAACAACAATTGCAAAGATGAAAATTAAACTAAGTGTAGAGAAGAATGAAGAAGAAGAAGAAGAAGAAGTTCTTAAAACTCAAATTCAAATTGCAAGAAAAACAAAATAGAAGACCGGTGAGAAAAAGTAAAGAGTAAAAATGCTAGTGTAATAAAAAGTCTAAGTGTCAAAAAGTCTAGGTAAAGTTCCAAAGCCAAAAGTCTCCTTAAGTATCAAACTCTTCTCTATTTATACTACTCCTCAAACTCCTTCAGAGATCTTTAATTTGGGCTAGCAATGTGGGCTTTTTCTTTGTTGAATTCTTGGCTCAATTGAAGAAGTGTTACTAAACAGGGGAGAAGGAGCTTGTTCATGGCCCAATGGCTTGGCATTTTTGCCAATAACGCTAGCCTTAATGCACGTTGGCAACGTGTATGGTATTTTCCTGGGAGTGGGCTTTGTTACTTGGGCGTTGTAAGCCCAAGTTGTTGCTAACAACTTGGCTTTCCTTCTTCTTGGCTCTACTTTGCATGCCTAATGTTGCCCAGAATTTGAGTGTCAATCTTCTGCTTCAATATGGACTATCATACATCATTGAAAAGCTTAGAATGTCTTCTTTCTAATGCACTTGGAATCATCTCAATTGGATTTTTCTATCTCAATTTATGCTTCCTCAAAGAAGGTAAGGTTAGGCTGCCAAGTTTGTTGAATTTGTTGCTGAACACGCCCCTCTCTTCCAAGTTGGCAACGTGCCAAACCTCCCAGGGCTGAGACATGGGGCTGGCGTTGTTGCTGAACACGCCCCCTTGTTGGCACGTTGGCAACGTGCTCGTTGCTTCCCTCCAGGGCTGAGACATGGGGCTGGCGTTGTTGCTGAACACGCCCCCTTGTTGGCACGTTGGCAACGTGCTCGTTGCTTCCCTCCAGGGCTGCCTTCTAGCCTTCAACTTTGCTTGTCACATTGCCTTGGAACACGCCTTTAGAACTTGGCATTGGCAACGTGCTCGAGTGAAAGGATTGCTCTCTAAGATTGCTTGCTACGTTGTCACAAAACACGCCTTCAGAACTTGGCGTTGGCAACGTGCTCGAGCCGTCCTGAAGGCTCCATGCTTGCTGCTTGGCGTTGTCATTGAGCACGCCTATGCATTCCAACGTTGGCAACGTGCCTGAGTTGAAGAATCATCATCCAAGCTGCCTTGAGTTGTTGCCAAACACTCCAATGCATTCCCAAGTTAGCAACGTGCTCTTCATTCTCAAGGTTGCCTAGCTTGCTTGTATGATGCGTTGCCAATGAACACACCTATGTATCTTGGCGTTGGCAACGTGCTCTTTATTCTCTAGCTGGACAAAATCTTCTAGCTCAGCGTTGCCTTGAAACACGCCAATGGAGGCTGGCGTTGGCAACGTGCTCGATGGGTGGAAGGCTTGGAAGTGCTCTTCATGGTTGCTTCCTTCCTAGCCCCGAATCCTGGCTTGCTGCGTTGCCTTGGAACACGCCTCTTGTTCCTGGCGTTGGCAACGTGCATCTCCCCTTCCTGGGCCAAGTCTTCTATCTCAGCATTGCCTTGACGGTGTCCTCAAACACGCCCCCCCATCTCTAGGTTGGCAACGTGCTTGAGGCTTTGAAATTGCTTCTCTCCAAGGCCTTGCTTGCAGCGTTGCCTCTAAACACGCCTTTGGACTCTGGCGTTGGCAATGTGCATGAGCTTCTGACTTGCTTCCCAGAGTTGCTTACTGCGTTACCATCAAACACACACCCTTTCTCCAAGTTGGCAACGTGCTTGAGCCTTCATCTTTCTTGCCAAGTTTTGCTTCTTGGCGTTGTTGCCAAGCACTCAAGTAGTAGTACAAGTTGGCAACGTACAAACCCTTCCCAGAATCACTCTACAGGGCTGCTGGCATTATCAACAAACATGCTAGTAGTAACCCAAGTTGGCAACGTGCAAGTTCTCTGCCTCCTTGCCAAGCTTGATGTATTCTCAAGGCTTCTTGCTCCAATTCTTGCTCCAGGGCTCTTTGCTTCACCTATCATAAACCAAAGAAACTTCCTCAAAGTCTTGCCATCTTATGCAATAATTTCAAGGGAATCATTCACATCAACTTGTTTATAAACTCCTTGAATATTTGCATGAATTTGGCCAACATTTACCTAGTTCTTGGTGTTTTAATGCATGGAAGTAAAACTCATAAAAGTTCTTGTTTATTTCAAAGATGATGAATGAAATTAAGCTAAAACTAACTAAACTGACTAACTAATATAACAAATACGCGAATGCATCACAACACCAAACTTAAAATATTGCTTGTCCTCAATCAAGGGATAAAATAATTTGACACAAGAATCTAAGATGCAAGAATTGAATGTCTTAACAGAGAAGAATTCTTCCATGAAAAATGTCATCCTCAATTGTGTAGTCATCTGTTTAGTGCAACTGATCAAGGCTAATCCAAATTCTTAGTTGAAATGCTTGCTCCAATACTAGGTTGGTTAATTTCACTAGACTCTTTTTCTATACCTTAGCACATAGTCCTTAAGCTATTCTTTTCTCTACTTCTCTTTTCTCCCTTTTTCACTTTTCTTTTGTTTCAATTAAGCTAAAAATCTTGTCTTAAGGCGGCTCTTTAGCATAAGCTTTCAATCAACAATCCCAAACCAGTTGGTTTAAGTTGTTAAGTGTTGAAGCACTCTTAAAGATTTACTAACTCAAGCCTCTCTCCTTAACACATTCAATCACAGGCATATAACATTGAAACTTTATCTGGATAGTGGTGTCCAGCACCTCTTTGGGTTGCTAAATGTTCTGTTATAGAGCTACTCTTGAATGTGAGTTTTCAATCGATAATCCCGAGTTAGTTAACTCAAGTTACCGGGTGATGAAGCACCCCTCGGATTTACTAGCCCAAGTATGTCTCCCAACATCAATCACCACAGACACATATCCAAATTTTGTCATTGATGCCTAGCCTTTCATTCTTTTGTTCTTTGTTTTCTTTATTTCTCTTTTTTTTTCTCTTCAAAATTTGGTGTATTACTTCATTGTTAAGGATCTTTGTGCTTCTAACTTCTTGAGTCTTATAATCCTTAACCAACTAGTTTTGTGTAAGCAAGCATCTTAACTCCTTTTGATTTCTTGAGCTCTTGATTCGTTCACAATGAAAGTATATATGTACTAACACTTTGTATCAGACTATCTTGTTCTCTTAGGCTAGATTTCTTTCTGTCTTCGTTCAAACTACATCTTTTATTCCATTGACAAGTAAAAGCATTTAAGACAAGCAAACATTCCAGGCATGTGAGTGATACATGTAATAAGCAACATAACCGAAAATGCATAAAGAAAGACAACTTAGAAGGTATACCATGTTTCAGACATACATCTTCTTTATTTAATAAAGTACTAAAGAAAAGAACTTCACCACCTTTAGTCTTTATGTCCCTTTCCTTTGCTCTTTGGATCTTCTTTCTTTTTCTTTCTTATTTCTCCTTGTTGTTTTGTTGTTGAGTCCTCTTCTTCTCTTTTCCATATTCCTGAGCTTATCATCTTCTCCTTTAGCCTCTCAGCATTGAATCTCACCCTTGCAAGTTCCTGCTCTTCAAATACCTTGCGCGCTTCATTAAAACTTTTGATTTGTGGGTTGAGCAATGGGGTGCTCCACAAAGGTAGCTGAGTTTTTCTTGGGTGCATATATCATAGTCAATTCTGTCTCTATGTCTGGCCTCCTTGAATATTCTGCTTTCATTGAACTCTTTGTGAAATGTGTCATGTCTAGCATCCAACCTATGGAGAAGCTCCCTTTGCTGAGCTTGCTCTTTCCTTAGTTGAGCTTGTTCCTGTATTACCTTTTCCATGGATCTTTCATATTCAACAGTTGAATTGTTGATGGCTTCATACATCTTGGCATATTGTTCTTGTTGTAGTTCCATCATGTGTATTTGATATTCTTTTTGCTAACTCATCCATTGAACTTGAACTTCTCTTTGCTGATTCATTACCTGCCAAAGGTCCCTTTGTTGTTGAGCTTGTTCCTCTTGGCTTCTTTGAATTCGTGAATATTGCCCAGAGATTCCTTCCAAAGCGGCTTGGAGTTGATTCATGTTCAAGGTACTTGTTTCTTCCATTTCTTGAGGCTCTTCCTCTTGTCTTGCTTCTTTCCTTTTCTTTTTTCTTGCTAAAGGTTGTCTCTCCAATTGGGTTGTGGTGACAAATTCCAATCTCTCCTTGGTGAGAGACTTTCTAATAGATACGACGTCAGTTTCTTCAAATTCTTCGAGAGGTACTCTAGCATCTTCACATAAGCGCAGAATAGTACTAGGATATCTTAGCCAGCTGTCCTGTTTGACCTTCTGAGCTATGTCAATGATGTTCTTGGCTATAATTTCTCCAACATTGATCTCCCCTCCTTTCATTATGCAGTGGATCATTATTGCTCTATTCACTGTTACTTCGGAATTATTTGAAGTAGAGATCAATGATCTCCTCACTATGTCATGCCATCCTTTTGCTTGAGGTATGAGATCACCTCTTCTGAGTTTGAGTGGTTGTCCTTGTGAATCCAACACCCAATCTGTGCCTACTTTGCACAGGTCACCTAACACATCTACATACCTTGGATCATTTTCAACTCTTTCCTCATAGCTAGCTTGTTTGAACCATTTTGGTTTGACCTTTAGCACCCTGTTGATGGCATTTGGACTAAAGTCAACAGTCACCCCTCTTACATAGCTCATGTATGGCTCTTCATCATCAAATTCTCTTATCACATTAGTGTAAAACTCATGGATGAGAACCATGCTCACTTCTTGAGGTTGGTTACAGAAAAGCTCCCATCCCCTCTTCCTAATTATTTTTTGTATCTCAGAGTATTCCTCCTTTCTTAGCTTGAAAGGTAACTCTGGGACAACGTCTTTGCCTGACATCCAACTAAAGATGCGGTCATTGTGTTTGGATTTGAATCTTCTTCGATCAAAGGTGTTTTGTTCTTCACCTTCTACGAGTTGCTTGTCCTTCCTAGCTCTTGATGATGAGGCCATTGAAATTGAATTGCACAAGGGTGAAATCTTCTAACACCAAACTTAGAAGAATGCTTGTCCTCAAGCATAAAGAAAGTGTTTATGAAGGGAATTTAGATGGATGTGGCAACAAGGTAAGAAATGCAAGCTTGGAGGTGATTTGAGGAACTGTGGTGATGGGGAGTAGTAGATATAGAAGTAAGGGCAAAGTGAGGTTTGATGATCCTGGTTGGAGTGTTTTAAAGTCATATGTATGGTGGAGGGATGGTCTTGATGGTTCGGTCACAGCATGGGAAGCATGCTTCTTTGTGCCCAATGCATGTTGAGTTGCTTTTTCCAATGCACAAAATTCAAGACTCATGTGATTTTCTTTCCCTTGTGTTTCCGTGACTTCTCTTCAAAGATTCTCCCATCACTTCTTTCTTTCACTTCCCTACAGCAAGAATACAAAGGCTTTAGAATTTCTTGTATTTGGATTCATACTTTTTTTTTAATGATTGCTTTCATATCACTAAAAGAAATAACTACACTATTGCTCCATGTCCTAGTATTTCCGTGTATGTATGGACACCAAACTTAGTTTGTGACTAAGTGTTGTAAAAAGAAATTTTTTTGCAATTATTTCAAGATTGGCCACACCAAACTGAGTTCCTTGCATACACTATGTGCTAGTTCACTCATTATTCTCTTAGATGTTTATGATGCAACCTCTCATTATTGATCACTAAAGCATGAAAATAAAAGACTCCTGTGCATGGGTTGCCTCCCATGAAGCGCTTGTTTATCGTCCTTAGCTTGACATTGCAGCTCTTTTGCTCATGTTAGTAAGTGCAGATTTTCTTCCTTGCTCCAGGGGCCACCAAGATAAAGTTTCACCCTATGCCCATTAGCTGTGAAAGTCTGTTTTGAAGCTTCATCAAGTAATTCCACATAGCCATGAGGGGATACTTTGGTGATGGTGTATGGACCAGTCCATCTAGACTTGAGCTTTCCAGGGAAAATCTTCAGTCTTGAGTTGAATAGCAACACTTTTTGGCCTGGTTCGAATGTTCTTTGGAAGATCCTCTTGTCATGCAACCTTTTTGCTCTTTCTTTGTATATTCTGGCATTTTTATATGCCTCCAATCTGAATTCCTCTAATTCATTGAGTTGTAGTAACCTCTTTTCTCCTGCTGCTTGAGCATCTAAATTCAAAAGTTTGGTGGCCCAAAAGGCCTTGTGTTCAAGCTCCACAGGGAGATGGCATGCCTTCCCATACACCAGCTGAAATGGAGATTTTCCTATGGAAGTTTTGAATGATGTTCTGTATGCCCAAAGTGCATCATCCAGCTTCCAAACCCAATCCTTTCTTGTTGCTCTCACATTTTTCTCCAGAATCCTCTTTAGCTCTCTTTTAGCAAGTTCAGCTTGCCCATTTGTCTATGGGTGATAAGGTGTGGCCACTTTGTGAGTAACTCCATATTTGTGGAGTAGAGAATTTAATTGCTTGTTATAGAAGTGGCTTCCTCCATCACTTATAAGTCCCTTGGGCACTCCAAATCTAGTGAGGATGTTTCTTTTTAGGAATTGTAATACCACGTTGGTATCACATGTAGTGGTGGCTATTGCTTCTACCCATTTTGAAACATACTCCACTGCCACCAAAATGTATTTGAATGTGTAGGACGGAGGGAAGGGTCCCATGAAATCTATTCCCCACAAATCAAAGAGCTCCACTTCCAAAATGAACTTCTGAGGCATCTCATTTTTCCTTGTCAAACCCCCTGTTCTTTGACATTCATTGCAATGGCTCACAAAGTCTCTAGCATCCTTGAAGATGGAAGGCCAGTAGAAGCCACTTTGAAGCACCTTTGCATCAGTTCTTTCAGCTCAAAAATGGCCACCATAGCTTGAGTTGTGACAATGCCATAGTATGTCCTTCATCTCAACCTCCGGTACACACCTTCTTATCATTCCGTCTGGGCACCTTTTGAATAGAAATGGTTCATCCCAGAAGAAGAACTTAGCCTCATGTAATAACTTCTTGACTTGTTGTTTTGTGTATTCTTGTGGAATGGTCCTTCTTGCCTTGTAGTTGGCCATGTCTGCGAACCAAGGGATATGTTGGATCTGCAAGAGGTGCTCATCTGGAAATTCTTCATTTATTGATTGAAGGTTGTCTTGACATGCATCTTGTGGCAGCCTTAATAGGTGATCAGCAACTTGATTTTCACTACCATTTCTATCCTTTATCTCAATGTCAAACTCTTGTAGGAGTAGTATCCATCTGATTAGCCTTGGTTTGGCATCCTATTTTGACATAAGATACTTAAGAGCAACATGGTCAGCATATACCAGGACTTTAGATCCAATCAAATATTGTCTAAACTTATCAAAAGCATATACCACAGCTAGTAACTCTTTCTCTGTGGTGGTGTAATTTCTTTGAGTTTCATTCAATACCTTACTTGCATAGTAGATAACATGAAGCTTCTTTTCCTTCCTCTGCCCAACACAGCACCAATTGCAAGGTCACTTGCATCACACATGAGTTCAAAAGGCAATTTCCAACTTGGGGGTGTGATGATTGGTGCTGTGGTGAGCTTAGCTTTTAGAGTTTCAAAGGCATGTTTACATTCATCATCAAAGAAGAAAGGATTGTTTACCACCAGCAGATTGCTTAGTGGCTTTGCTATTTTGGAAAAATCTTTGATGAATCTTCTATAGAATCCAGCATGCCCTAAGAAGCTTCTAACAGCTTTCACACTAGTTGGTAAAGGAAGTTTTTCTATAATTTCTACTTTTGCCTTCAGAACACGCCTTCAGAACTTGGCGTTAGCAGCGTGCTCGAGCCTTCCTCAAGGCTCCATGCTTGCTGCTTGGCGTTGTCATTGAGCACGCCTATGCATTCCAATGTTGGCAATGTGCCTGAGTTGAAGAATCATCATCCAAGCTGCCTTGAGTTGTTGCCAAACACGCTAATGCATTTCCAAGTTAGCAACGTGCTCTTCATTCTCAAGGTTGCCTAGCTTGCTTGTATGATGCGTTGCCAATGAACACGCCTATGTATCTTGGCGTTGGCAACGTGCTCTTTATTCTATAGCTGGACAAAATCTTCTAGCTTAGCGTTGCCTTGAAACACGCCAATGGAGGCTGGCGTTGGCAACGTGCTCGATGGGTGGAAGGCTTGGAAGTGCTCTTCATGGTTGCTTCCTTCCTAGCCCCGAATCCTGGCTTGCTGCGTTGCCTTGGAACACGCCTCTTGTTCCTGGCATTGGCAATGTGCATCTCCCTTTCCTGGGCCAAGTCTTCTATCTCAGCATTGCCTTGATGTTGTCCTCAAACACGCCCCCCCATCTCTAGGTTGGCAACGTGCTTGAGGCTTTGAAATTACTTCTCTCCAAGGCCTTGCTTGCAGCGTTGCCTCTAAACACGCCTTTGGACTCTGGCGTTGGCAACGTGCATGAGCTTCTGACTTGCTTCCCAGAGTTGCTTGCTGCGTTACCATCAAACACACACCCTTTCTCCAGGTTGGCAACGTGCTTGAGCCTTCATCTTTCTTGCCAAGTTTTACTTCTTGGCGTTGTTGCCAAGCACTCAAGTAGTAGTGCAAGTTGGCAATGTGCAAACCCTTCCTAGAATCACTCTCCAGGGCTGCTGGCGTTATCACCAAACACGCTAGTAGTAACCCAAGTTGGCAACGTGCAAGTCCTCTGCCTCCTTGCCAAGCTTGATGTATTCTCAAGGCTTCTTGCTCCAATTCTTGCTCCATTGCCTTCTTGCTCCGGGGCTCTTTGTTTTACCTATCATAAACCAAAGAAACTTCCTCAAAGTCTTGCCATCTTATGCAATAATTTCAAGGGAATCATTCACATCAACTTGTTTATAAACTCCTTGAATATTTGCATGAATTTGGCAACCATTTACCTAGTTCTTAGTGTTTTAATGCATGGAAGTAAAACTCATAAAAGTTCTTGTTTATTTCAAAGATGATGAATGAAATTAAGCTAAAACTAACTAAACTGACTAACTAATATAACAAATATGCGAATGCATCAAGTACATCAGGCCGCCAGTTCCCTCTGTAAGCTCTCCTGCAGATCCATCTTTGGATCCTCCTCCCTCCTCCACTCCACCATCTTCTACACCACAAGCAACATCTACCTATCAGATGTTCCTTCAGATCCTTGAGAGGCTCGACCGGCAAGACCGACAAATGGAGCAAATGTAGCGCCGTAACAAGTGCCGATACGACTATCTGAAAGAACTCATACTTGGTACACACCCACCTTCAGAACCAAAGGACACTCGAGATTCCCCTTCATCCAGTAGCACAGGCAGCCAAGGCAAACCAGACACTGGAGGCGACGCTTCCAGGCCTCCCTTGCTCCTTACTGATGGCACGGAGGACCGGGCCAAGCTTTAAGTGTGGAGAGGTCAGTCCTTGACTTCCGGATGTAACTTCTCTCTCTTAACACCAACATTTCTAGTTTTTCTTTTATTAGATAGGATAGATTGCATGATAATAATTGTTTGCATGTATGTTTTGCTTGGTTAAAGTAATGAGTTTCCTTTCAAGACCCTGTTTTATGATATTTCACTAATTTAAATTGAAAATTTCTGTTAAACTTGTCTGAGGATTATAATTTGGAACATAAATTATAGCAAAGAACACACAACCTGTGAGACTTGAGCTAATTGCATGGTTACACTATTTAACCATAATATTTTTTCTTGTGTGTTTTCTTCTCTATGATTACAATCTATGCTTTGTTCCATTCTATATGTCCATTGTTTAGTGTATTTATATGCTTGCATATGATTGAGGCCATCATTTGTTATTAGCTCACTTATCCTAAATAGCCTACCATTTGAATTACCTTTGTTTGCCACCTTGAGCCTTTTTAATCTCCATTTGTTCTGTATTTTACCACATTACTAGCCTTAAGCAGAAAAATAATTAATTATCCCATTGAATCTTTGGTTAGCTTAAGATAGAGATTGTGTGTTAACTAAGTGTGGGGAAACTGTGGGAAACCTGGGTTAATAGGGAATATGTTATGTTTCTACTTTATTTAAATATTGGGAATTCGGATGCATACTCATATGAGACCAAAAAAATTAAAAATCCATGTGCATTGATATGTTATGTTTAGTTTTATATTTTTAATAAAAAAAAAGAGAATAAGAAAAAGAAAAAGAGAAAATATATATATATATATATATATATATAGTTAAATTTAATAAAAGATCAATGCACATGTGATAAAATTAAAGAAAAGTTGATACACTGTTCTCGAAGGATTGGCAAGCTTACGTTAAGAGCCACGTTAACCTAGTTAACGTGGACTCTAACGTAGGGGGAAGGGAAGACTCTCAACGTTATTGGGAAAGGTGAGTCCCAATAACGTGTGCGAAGGACCAAGAGGCAACGTTAGTGGTCACATTAGTGCCACTAACGTTGAAGTTAACGTGGACCATCCCTGGGTGAGGAACGTTAGTGAAAAAGGTGATTGTCACTAACGTTCTCGAACCCATACTCTCACTTATCGTTAACGCCACTAACGTCCTGAGCTAAACACCCTGCCTACTTCACACTTTCTCTCTGCAAGTAAAGCTAAGTCCACTGCAGAAGATAACTGCTTCAAACTCAAGATCCAAAGGCCCATATCCAAGACTTGAAGAACCAACTAGAAGATCAGAAGAGTAGTATATAGAGGGGTAGTTTTGAATTAGGAAAGAAGAGCTTTTTGGGGGATTGGAAATTGGGAACTACTCTCTGTATAATTTACTTTCTCTGCACTTCTAGTTCTAATTTTCGTGATGTATTCTCCATCTTTGTTTTCTATTTCCAGAGCTATGAACAACTAAACCGCTTTCATTGGGTTAGGGAGCTCTGTTGTAATTTGATGGATCAATACTAGTTTTCATTACTCTTCTTCTATCTTTTCTCTTGATTTTACTAGAAAGCTTTCAGTCTTCATCCAATTGGGTAGTTATCTTGGAAAAGAAGCTATTCATACTTGGATCTCTTCTGAACCTTGGAAGAGGAATGAAGAGATCATACTAGAAATGCTTTCTCATGTTGGACCAAATTGGGGGTTGGGCAGATATGGTGACATATAATTCTCCCAATACTTTGATTTGGAAATACATGTGGTACAATCAGTGACCATACTTCATCTCTTCTCATGAGCAATTGACCAA
>NC_029794.2:74912829-74918712 GCF_000816755.2 Arachis ipaensis | reverse complement strand
CATTCCCAGAGCTATGAACAACTAAACCCCTTTCATTGGGTTAGGGAGCTCTGTTGTAATTTGATGGATCAATAATAGTTTTCATTATTCTTCTTCTTTCTTTTCTCTTGTTTTTACTAGAAAGCTTTCAATCTTCATCCAATTGGGTAGTTATCTTGGAAAAGAAGCTCTTGGATCTTGGATCTCTTCTGAACCTTGGAAGAGGAATGAAGAGATCATACTAGAAATGCTTTCTCATGTTGGACCAAATTGGGGGGATATGGTGACGGGTTTGGGCGGATATGGTGACATATAATTCTCCTAATACTTTGATTTGGAAATACATGTGGTATAATCAGTGACCATACTTCATCTCTTCTCATGAGAAATTAGACCAAGTAATTGGCTATTGATCAAGATTTGAGAGATTGAATTACCAAGGAATTAGAATTCAATCACTTAAGATTGCCAAGGAGATCAATGAATGCATTGATTGAGGAAGAGATTAAAATGAACTTGATCCGGAGAATGCAACATCTCCTAAGCCCAATGAATCCCCATTTCTGATCTTACCCATTCTCTTTACTTTTTGCCATTTACGTTCATGCTAAATTCCCCATTCCCCATTTAAGATTCTGCAATTTACTTTCCGTCATTTATATTCAGCTCTTTATTTCCAGCATTTACATTTTCTGCCATTTACTTTCCCGCCATTTAATTTCCTGCAATTCTCAAATCAAATTTTGCTTAGCTCAACTAGAACATTCCTCCAATTAAAGTTTCTTGACCAATCAATCCTTGTGGGATTCGACCTCACTCTATTGTGAATTTTTACTTGACGACAATTCGGTATACTTAACGAGGGAAATCTGTTGAGAGACAAGTTTTCGTGCATCAGCCACCTACTAGGGGTGGCCCACTGATGAGAGATTTTATGCCGGTATAGAATTTATCAATAAATCCAATCATGAGTATAGTCTAAATCGACACACAATTCCTCATCAAACAAAGAAATTGTGTTACCACAATCCAAAATTAATAACCGAGAGTATTAGTCCCGAGTCGTTCTCCCTAAGAGTTCTCCAAGATGCACATTATTGGTTAGAAGTTGTATTGGTGTTTTGGAGTTTAATGCAACCAATGAACAAGCTAATAGTGTGAATGACAATCAAGCAATATAAAGGCCTTGGCTAGAAGTGAGAATTAGACTTCCTATCTTCATAATCTCTATCAATTGTGATCGTAATTAGTTATTGCTTCACTTAGTTAACCTCTAGTATGAAGGAAAGTCAAGTGAAAGTAATCAATTTGAGTTCACAAGTCCGAGTCTAACCTTAGGGAAGTCTAGCTTTAGTGACATGCAAATCAATTAGAAATTTCCAATTGATAATCAACAAAGTATATTAATAATTCAAGTGTCTCCAATATATCAACCCCCAAGCCAAGAAGGAAAAGTCTACTCCATAGCTAAAGTTGGCATTTTCTCAAACACTTGAAGAGCAAGGATAAAAGACATGGTAAAATTGAGACTAAACTTGAAATTAACAACAAGAGATTAACAATTGACAACTAGGAACATGAAATTACCTCAAGCTTGATGCACGGAAAACTTGTCTCTCAACAAATCTCCTTTCGGCAAGTGTACCGAATTTGTCGTCAAGTAAAAACTCACAATAGAGTGAGGTCGAATCCCACAGGGATTGATTGATCAAGCAACTTTAATTAGAAGAATGTTCTAGTTGAGCGAATCCAGAATTTGGGTTGAGAGTTGCAGAAAATAAAATGGCGGGAATGTAAATAACAGAAAAGTAAATGCTAGAATTTAAGGACTGGAAGTAAATGACTGAAAATAAATTGCAGAATTGTAAATGAGAATGGGGGATTTGCTCATAAAAGTAAATGGCAGAAATTAAAGAGAATGGGTAAGATCAGAGATGGGGAGTTCATTGGACTTAGGAGATGTTGCAATTCTCCGGATCAAGTTCATTTTCATCTCTTCCTCAATCAATGCACTCATTGATCTCCTTGGCAATCTTAAGTGATTGAATTACAATTTCTTGCAATTCAATCTCTCAAATCTTGATCAATAGCCAATTCCTTGGTCAATTGCTCATGAGAAGAGATGAAGTATGGTCACTGATTATACCACATGCATTTCCCAAATCAAGTATTGAGAGGGTTATAGTCACATACCCATCCAAACCCAATTCGGTCTAGCATGAGAAAGAATTTCTAGCTTGATCTCTTCATTCCTTTTTCAAGGTTCAAAAGAGATCCAAGTTTGAATAGCTTCTCTTCCAAAATAACTACTCAATGGGATGAAGATCGAAAGCTTTCAAGTAAAATCATGAGAAAAGATAGAAGAAGAATAATGAAAATTAGTATTGATCCATCAAATTACAACAGAGCTCCCTAACCCAATGAAAGGGGTTTAGTTGTTCATAGCTCTTGAAAATGAAAATAAAGTTGGAGAATACATCATAGAACTAGAAATTGCAGAGAAAGTAAAATACAGAGAGTAATTCTCTTTTTCCAACTTTCAGAACTCCCCTTTTAACAATTCAAAGCTACTCCTATATATACTACTCTTCTCAGCTTCTAGTTTTCTCTTCAAGTCTTGGGCCTTTGGATCTTGAGTTTGAAGCAGTTCTTTTCTTCATTTGGGCTTGGCTTTACTTGCAGAGAGAAAGTGCTAAGTGGGCAGAGATTTTAGCTCAGGGCGTTAGGGGTGTTAACATTTAGTGAAAGTATAAGTTCGAGAACGTTAGTGACACTTAACATTTTCACTAACGTTCCAATGTACCCCTTTGCCTCACATTAGAGCCCACGTTAACTAGGTTAACGTGGCTTCTAACGTGGCCTTGCCAAACTTCGAGAACGTTAGTGACACTCAATATTGTCACTAACGTTCCAGTGTGCCCCTATTTGCTTCACGTTAAAGCCCACGTTAACCTAGTTAACGTGGCTTCTAACGTGGCCTTGCCAAACTTCGAGAACGTTAGTGACACTCATCATTGTCACTAACGTTCCAATGTGCCCCTAGATCTCACGTTAGAGTCCACATTAACTAGGTTAACGTGGCTTCTAACGTGGCCATTCTTAGCCGTCCCAACGTTAGTGACAATGTTGAGTGTCACTAACGTTCTCGAAGTTTGGCAAGGCCACGTTAGAAGCCACGTTAACTAGGTTAACGTGGGCTCTAACGTGGCCACTCATGAGGGTTTGCCAACGTTAGTGACAATGTTAAGTGTCATTAACGTTGGCTCAACTTCCCTTCTCCACGTTAGAGTGCACGTTAACTTAGTTAACGTGACTCTTAACGTGGGCAATGATGGCTTTGAGAGGGTTATTGGCAATCACTTTTCTCATTAAGCTTGCAAGTTACCTCCCTTTCCTTGCTTCCTTTGGTCCTGAAATCAAACAACAGAGTGCATCAAAGTTCTAGTCCAAGTCATGGGTAATGCAGCATACAATTTGTCACTAAATTCATGCAAAATCCTCATGAAATAATGTAAAATGCACAATGTATGCTTGAATCAAGATGTAAGTGAATATCTACCTAAAACTAGCTTATTTTCCAAGGAAATGCATGAAACTACCTTAAAAATAGTAAAGAAAGGGTCAGTGAAACTAGCCAAAATGCCCTGGCATCAAAGCTTTAACGGAAATCAAAGTAACAACATCCAAAGCTAAAATCCACAAGTAACTTGAACAACAAGAACTAAATTGAGAGAGTAGGAGAATTAGATCTCCAACTTGAAGCAATGTATAATTGAATTGACAATAGATCTCACCAATGGATCCAAGAGAATTCCAATTTGAGAAGCAAAACCCTAGAGAGAAGCTAGAGTTTCTCTCTCCATAAAATTTAACTTCCAAAACTAACTAGAAAATATCTAAAATGAGTGAATGAATCCATATCCCTTCATCCCTTCTGTGAATTTGCTGGGCACGTTTTCACTTAAAAATCACGTGCGAGCACCGACGCGTACGGGTACATGAGGTTCTGGCCTAGCCATGCGAGTGCGCCGGCTTCTAGCTTTGGCTTCTTCACGCCGATCCCAATAGCGCGCATCCACGCGTACGCGCAAGGCACACCTGTGCATTGCTGCTTAGGCTCCAAAGCTCCAATTTCCATGCCCCTTCCCTTCATGCATGCTTCTTTCCTCTCTTCTAGGCCATCCTTTCCCTATAAACTCTGAAATCACTTAACAAACAGATCACGACATCGAATGGTAATAGAGGAGGATTCAAATATGGCGTATTTAGTGTAAAAGAAGCATGTTGTCATCCATGAAGCAAAATCGGGAGGGAAACACAAATCCATACATTTTCTATGAATAAGTGTGAAAGAACATTGATAAAACCGTCAAATCCATACAAGATAAACCCTAAAAACGGGGTTCATCAACCTCCCCACACTTAGACCAAGCATGTCCTCATGCTTAAAAGAAAGCCAAAGACTAAAGAATCACAAGAGAATGGGATTTATAAGATGCAATCTACCTATATAAATGCAACTAAAATGAATGCTACTATCTACTTGGTCAAAAGAAAATCAATCTTCCGAGAACATATATAAGCACGTAGGGCGAAATGATAAACAAGACATGAACTCAACCAATTCCAATCATCAAAGTGAAGTGCGCATAGCTTGCATGAAGAACGCTCGTGAGAGCCGAGAACAAGGAATTGAGCCTCGAACCCTCACCGGAAGTGTTTACACTCTGTTCGCTCGGTGTATACGGTTGATCACTCAATTCTCCTCTATTTCATGCTTTCCAAAATTTGTTCTTCCTCTAATAATCAATAATTATTCTATGCATGCATACATACATCATGAGGTCTTTTCTTAGGTTGTAATGGGGCTAGGGTAAAGGTAGGGTTATATATATGTCTAAATGGACTAGAATTTGAATCTTTGATCAACCTAAGCATCCCACCTAACCTGTATACAACCTATACAATTAAGTGCTAACCTAACTACCAATTCTTCACTTTTTTCCACATACTCATGCATTCTCCTTTGGTCACTACACATATGCATTGATTGTTATTGAACCTTACTTTGGGGTATTTTGTCCCCTTTTTCTTTCTTTCTTTTTTTTTTCTTTTTCTTCTCTTTATATATTTCTTTCTTTTTTTTAGTTTTTGATACCAATGCATATGGTTTACATATTCAATAAAGACATGAGTATGTGCTCAATTCCCAATATTTTCAATAAAAACAAAAACATGCTCTTACCTCAACCAATGTCCCCTGTTTCCCACACTTGAATGACATACACTCACTAGCCTAAGCTAATCAAAGATTCAAATAAGAACATTTATGGTTTTCCGCTTTAGGCTTGTAATATGCTAAAATTAAGAATAAGTGGGTTGATCGTAGGCTTAAATTGGCTAACAAAGGTTGTTGTAGGTTAAGGCTATCTGGGTAAGTGGCTAAGTGAATTGATGGCCTCAATCACATACATGCATTCATACACACAATATTGGACATATAGAGTCAAACAAATCAAGGATCACAATCATAGAAGAACAATGCACACAAGAAGGAAGATAAGTGGTTATAAGATGTAACCACACAATTGGCTCAAGTCTCACTTGCTTGTGTTCTAAACTCTAAAACCATGTTCCAAAATACATTCCTCAAGCAAGTTTAGCACCAAAAATTATAGTTTCGTGGAAAGGAGATCATTACACTAACTGGTGCACGAATTGTGAATCACACTTTTCACAACGCGTACCACTAACCAGCAAGGCACTAACTAAAACATATTCAAAACTATATGAAATTATCCCCAAAAAGCGTATAAAATATCCGCTCATCACAACACCAAACTTAAAATGTTGCTTGTCCTCAAGCAACTAGACAAATAAAATAGAAGACTAATAGGTTGAGAT
>NC_029794.2:74893108-74912044 GCF_000816755.2 Arachis ipaensis | reverse complement strand
TTGAAGCATAAAATTTGAAATTAAAATGGAAATACGTGTGGGATTGCTTGGATTTGGCTCCTTCCTGTCCTCCTGGCGTTTGAATGCCCAAACACTGCCTGTTTTGGGCGTTCAGCGCCCAAATGCTGATCTCCTGGGCGTTCAGCGCCCATTTGCTGCCATTTCAACGCCTCAACGCCCAGTGAGTGGCCATTTCTGGCGTTGAACGCCCAAATGCTGCCATTACTGGCGTTCAGCGCCCAGTGGATGCCCATTTTGGGCGCTGAACGCCCAAAATGCCCCTTTACTGGCGTTTTCTTGCCATTGAGCTCTTTTACTCTGTTTTGTGTGCCGAGGTCTTCTGTAAATGATTATTTACCTTGTTGTCAATGAACTCTATATAAAAAATAAAGATAGAAATATGGCAAAATGCTTAGAGGATTGTTGCCCCATGGCTGGGTTGCCTCCCAGCAAGCGCTTCTTTATTGTCTTTAGCTGGACCTTGCTGAGCTTTTAATCTAGCTTCAGCCTTGAGCATTCTTGCCCAATGTTGCCTTCAAGATAATGCTTGATTCTCTGTCCATTGACAATGAACTTCTTATCAGAATCAATATCTTGAAGCTCCACATAACTAATCAGATTTTTGCTCAGCTCCTTCAATTTCAGCCAGAAAAATACCTGAAATTACAGAAAAACACACAACTCATAGTAAAGTCCAGAAATATGAATTTTTCCTAAAAACTTATAGAAATAGACTAAAAACTAACTAAAACATATTCAAAACTATATGAAATTATCCCCAAAAAGCGTATAAAATATCCGCTCATCACTAACCATGCAATCTATCCTAATTAAATAAAGAAATCAAAGTTTATATGGGAGTTACCTACGGAGACCGGTCGAACGACCTCCCCACACTTAAGAATTAGCACCGTCCTCGGTGCTATTGGTGAGGCGCAAGGGGCGATCAGTCTTGGAGCCTCCATTATCCCTTCCATCCATGCTATCTTCACTCAGTTCGAAGTGGAAGTGGAAATCTCCGGTTCCTCCATAGGCAGGGTCAAAAAACACAGAAGCATCTTTATATAGGCAAACCGACGTTGGTTTCGCCGTTTATATCGGTCCATTGTCTTATGGAAATCCTCAAGGCGTTGGTTGGATGATTGATGAGCGGATAATTTATACGCTTTTTGGCATTATTTTTAGTATTTTTTTAGTATACTTTAGTTAGTTTTTATTATGTTTTTATTAGTTTTTATTCAAAAATCACATTTCTGGACTTCACTATAAGTTTGTGTGTTTTTCCGTGATTTCAGGTATTTTCTGGCTGAAATTGAGGGACCTGAGCAAAAATCTGATTCAGAGGCTTAAAAAGGACTGCAGATGCTGTTGGATTCTGACCTCCCTACACTCGAAGTGGATTTTCTGGAGCTACAGAATCTCAATTGGTGCGCTCTCAATTGCGTTAGAAAGTAGACATCCTGGGCTTTCCCGCAATATATAATAGTCTATACTTTGTCTGAGATTTGATGGCCCAAACCGGCGTTCCAAATCAGCATAAAAATTTTGGTGTCAAAATGCCAGAACTGGCAAAAAAGCTGGAGTTAAACACACAAACTAGCAAAAAAGCTGGCATTTAACTCCAAGAAAAGTCTCTACATGTGAAAGCTTTAATGCTCAGCCCAAGCACACACCAAGTGGGCCCGGAAGTAGATTCTGCATCATTTACTCATTTCTATAAATCCTAGGCTGCTAGTTTTCTATAAATAGGACCTTTTGCTATTGTATTTACACACCTCATGACACTTTATACGTTTCATATTGTATTCTCTATGGCATGAGTCTCTAAACTCCACGGTTGGGGGTGAGGAGCTCTGCTGTGTTTCGATGAATTAATACAATTACTACTATTTTCTATTCTATCACGCTTGTTTCTATTCTAAGATATTCACTCGCACTTCAACTTGATGAATGTGATGATCCGTGACACTCATCATTATTCTCACCTATGAACGCGTGCTTGACAACCACCTCCATTCTATCTGTAATAGCTTGAGTGCATATCTCTTGGGTTTCTAATCTAAGATTAGAACCTTCGTGGTATAGGCTAGAATTATTGGCGGAAAGTCTAAACCTTGTCTGTGGTATTCCGAGTAGGATCTGGGAAGGGATGATTGTGACGAGCTTCAAACTCAGGAGTGCTGGGCGTAGTGACAGACGCAAAAGGATCAATGGATCCTATTCCAATATGAGTGAGAACCGACAGATGATTAGCCGTGCGGTGACAGCGCATTTGGACCATTTTCACTGAGAGGACGGATGGTAGCCATTGACAACGGTTATCCACCAACATACAGCTTGCCATGGAAGGAGCCTTGCGTGTGTGAAGAAGAAGACAGTAGGAAAGCAGAGATTCAGAAGATAGAGCATCTCCAAAACCTCAACCTTTTCTCCATTACTGCATAACAAGTATTTATTTCATGTTCTTTTATTTTTTACAATTAAAACTAAGAATCATTATTGATATCCTGACTAAGAATTACAAGATAACAATAGCTTGCTTCAAGCCGACAATCTCCGTGGGATCGACCCTTACTCACGTAAGGTATTACTTGGACGACCCAGTGCACTTGCTGGTTAGTTGTGCGGAATTGCAAAAGTGTGATTGTAATTTCGTGCACCAAGTTTTTGGCGCTGTTGCCGGGGATTGTTCAAGTTTGGACAACTGACGGTTTATCTTGTTGCTTAGAATAGGAATAATTTATTTTTGTTGATTTAGAATCACTAAATTTGTGTCTTTTATTTGAGTTTAGTTTCATATTTTAAGTTTGGTGTCAATTGCATGCTTTTATTTTCTTTCAATTTTTCGAATTTGCATGTTCTTAGTTCTTTCTTGATTTTTAAAAATTCTAAGTTTGGTGTCTTCTTTGTGTTTTCCTTTAAACTTTCAAAAATTTGCGCTTGATTTTCTAAAAATTTTAAGCTTGGTGTCCCTTATGCTTTTATTTACTTAAAAATTTTTCAAAAAATTGTTCTTGGTGTTCATCTTAATCTTCAAGGTGTTCTTGGTGTTCATCTTGACATTCAAAGTTTTCTTGGTGTTCTCTTTGTTTTGATCTAAAATTTCTAAGTTTAGTGTCATTTTGTTGTTTTTCTCTTTCCTCATTAAAATTCAAAAATTAAAAAATATCTTTTCCTTATTTTACTCATAAATGTCGAAATTTTGCATTAAATTAGTAAAATATTTTCAAAACCATATTTTTTTTAGTCAAGTCAAAATTCTAATTTCAAAAATTGATCTTTTCAAATCTTTTTCAAAAATCAAATCTTTTTAATTTTTTCAATCATATCTTTTCAATCATATCTTTTTTTTAATAAATTGCAATCATATCTTCTCAATCATAACTCTTTCAAAATAATTTTCAATCATATCTTTTTTATTGCTAATTTCAAAATCTTTTTCAAAAAAAATCACCTAACTACTTTTCTCTTTTATATTTCGAAATTAACTAAGCATTCTTTTTCCAAAATCTTTTTAATTAAATTAATTAATTTAGTTTTCAATTTGCTTTTATTTCATTTTCTTCTAATTTTCGAAAATCATATCCATAATTTTTCAAATCTTTTTAATTAATTAGTCATTTTAGCATTCGAATTATTTATTTATTTTTTTACTTCTCTTAATTTTTGAAACTTTTATTTTATTTTTCATTTATTTTGTTTCATTTTATTCGGTTACTTTTAATTAAATAATATAAAAATTAAAAATATAATTTAATTACAATTCATATCAATTCCCTTTTCTCCATCATGGACATAAGTGGAAATGAACAGTCCAGAAGGACTCTGGGGTCATATGCTAACCCCATTACAGCTGCATATGGGAGTAGCATCTGTATACCTCCCATCAAAGTAAGCAGTTTCGAGCTAAATCCTCAACTCATTATCATGGTGCAGCAAAATTGCCAGTATTCTGGTATTCCACAGGAAGAACCTACTGAGTTTCTGGCACAGTTCTTACAAATTGCTGACACAGTACGTGATAAAGAAGTGGATCAGGATGTCTACAGATTATTACTAGTTTCCATTTGCTGTAAAAGATCAAGCTAAGAGGTGGTTAAATAACCAACCCACAGCAAGCATAAAAATATGGAGACAGTTATCAGACAAATTCCTGAATCAATTTTACCCTCCAAAAAGGATGACACAGCTGAGGCTGGACATTCAAGGCTTCAAACAAGAGGATCATGAATCCCTTTATAATGCCTGGGAGAGGTACAGAGGGATGCTAAGGAAATGTCCCTCTGAAATGTTTTCAGAGTGGGTACAGTTAGACATCTTCTACTATGGACTTACAAAAAGAGCTCAAATGTCTCTAGACTACTCAACTGGTGGATCTATACACATGAGAAAGATGATTGAAGAGGCTCAAGAACTCATTGATATGGTTGCTAAAAATCAACATCTGTACTCAAGCAGTGAGTCCTCCATAAAAGAAGAGGCTATGGCAGTAACTACTGATCCTAATCCTCAAGAACAGATTGTTGAACTTAATCAGCAATTACTCCATATGACAAAACAATTAGCAGAATTTAAAGAGATGCTCCAAGACACTAAAAATGCTAACAAGAGTATAGAAGCACAATTGAATCAGACAAGACAGCAGCTATCTAAAAAGATAACAGAAGAATGCCAAGCCGTTCAACTAAGGAGTGGGAAGACATTGAATAAATCAGCTCAAAGTAGCAGAAAGCTAAGAAAGGAACAACTAATAGAGGATGACCAAACCACTGCCCAAGATCCCTTTGAGGACAGCAAGAGCCCAGAGAGGAATAATTCTGGCATTCAAACGCCAGAAAAGGGTGAAAGATTGGCGTCAAACGCCCAGTGGATCCCCATTTCTGGCGTTCAAATGCCAGAAAAGGGAGAAAAATTGGCGTTGAAAGCCCATTCCTTGCCCAGTTCTGGCGTTCAAACACCAGAAAAGGGTGGGAAGCTGGCGTTAAACGCCCATCCAGGATCCAATCCTGGCGTTCAAATGCCAATGAGGGATCAGACACCTGGAAGTGCTGATAGTAACCCCTCTAAGAAGGCCTCTCCAACCACCTCTGTAGGGAATAAACCTGCAGCAATAAGGTTGAAGAATATAAAGCCAAGATGCCTTATCCTCAGAAACTCCGCCAAGCGGAACAGGATAAATAATTTGCCCGCTTTGCAGACTATCTCAGGACTCTTGAGATAAAGATCCCATTTGCAGAGGCACTTGAGCAAATACCCTCTTATGCTAAGTTCATGAAAGAGATCTTAAGTCATAAGAAGGATTGGAGAGAAACTGAAAAGGTGTTTCTCACTGAAGAATACAGTGCAGCCATTCTGAAAAGCTTACCAGAGAAGCTTAAAGATCCAGGAAGCTTTATGATACCATGCACATTAGAGGGTACTTGTACCAAGACAGCTCTATGTGACCTTGGAGCAAGAATCAACCTAATACCTACATCCACTATCAGAAAGCTTGGGTTGACCGAAGAAGTCAAAGAAACCCGGATTTGTCTTCAACTTGCTGATGGCTCCATTAAATATCTATCAGGCATAATTGAGGACATGATTGTCAAGGTTGGGCCATTTGCCTTTCCTACTGACTTTGTAGTGCTAGAAATGGAGGAGCACAAGAGTGCAACTCTCATTCTAGGAAGACCTTTCCTAGCAACTGGACGAACTCTTATTGATGTACAAAAAGGGGAAGTGACCCTGAGAGTCAATGAGGATGAGTTCAAGTTAAATGCTGTCAAAGCTATGCAGCATCCAGACACATCAAATGACTGCATGAGCACTAATATTATTGACTCCTTGGTGGAAGAGATCAATATGACTGAGAGTCTCGAATCAGAGCTAGAGGACATCTTTAAAGATGTTCAGCCTGATCTGGAGGAACCAGAGGATATAAGAGAACCTCTGAAAATTCCTCAGAAGGAGGATAACCCTCCTAAACCCGAGCTCAAACCCCTACCACCATCCCTGAAATATGCATTTCTGGGAGAAGGTGACACTTTTCCAGTGATCATAAGCTCTGCTTTAAATCCACAGGAAGAGAAAGCACAATTCAGGTGCTGAGGACACACAAGACAGCTCTTGGGTGGTCCATAAGTGATCTTAAGGGCATTAGCCCAACAAGATGCATGCACAAGATCCTATTGGAGGATGATGCTAAGCCAGTGGTTCAACCACAGAGGCGGCTAAATCCAGCCATGAAGGAGGCGGTGCAGAAAGAGGTCACTAAGTTACTAGAGGATAGGATTATTTATCCTATTTCTGATAGCCCCTGGGTAAGCCCTATCCAAGTTGTACCCAAAAAGGGAGGCATGACAGTGGTTCACAATGAAAAGAATGAACTGGTTCCTACAAGAACAGTTACAGGGTGGCGTATGTGTATCGACTACAGAAGGCTCAATACAGCCACCCGAAAGGATCATTTTCCTCTACGTTCATAGACCAGATGCTAGAGAGACTAGCAGGACATGACTATTACTGCTTTTGGATGGCTATTCTGGGTACAACCAAATTGCAGTAGATCCTCAGGACTAAGAGAAAACAGTATTCACATGTCCTTCTGGAGTATTTGCCTACAGAAGGATGCCTTTTGGTCTGTACAATGCACCTGCAACCTTTCAGAGGTGCATGCTCTCTATCTTCTCTGATATGGTGGAGAAATTTTTGGAAGTCTTCATGGATGACTTTTCAGTATTTGGAGACTCATTCGGCTCCTGCCTTGACCATTTAGCACTTGTTCTGAAAAGATGCCAAGAGACCAACCTAGTTTTAAACTAGGAAAAATGTCACTTTATGGTGACTTAAGGAATTGTCCTTGGGCATAAAATTTCAAACAAGGGAATAGAGGTGGATCAAGCTAAAGTGGAGGTAATTAAAAAATTACCACCACCTGCCAATGTTAAAGCAATCAGAAGCTTTCTAGGGCATGCAGGATTCTATAGGAGGTTTATAAAGGATTTTTTGAAAATTGCAAAACCTCTGAGCAATCTGCTAGCTGCTGACATGCCATTTGTGTTTGACACAGAGTGTCTGCAGGCGTTTGAAACTCTGAAAGCTAAGCTGGTCACAGCACCAGTTATTTCTGCACCAGACTGGACATTACTATTCGAACTAATGTGTGATGCCAGTGACCATATCATTGGTGCAGTGCTGGGACAGAGGCATAACAAGCTTCTGAATGTCATTTACTATGCCAGCTGTGTTCTAAATGATGCACAAAAAAACTACACAACCACAGAAAAAGAGCTGCTTGCAGTGGTTTATGCCATTGACAAGTTTAGATCCTATTTAGTAGGTTCAAAAGTGATTGTGTATACTGACCATGCTGCTCTTAAATACCTACTCACAAAGCAGGATTCAAAACCCAGGCTTATAAGATGGGTGTTACTTCTGCAAGAGTTTGATATCGAAATAAGAGACAGAAAAAGAAGAGAGAACCAGGTAGCTGATCACCTGTCCCTGATAGAACCAGTAGCAGGGGCGTCTCTCCCTCCTACTGAGATCTCTGAGACCTTTCCGGATAAGCAACTCTTCGCCATTCAGGAAGCACCATGGTTTGCAGACATTGCAAATTATAAAGCTGTAAGGTTCATACCCAAGGAGTACAGCAGGGTGCAAACGAAATAACAAATTTCTGATGCAAAGTACTACTTATGGGATGAACCATATCTCTTTAAGAGATGTGCAGATGGAATGATCTGCAGATGCGTACCTAGAGAGGAGGCACAGAAGATCCTATGGCATTGCCATGGATCACAGTATGGAGGACATTTTGGAGGTGAGCAAACAGCCACTAAGATCCTCCAATGTGGGTTCTACTGGCCTACTCTCCACAGAGATGTTCGAGAGTTTGTGCGTAACTGTGATAGTTTCCAAAGAGCTGGCAACTTGCCTCATGGTTATGCCATGCCTCAACAAGGGATCTTAGAGATTGAGTCGTTTGATGTATTGGGTATTGACTTCATGGGTCCTTTCCCACCATCATACTCAAACACTTACATTCTGGTGGCAGTAGATTACGTATCTAAATAGGTAAAAGCAATTGCCATACCCAGTAATGATACTAAGATGATGCTGAAGTTCCTCCAGAAACATATCTTCAGCAGATTTGGTGTTCTCAGATGTACTAATCAGTGACGGAGGCACTCATTTTTGCAATAAACAGCTGTACTCTGCTATGGTCTGATATGGAATTAGCCACAAAGTAGCAACTCCATACCATCCACAGACAAATGGGCAGGCTGAGGTCTCTAATAGAGAACTAAAAAGAATCCTGGAATGGACCGTAATTGCCCGTAGAAAGGATTGGCAAAAAAGCTTGGATGATGCTCTATGGGCATACAGAACAGCATTCAAGACTCATATAGGAACCTCTCCATACCAGCTTGTGTATGGCAAGGCTTGTCATCTGCCGGTAGAACTGGAACATAAGGCCTACTGGGCAACTAAATTCCTAAACCTGGATGCTAAGTTAGCTGGAGAGAAGAGATTGCTCCAGCTGAATGAGCTAGAGGAATTCAAACTCAATGCTTTTGAAAATGCAAAAATTTATAAGGACAAAGCAAAAAGGTGGCATGACAAGAAACTGTCATCTAGAGTCTTTGAACCAGGACAGAAGGTTCTACTGTTTAATTCTAGGCTCAGATTATTCCTCGGGAAATTAAAATTCCGGTGGAAGGGACCATATGTGATTACAAGTGTGTCACCATATGGATATGTTGAGCTTCAGGATACTGACTCTGACAAAAAGTTCATCATTAATGGACAGAGAATCAAAGATTATCTTGAAAGCAATTTTGAGCAAGAATGCTCAAAATTGAGGCTTGAATAAAGCTCAGTCAAGGTCCAGCTAAAGACAATAAAGAAGCGCTTGCTGGGAGGCAACCCATCCATTAGCAAGTTATTTGTTATTTAAATAATATTTAGGAGTTTGATATAAATTGCCTTCAAGGTTAATCATCAAATTGTAGGAATTCACAGAGTTACAGAAGGATTCAGTGCAAAAAGCAGAGAAAAGGAGCTCATAGGCAAGAAAACGCCAGTAAGGGGTGTTTTGGGCATTAAATGCCAGAATGGGTGCCATTCTGGGCGTTTAACGCCAGAAAATATACCATTTTGGGCGTTAGACGCCAGAATGGGTGCCATTCTGGGCGTTTAACGCCATACTTGCAGCATCTTGGGAGTTCAGAAAAACGCCTAGTAACAAAATATTTCTGGCGTTTAACGCCAGCCAGGGTACTTGGCTGGGCGTTAAACGCCCACTATGGCCAATATATGGGCATTAAACGCGAGAATGGATACCATTCTGGGCGTTTAATGCCAGAAAGGCAGGGGGAGAAGATTTTGTTTTCCACTTCAAAATTTTTCAAATTTTCATGTTTTGACTCATAATTTTCTGCATAAACATGTTACAAATTTTCATCATTCACCTTCAATTTTCAAAAATTCAACAATTTTCTAAATTCCTTTTCAAATTTCTTTCAAATCCTTCCCAAATCTTCTTCAAAAACTCAAGTATCTTCTCAATTTCTTTCTAAATCTTTTCCAACTCATCATATCATCTCTTAATTCTTAGATGCATCAACAAATTTTCAGATTTAACCTCTTTATAAATCTCATCTTTTTCATATCATGGTTCTATTTTTTTTACCAATCATATCTTTATGTCATATCTTTTTCAAATTTTTGAAATCTCTTCCCTCCACTTATAGATACACATTCGGCCATCCCCACCTCTTCACCATTCGAATTTCCCTCTCCTCCTATCTCTCTCCTTTCCTTTCTTTTGCTTGAGGGCAAGCAAACCTCTAAGTTTGGTGTGTTTTTTCTTGATCACCGAGCTAAGACTCATTAAGATCATGGCTCCTAAGGGAAAACAAACCAATTCAAGAGGCAAGAAAGAGAATACTCCAAAGAGTCTTTTGAATCAAGAGAGGTTCTTAACCAAAGAACATGCAGACCATTACCACAAAATAATAGGTCTGAGGTCAGTGATCCTGGAAGTTAAATTCGATCTGAAAGAAGACGAATATCCGGAGATCCAAGAGCAAATTCGAAACAGAGGATGGGAAATTCTAGCTAATCCTGAGACAAAGGTTAGAAGAAACATGGTTTAGGAATTCTACTCAAATCTGTGGCTGACAGATAAGCAGAGAATAACTGAACCACCTTTCATACCTACCGAACTATGGTCAAGGGGAGAATTATTTACTTCCACCTAGACAAAATAAGAGAGGTCTTCAAACTGCCTCAACTACAAGATGATCCAGAATCCTTTAATAGGAGAATGGTGAGAGTAGATAATGGGTTGAACCAAGTTCTAGAGGACATATGCCTCCCTAGAACTAAGTGGATAACCAATTCAAAAGGTGTCCCAAACCAACTCAAGAGAGGAGATCTCAAACTAGTCGCAAGAGGCTGGTTGGACTTCATTGGGCGTTCTATACTGCCCACTAGCAACCGCTCTGAGGTCACTGTCAAAAGAGCAGTGATGATTCATTGTATTATGCTGGGAAACGAAGTGGAGATTCATCATATGATTTCTTGTGAGATTTACACAATTGCAAACAAGAACTCCACTAAAGCCAAATTGGCATACCCAAGCTTAATTTTTCTGCTATGTAAAGATGCTGGGGTGAGGATGGGAGTAGATGAATTCATCCCAATCGAACACCCAATCACCAAGAAGTCAATGGAAGGACAACAAGTGCAAGATAACTCCATCAAAAGGAGGGCGCAGGAGTTCCTCCCAGAAATCCCTGAAATTGACTACTGGACCCGCCTAGAAGCATCTGTCACCAAGTTGCAAGAAGCTGTGGATCAACTTAAGGAAGAACAGCAGAATCAAAACTGCATGCTCTGCAAGCTACTTAAGGAACAGGAGAAGCAGGGGTGTGAGCTACAGGAGCTGAAGCGCCAGAAGCTCTTCCTTGAAGGACCAAACACCCCACAGATTGAAGGAGCATCCACTTCTCAAAATCAAGGTTGTTGAGTCCTAACTTTGTGATAACCTTTATTATTAGGAATTTATTTTAAGAGTCATTTATTTTTCTGTTTTTAATTTTGTCTTCTATTATTATTGGTCTGCTCTTATATTTATTTTTGAGTCTTATTTTTATTCCATGATTAATAAAATTTAAAGTTTATGTCTTAAAGCTATGAATGTCCTATGAATCCATCATCTTTCTTAAAGGAAAAATGTTTTAAATCACAAAAGAACAAGAAGTACATGATTTCAAATTCATCCTTGAAATTAGTTTAATTATTTTGATGTGGTGACAATACTTTTTTTCTTCTGAATGAATGCTTGAACAGTGCATATGTCTTTTGAATTTGTTGTTTATGAATGTTAAAATTGTTGGCTCTTAAAAGAATGATGGAAAAGGAAAAATATTATTGATAATCTGAAAAATCATAAAATTGATTCTTGAAGCAAGAAAAAGCAGTGAAAAGCTTGCGAAAATATATATATATATATATATCACTACTAGAAAATTAGTTATTACAGACGGATATTTCTGATGAATTTTATCCCACGGAAATACAAACAGAATTTTAGAGGGATTTTTTGTCCGAAAACAACAAAATGAATTAGCATAAATTACAGACGGAAAAAAAATCCGTCCATAATTCTGTCGAAAAAATTAATTTTTTTCGTGAGAAATGGTTACAGACGGAAAAATCCGTCTATAATTAAATAGACAAAATGCTGCATTTATTAAATTATTACAGACAGATTTTTCGTCTGTAATTTAAAATTTCTGTCGGAAATATTAGAATAAAGATGTAAAGATCACGATTATACCTCATCATTTCACACCACACTTTTGCGATTCCACACTCATTCCTCTGAATGCTTCGTCGGCGGCGCTATCAGCTTTTGCACCGCCGGCTCACTGAACCTCCATTGCACTCAACTTCCATCGGCCTTGCTCACATTGCTCCCTTCCGTCGCACTCCTTCCCGGTTCTTCTTCGTCGCAGCCCTTCCGTCGGCCTTGCTCGCATCGCTCCCTTTCAAACCCTAATGTGCGTTTCTCTCTTCGATCTCGCCACTACTGCTTGCTCTTTTCCGTGTGTTGCTGTGTTTCTCTCTTCGATTTTGCCTCAGCTATGTAGTTAACCCTAATCTCCTTTCTCTTTCATCACTGTTTTCTCTCTTTCAATACCATCTCTAACTCTAATTATATTATCCTATGTTCCATCACTATGATTCTATTTCCTATTCTATGATAAGAACTTGTAACTGTTATAGTTTTTTATTGTGTTCTTATAAACTTGTTCGTGAAATCAAGGTTCCTGAATGCATTGACTAGTTTCATTTTTATTGCTGAGGAAGAGGAGGAGGTATGCATATGCATTTTCTGTTGTCATATATGTTTCATGCAAAACTGTTTGAAATTTTAAAATATTCTGTTGATAAGAGATTATGTTTTATTTGAATCTGCAGGTTTACTCTGATTTTGATGAATTATTTTCTGCAATCGAAGTTTTTTTGACCTAAAATTCATGGTAGGCCATTGCTTTCAACTTGCTTTGTCTGTCCTACAAACCAAGGCAGAGACAAAAATTGACAAAGCCAGAAAAGTTATATCTGAAAAAGATGCAGAGTTGCACGATGCTGAAGAAAGTCTTACGGGTCTCAAAGAGGTATTGCATCTGCATGGTTCATGATTTTTAATATACAAATATTTGGAGCATCTCTCGTCTCCTCTTGGTGTACTGTTTAGCTTGTACATGTTAACAGTGTTCACTATGAATAATATTAGAAAATTGGAGAGTATTAATTGGGAAATTAAAAATTTTTCCCTAAACTCATGGTTGTAACAAAGTCTTAAGGAGCACAACATAAGACCACTAGTTCCCCGGTATTGGTGTAATTAAAATATTCTTGCAGGTGGTGGAAAACCGGTGAGTTTTTGATAAAGATCCCTTATGCAAAAGAAGGAGTGGTTGAAGCATATTTTTGGCCATTAGCCATATCCTGTGATCCAAAATATAGCACTGCAAGAATGTTGATGACCAAATCGGTTGTATGCATCTCTTTTCTTGATGATACTTATGATGCCTATGGCACACTCCAAGAACTTGAGCTTTTCACACAGGCAATCCAAAGGTTGATTTATTACATCTAAAAATAATCTACATAATTAATTTATTGTAGCAATTCTTATGTATTATTCAAACTCATGTATGTGTAACTCGTTTACTATGCAATTTTTATCTATCTAATTTTCCTTCTTTTTTATTTTTCCTTAGGTGGGATATTAGTCTCATTAAATCTCTTCCAGAATGCATGAAAACCGTATTTAATACAATTTTAGAAATGTGGGATGAAATAGAGTCAGTGACTTCAAAGGATGAAATTTCATGTTTGGTGTTGCAACATATTAAACAAGAGGTAGCCCTCTAATTTCTTGATATTTTCTAAAAAATATATTATGATTAATAACCTTAAAATAGTCAACTAATTATTATTTGGTTTATAAATTCTACTTGCAGTTTTTTAACTTGGCACAATCCTACTTGGTTGAAGCAAAATGGTGCCATGGGGGCTATATTCCAACATATGATGAGTATAAGGTTAATGGAGCTATATCTTCTACCTTGCCACTTCAGATCATAGCTTTTCTTGGTTTGGTAGGATTTGCAACAAAACAACTATTTGATTGGATAATGAGTGATCCAAAAATTGTAAAAGTTGTGTCACTTATTGGCAGACTCAGGGATGATATGGGCTCACATAAGGTATTTAATTTGTTTATTATGACATAATAAATATATGCTTAATTGATACTAGAAATGTCTAAAATTTTTGTTTTTTTTTTGTTTTTTATTTTTTTATCAAAATTACTTGCATGAACTTCAAACTTTTTTAGTTACTTTATAAATTGTAATTAACTGCTAAATATGGATGTCTTCATATATATAGGTAGCGATTGTATTCTAATTATTTCTTTTTTTTTTTTTAG
Source organism: Arachis ipaensis (assembly GCF_000816755.2). Classification (NCBI taxonomy): domain Eukaryota; kingdom Viridiplantae; phylum Streptophyta; class Magnoliopsida; order Fabales; family Fabaceae; genus Arachis; species Arachis ipaensis. The sequence continues at coordinate 74,898,048 of NC_029794.2, read as the reverse complement.
TTTCATTAGTGATAATACTGGGAAGAAATTAAAATTTAACTAGTTTATGAATTTTAAGGTTTTAACAAATGACCAAGTAGATAATTCCCATTGATATTTGATATAATCGTAATGATTATTGAACTTGGTGACCCGAGGTTTTCTTAATTATGACTTGGAAGCTAAGTTGTTCAATTTCTATTTTGTGCTTAATTTATTCTTCTTCCTCTTTTCTTTCTTGAATTTTATAAAAAGTAGGAGGAGGTGAGCATTTACAAGCTTGGTTATTTACACAGGTTGTAGAGGTAGTGCAAGCTGTAAAGATGACCAATGCTAGGGGGAAGTTAAATACCCAATCAAGGTTGGTTTTTCGAATTCCTTTTCATTTTATTGTTTATATGGCTTGCTCCTAGGTAAAGCTAAAATATTCTATTTTTAGCATGTGTTGAGAATCTGTGATGTGTACTTCAATTAGTTAAATCTGTTGAGAATCTGTGATGTGTTAGCCCCAATCTTGCAACCTCTTTCATTGAGACACTTGAAGCCAATGAGCTTCTCAAGGTATCAATTTCAATTTCCCTGTTAATTGTGTTGTTATTGTTGTTGGAGGAAGTGAGGAACATGCTTGAGAGATTGTCTCGCTTCAGTATTGTTACGCTTGCCATGTGTTTGATGAATTTCCTGAGAGATATGGAAAAGAGCGAAACTTGTTTTCTGTGTTTCCTTTTCAGAGTAAGGTTAGTATTTCTTATGCTGTTCAAACATTTTTGAACTTTCTGGCAACAGTTAGATTCATATATATTATTTTTTTTTCACGTGTTTTAGTGCAAGTTATGCGTTCCGTACAATGGTTCTTCTAGTTTCTGATATGCTGCATTGATTTTGTTATGAACTGATGAAGTTATGATAATTTTTGAATTGGATTGATTGAAAGAGTGGATGTAAATGTTAGTGATTTGTTTTCCAATTAAGGCAATGATGAAACATTACTCATTTACTATTTCTTCTGATTACATAATAATTTCCATGGCTTCAGTCAAAATGCAATCCATCTTGAGGAAAAGGAGAAAAAGGAGAAGGAGATGCGTAATCAAATCATAAAGGAAGCTGAAGAGTACAAGAAAGCTTTCTACGAGGAGGAAACTCAGTTGTAAAACAACCAAAGCTAACAACAGAGATAAAGAAAAGGTATATATACATATACATGACATGCCTTTTAACTTGTATGCCTTTTAATTTTTTTCTTCTTCTGCAACTTTACTTTGACAAAATAACTGAGCTAGTTCTAAATAAGCCAGCTTCTATTCCCTTTAGAAGGGCACTAATTAGCTTGGCAACAGACACGGGACTCCATCCTTTGGTTCCTTATTTCTTACGCTTTGTAGCTGATGAGGTACTTACAAGTTTATATCAGTGACATTCTTTTTTGGTTAATCTTTGAATGATATAGTCATATCTTACAAAAGAGACTTAAACACTCTTCTTTAATATTTTTCCCAATATCATAACAGGTGGCACAAAACTTGCATAATTTAACAATTTTATTTGCCTTGATGCGTCTTGTTCGGAGCATTCTACAAAATCCTCACATACATATAGAGCTTTATGTAAGTATGCTGTTATTGAAAATGTCTTCACATCTGTAATTTATCAACTTCTGAAGATTGCTTCCATGCTAATATGACAAACACTTATGGTATCCTTAACTGGTTCAGCTTTCCATATTTTAATGAATTAATAGAGTAATAACAAACACCATTTTGGATGCTTAACTGAAGCAAAGACTAAAGGGAAGTTATACCTTCCTGAACCTTGAGCTATAACTGCAGTTATATGTCCTCTTAGTTATTATATCTTCCTATTAAACGATGTCGATCTTGTTGCTTCAATATGCAAAAGGTTACCTTCTTTCTATTAAACGATGTCGATCTAGATCACCACTATATTAGAGCTCCTTTAAATATAATGTTCAACTGATTGTTCTCGGCCATTGTTATCCCTCTTGATCACCATTATTGCACATTTTTTTCCAATTTGTATATAGTTATTCCATAGTACAATGACCAGGAGCAACTAGAAAGTCCAGTGATAAAATGCTTACTTTGGTTTCTCTATTCAATATGCTTTCATTGTTTAGATCTGAATAGTTCTGTGTTGAATGCTATTTCTTGTTGTTGTTGAGCTGTTAGTTATATAATTAGATTCAAATGGAACATTATATCTAGATGACTCCAAGTAATAGTCAATGACCAGAAGAACTGTAGTTGATAGGTCCTTGACATGCTTTGTAACTTGTTAATTTAAGATTGTGCCTTGGAAGAAACATGAATTCTTCTCTTACACCCTTTCATCATTGAAGTGGTTAGGGTGGCCCTATGCACAACTTAACCATTGCATGTGGAGAGGTTGTCTAGTGGTTGGCCATGGGTTATGTAAATAGTGAAGTTGTAATGATAGTAAACAAGAAAATTTTGATCCTGTATGTTATGTATCATTTTCTATTTTGTAATATCACTTCCCTAATCTGTGAAATTTTACAAATTTGGGAATGTTTATCATAATCTTCAGCCACGAGTGACAAAGACTTTTCTTCATGCAGCCCCAAATTGAAAGTCACTAGAACTAGACCAGATGTTGAGGTGAGCTTCACTTATTCATCTCAAGAATACATTGTATAATAGATTATGTTGTCACTATTTTTTTATTTTTGTTAGAATTTGATACTTGAGAAACAGATGAGAAATGGAAAAATATAAGGAGGCAGAGAAGCCTGAGGCAGACGATCAATTCATGACCCCATTGTTTGAATTAATGGACACAATAATGATGAATGGTTTCTATATAGATGAAGTTCCAATTTTAGAACCTAATTAAGCAACCTTATTGTATATTTTGACTTAATTAGAGGACAATAGTTGATGTATCAATACACATTATTGATGTATGGTTGTTACTTGTTATTATAATTGATGTATCAACACTTTGTTTATTGATAAACCCATATTTTATGATGTATTTTGTGCCTAATTTGAGAGATTTATTCAATCCTTCACCCACTTATTCATATTAATTGCATGGTTTTACTTTTCCTTCCTTATTATGTGATGTATATGAAAAACATGTTTCCTATGCTTTTAAATTAATTATTTTAATCACCTTTAATTCTATTCGATGCCGTGATCAGTGTGTTGAGTAGTTTTAGATCTTCTAAGGCAGGAATGATTCAAAGGATGGAAAGCAAACATACAAAAATGGAAGGAAAGCACAAAACGGAGTCCTTGAAGAAACTGGCATCCACGCGATCACATGGACGACGCGATCGCGTGCCAAGCGTGAAGAAGCAGCGACGCGGCCGCATGACTGATGCGACCACGCGCCTTAAGCAGAACGCACATGACGCAGTCGCATGACTGACGTGACCGCGTGGCAAGAAAAGCTCCGAATGACGCGACCGCGTGACCCACGCGGACGCGTGACAGAGGCCACGCACCAGAAATTGCAGAAAACACTCCCAGCAATTTCTGAAGCCCTTTTTGGCCCAAATCCAAGTCCAGAAGGCATAGACCAGAGGTTATGAAGTGAGGGAATGCATCCATTCAGAGGGAGCTCGCCAATTTTTACTTTCCATAAATTAGATTTAGTTTAGAGAGAGATTCTCTCTCTCTTTAGGATTAGGATTCAGATTTAGGATTTTTTTTCATTAACTTTCAGAATTATCTCTTTTGATCAGGTTCAATATTCCTTTTATTTACTTTTGCAAGCTACTTTGTGAATCCTTTCATGTTACATATTACTCTTTTATTAAAGTTATTTGAGGTATTTCAGTTAAAATATCAATTACTCTTATTCATGCTATTGTCACTTTTACTCTGAAGACATTTTTATTCCAATTAGATTTATTTTTCTCGTTTTGGTCTTGGTTAAGAAATCAATAACTCGGGAGTTGTCAAACTAACGTGATTGATAATTGTTATCTTTGTTAATTGAATTGAACTTTCATAATCCCAATCTTTTCTTAGGAAATAAATACTATTCGAAGATCAAACCAATTAATCCCTTGACCTTCCTTTATCTTAGTAAAGGTTAACAAAGTGGAATTAAGATCCAACCATCATCATCATTGATAAGGATAGCTAGAATAGGACCTCCAATTTCTCATACCTTGCCAAAAGTTTATTTTACAGTTATTTATCTATTTTTAATTGCCATTTAATTTACTCGTCATTAAATTACTTGTTCCTCCTTCTTGAAACCCCAATTCTACAATCTTCATAACCAATAATAAGAACATACTTTCCTGCAGTTCCTTTAGAAGACGACCCGAGGTTTGAATACTCGGTTATCAATTTCAAAGGGGTTTGTTACTTGTGACAACCAGAACGTTTGCACGAAAGGGATTTTTGTTGGTTTAGAAACTATATCTACAACGCGACTGTTTTTATGATATTCTTTACTGGCAAAAATCTTGTTCGTCAAAATGGCGCCGTTGCCGGGGAACTGCTAACATGTGCCTTATTATTGGTTATTGTAAATATTTTCTTTTTCTTGTTTATTTATTTATGTTTTTCCTTTTTATTTTTATTTGCTACCATGAATTCTCACCCCTCTCGCTTTGAGTTTAGTTCTAACTTTGTTGAAGGGAATAGAAGTTATAGCAGGAATATGCATCAAGGTCTAAGCAATCAAAGATGGATGGAGCCAAGAGGATCTGATCAACCCTTTAGGCGACAAAACCCTCCAAGATATCATGGGCAAGGACCGCTCTACAATGCATTCCAAGCTGACAGACGTGGTGGACCCCATTGTAATCACCAACAAGCCCCACCCTGTGCCTATAGACCATCCTCTCAACATAACTTCGAACTACTACACTCACAAGTTCCTTTTCACCACTCACCACCGTATGATCCTTATTTACCCCAATTCCAATCTAATTACTCCCAAACACCACCACTTCCCAA
>NC_029794.2:74874462-74892806 GCF_000816755.2 Arachis ipaensis | reverse complement strand
GGGTTTGTTACTTGTGACAACCAAAACGTTTGTACGAAAGGGATTTTTGTTGGTTTAGAAACTATATCTACAACGCGACTGTTTTTATGACATTCTTTACTGGCAAAAATCTCGCTCGTCAAAATGGCGCCGTTGCCGGGGAACTGCTAATGTGTGCCTTATTATTAGTTATTGTAAATATTTTTCTTTTGCTTGTTTATTTATTTTTGTTTTTCCTTTTTAATTTTATTTGCTACTATGGACTCTCACCCCTCTCGCTTTGAGTTTGGTTCTAACTTTGTTGAAGGAAATAGAAGTTACAACAGGAATATGCATCAAGGTCAGACCAATCAAGGATGGATGGAGCCAAGAGGATCTAATCAACCCTTTAGGCAACAACACCCTCCAAGATATCATGGACAACGACCATTCTACAATGCGTACCCAGCTGAAAGATATGGTGGACAACCTTGTAACTACCAACAAGCCCCACCCCGTGCCTATAGACCATCCTCTCAACATAACCTCGAACCACCACACTCACAAGCTTCTTTTCACCATTCGCCACTGTATGATCCTTTTCCACCCCAGTTCCAATCCAATCACTCCCAAGCACCACCACTTCCCTATGTTTCATATCCAAATCCATCACCCAGAGAATCAGAGGTTCGCCTTAAGGCAACAGTAAATAAACTTCAAACAACCATTCAACAACTGGAGCAAGCAGTGATTCAATTAGCTTCTAGACGCGCGAACATTCAAGGACCAACTACAGCCCCATGTGGACAATCTAATGACGAGCATAACATGAAGGAAATACTAGAAACTCCAGTGGATAAGATAGAGAATGAATTCATACTAGAACAAGTAGAAGAAGCTGTCATTGTACAAGAAGAAGAGTTGGTTGAAGATATAGGAGACGCAGAACCTCCATGGGAATCCAGAACTGAAGAGAAATCTGTCAAGGACATTATAGTTAATGCTAAGGAGGATAGCGCACAATCCCCAAGGCAAGTCATTTATGAAGAATCAGATGGAATAATCCAAGAAGCAAATTCTCTTGATGATGATAGTCACAAGTCAAGTTCTCTTAGTAATGAAATTGCATCTGCAAGTGAGTTCTCTGAGATCGACGAATCTTCCCCAAATGAATACGAGGATGATGCAGAGGTAGATTTCTCTCAACCTCCAATCTATGACTCAAGTGATGAGGAAGACATAGAAGACTTTGACCAGGGTGATGATGCGTTTGAAGACCCTTGCAAAGAAGTGGAGGAATTCACAGAAGATTACCAGGGAGCAGAACTTACAGAACCACCAGAAACACCTTCCCCAAGGCCATTACCACCCAATACAAGCTTCAAGTGGGTACAATTCTTAACTTTTAACTTTACTTATTCACTTGAATATGGTCTCCTTGAAACAGATGGCCAGCTTAGAGCTCTCTGCGGCATTAAGAGTAAGAGGGAAATGGCTCGTGCTCAGAGCTGGTGCACAAGGTTCAATAAGGTTCCACGCTCCAACTCAAAGTGCACGGATTGGCATCAAAATCAATCGAATGGATCTCGGAAAACATTTGGTTACCATGGTGAGAATTTACTTTTTAAACCACCCAGATGGAAACATGGAGATCAAGACGGAGGCGGATTTAAAAACAAGGCTTGGGATCCTGGAATCTATTCTGACATTCGCCACCCTGGGAGCCTGAAAATCTGTTTGAAGCTGCTCAGAAGCTTTACATGCCTAGTTTGGGACCCCGGAGGCTATTGGCGTTCCAAGCACTGGTGGAGATTTCTGGATGAATTTAAACACAAGCCACCATAACAGGAAGCTCTTCAAATGTCCAACTTAAGGACTTTAACTAAAAGTGCTAGGAGGGAGACAACCCACCGTGGTATGATCGTTTCTTTTGCAATTTTAATTTTATTTAGTTTTGTTTGTTTTTTAGTTTTATTTTATTTTATTGAACCTGGAATCATGCATAGCATTCACATTAAGCACTGCATTCTGCATATTGCATTCAGCATTCTGCATATAAAAAAAAAGAGGGTGCGCGACGCGACTGCATGCCCCATGCGATCGCGTCAAATGGCGAACTACACTTCCCACGCGACCGCGTCATCCACGTGGCCGCGTGACCTGGAAATCGGCGTAAGGATCCAACATCCAGAGAGTTGGGCTAGAATCGTGCGGCCATTGTGCATCTAGCACAAAATGGCCTACGCGATCGCATGCCCCATGCAATCGCGTCACTTGCACACAATCAATCCCACGCGACCACGTGAGCGACCCGACCGCGTTGCCTGGATTGCACGAACACCCCCAAGGAGAGAGAGAGTTGCGCTGAAACGACGCTGGATTCGTGCATTTAGCACAAATTCCAGCGACGCGATCGCCTGCCCCATGCGATCGCGTCATTTACTCTTTTCGCCCTCCGTGCGATCGCGTCAACCACCTTTTCGCTCCAGCCACGTGACCGCGTGCTCCACGCGGCCGCGTGGATTCAAAAATATAATCCCCCCAGCCACGCGAAACCCCATCAGTCGCGACACCCCCCCAACTCTTCTTCTCCCTCTCTTCTCCCCCAACCCTCAACCACCACCACCCAGCCACCACCGCGCCACCACCCAGACGCCGCCGACCACCCAGACGCCGCTGCCACCTACCACCCTCCCTCCTTCCCCCTTCTTCCTTCCTCTTTCTTCTTTTTCCCTCCTGCCACCACCCACCGCCGCCAACCGTCCCAACCGCGCAGCCTCCCACCACCACCCGCAACCCCCAACCCTCTCCCCTATTTCTCCCATTACCCTTCCCAAATCCCATACCCCCTAACAGTAACAACCGCCGTGCCCACCGCCGCCAACCGCCGCGCTGGACGTCACCACCACCACCCCCAGCCACCTCTGTACCCCAACCTCCTTCTTTCGCCTTCCAGGTTCCGCAATACGTCACCCTTCTATCCATTCGTAGTTTATTCTTATTTTTTCATTTATGTTCATGTTAGGATAGTTAGATATGCATGTTGTAGTGGATTTTAGGTTGTTAGGTAGCCTAGGATGTGGTTAGTGGATTTAGGTCTGTTTATTTGCACTGTTCTTGTTTCTATTTTATCAAATCTGCAATTCTGCTGTTGCTGTGTTCATGTTCATATGTTGTACTTTCCTGCATTTGCTGCTATTTACATTGAACTTTCATGTTTTTATTCCGTATATGTAATTGCAAGCCTTAATTTGGATTCATATGAACTGCTTGATTGCTGTTTATTTTCTGGGAAAGTCCTATTTTAGCCGGAATGCTGCCCAAATTTCTGTAAAATATCTCTGTTCATGTCTTGGTTTTGGCATTTTCACCTGTGCTTTCCATAATTTCACCAAACCAATTCATGAATGCTTAGGCACGCATTCTTATTTTCTTTGATCTCCTGGTTCATAAATCGCAATTTTGATGTTTGATTCCTATTTTTGCTTTCTTTATCTCTATTTGAATCATCATCAAACTGTTTTACTTGTTTGAATATGAGTTACCTATATCTTCTACCTGTGATTACTTGTTACTTGGACTATTTTCATTATGCCTCTTACTTTAACCCATTTTTCACTAACCCACTAATTTTAACTCTAACCAACCTAACCTTTTCAAAACTTCTTTTTTTTGCTTTTTTTTCACTTTCTTTTAACATTATAACCAAGGCATGATGTTAATTTTTCTATTTAACTTGCATTCAATTACATTTTGGATTGTGATTTCTTCTTTTCAGACTTTTCACTCCTATACAATCCTAAATGCACATATTACCTAACTCATATTCATTATCCTATTGCTCCTTTGCCACTTTGTGTTTTCTTTGATTATTTGCCTATTTGCCTTCCTATTTTTATTATATCCTGGTTTTCTGTTTTTCAAGATGTCAGATTCCCAGAGAAGGGGAAAAGGCAAGGCCACTTCCGACAAAAGGAAACGAGGCGAAGCCTCCGTGTCTATCATCGACCTCATGCATGATGCCTCCTTGCGGGAGAAAGCCTTTACCCCGCAGGAGAAGGCCGACCAGCTATTTCCCACCACTGACCCACTACAGTTTGCGAACCGATACTGTGAGCTGAAGTATCCGGTGTTTGCAAACTCCGGGAACCTATACCTGGAGCAGAATTTGAAGATCCCAGAAGAACTCCAGCTATATACCTCTGATCAGATAAAACAAAGAGGCTGGTTCTTTCTGGAGAGACCTCTGACTGAGGTTAATGCATCTTGGGTTAGGGAATTCTACTGCAACTACTTCAAAACTTCCCTAGATGGAGTGAACCTCAGAGGGAAGCAAATTCTGGTTACTGAGGAGGCAATAGAGGAGGTTCTGAAGCTTCTGCCTAAGACTGATCAGATAGATGGCTATCAAAAAGCTGAGGAGGATATGCGCTATATGCGATTTGACTGGGATGCAGTCAACGCCCGGATTGCCCTTGACCTGTCAGTTCCTTGGATCATGGGTCAGAACACCACCATGCGCAAAGGGATCAAGCGGATTTACCTGAACGATGAGGCTCGGCTATGGCATCAGATATTCAGCAACTACATTATGCCGAGTACTCACGAGACTGAGATACCAGCCGCTATGATCACCCTCCTATAGTGTGTGATGGAGGGTAAGGACCTATACCTGCCACGCTTTATCTGGCACTACCTGGCCAGGGTCCACGTCCGCGGCACTCTTCCCTTTCCCTATCTAGTTACACAGCTGGGCCGTCGAGCTGACGTGCCATGGGAGGATGCTGATGAGAGGCCACCTGCTGCAGAGTGCAATATTTCGCATAGCAGGAACTTCCTGGCCTTGGGCTACAGACCTCCATTCCTGACTGCCACTGCTGCTATACATCTACACCATCTGTCGGTCCCTCTTCCTCCACTGCTGCACCATCCACCCCTGCCACCACCACTGCACCTCCACCTGCCACAGAGCCTGTCTATCATCTAGTGCACCGCTTGTTTCGATGACTTGACCAGATGAAGCGTCGCTTGAGCACCTGAAGCTGATGATACGATCCGGCGACATCCCCTCCGAGCCTGACACACCATCCGAGGCATCTGAGGGGGAGGCGGATGCGCCCGAGGAGAGACCCATCCCCAGGCAGATATAGAGCAGGCGGCACCACAGGCAGAGGTCCCACATCAGATCCAGGCTGCAGACCCTGAGATCCCCATTCAGACAGCCCTTCCTCTACAGTAGCCAGACCCCCAGCCAGCCACCACAGAGACACCAGCTACCATCCCTTCCAGTGATGACACCCTTCACACCCTACTTGAGTAAGCATCAAGGATGATGCTTCATTTTAAGTGTGGGGAGGTCGCCATCTCTGGCGTATTATTTTGGTGAACCACTACAGACTCTTTTTCTTTTATTTTGGATATTTTTCTGTATTTTTCTCTTTATTTTTATTTTTATTTTCTGAGTCTTTATACATTGCTACTGTTTATGTATTTTTACTCTATTTCTGCATTTTGCATTTTTAGTTCATATTTTAGCCACTTAGTTGCAATTCTAACTTATTAGTTATAGAAATTGTGGATTGATTAGTATAGTTTACCCTTTTTAGCATAAGATAGCTTAGTTAAAATTGAAAAGAAAAAGGAAGTAAACTAGAGACTTTAACAGAATAAAAATAACCCATACCTTGTATATATAGCATTACATGTTAGGTAACAACACTTCATCAAGGAGAAGTACTAGAACTTTAAAGCCATTCAATATAAGTTTTACATTGAGAATAATGAGAATTTTTAACTAAACCTGCATGACATACATAAGTGATAAATGATTTTTGAGCTAGAGAACACATAGCCTGTGAGTTTTTGAGCTTAATTGTATGGTTACATTTAAACCATAATTTTTATTCCTGTGTGTTCCACCCTTCTTTTATATTCTGATGTTCTTTACTTTGTTTTAATCTATATGTCCAATTATAGAATATAGAATATAGAATATAGATACATACCAAAAGAATGATTGAGGCCATCATTTAATTTTAGCTCACTTATCCCAAAATAGCCTACCTTTTACATCACCCTTTGTTAACCCCCTTGAGCCTTTAAATGCCCTTTTTATTCTATTAGCCACATTACTAGCCTTAAGCAGAAAAACAAAATAAAATCCCAAGTTGAATCCTTGGTTAGCTTAAGATAGAAAATTATGAATAGTTTAAAATGTGGGAAACCTATTGGGAACATGGATGATAAAAACAAGAGGTAGAAAAATTGAAAAGAATAAAAATAACTTAAAATAAGAAATTTTGGGAAGCATGCTCATGAGAAATCAAAGTGATTAAATTACCATGTGCATTAAAAAAATTTATTTTTCAATATTTAATAAAGGGGATACAAAAGAATTCTCCAAATGCAAAAATAAAAGCAATGCACATGGAATAAGAATAAAAGTTGAAACATGAGCATGTAACATCCAAAAGTGGGAAAAAATGGGAAAATAGGCAAAGAAGTTTTGTTTTACTAAGTATGTATGTTAGGTGAGATCTTTGTCTAATTAAGGATTCATTTATTAGCTCACTTAGCTTTATACATATATCCTTACCTTTACCTTGGCCCCATTACAACCTTAATTAAAGACCTCATGATTTTTGGTATGACTGTATTCTATAATTATTGATTGGTTAGATGAAGAACAAAGTTATAGAAAGGAAGAATAAAAAGAGGAATAGAGTGATTAACCCAATAAACACTGAGTGACTAGAGAGTAAACACAAATCCAATGAGGGTTCAATAGCTCATTAACATTTATCTCTGTTTGAATTATCTAATTGTCTTGCAAGTTCATAAAATGATTTTTTTCTCCCATCTCAATTGTAAAAGTGCTTATTGAATATCTAAGGCTTGGCTATATATATATATGACTCCTTGAGGATGTGAATTAATTTAACTACCTGTAAGCTTTATATATGAGTGAATAAATTAGAATTGCATGATGCATTTAGGTAGTTGCATTTAGATTAGATTGCATTGCATGACATCCCATCACTTTAACCTTACTTATTACCTTGGATTTAGCATGAGGAGATGCTATTATTTAAGTGTGGGGAGGTTGATAAACCTATATTTTATGATGTATTTTGTGCCTAATTTGAGAGATTTATTCAATCCTTCACCCACTTATTCATATTAATTGCATGGTTTTACTTCTCCTTCCTTATTATGTGATGTATATGAAAAACATGTTTCCTATGCTTTTAAATTAATTATTTTAATCACCTTTAATTCCATTCGATGCCATGATCAGTGTGTTGAGTAGTTTCAGATCTTCTAAGGCAGGACTGATTCAAAGGATGGAAAGGAAACTTACAAAAATGGAAAGAAAGCACAAAACGGAGTCCTTGAAGAAACTGACATCCACGCTATCGCATGGACGACGCAATCGCGTGCAAAGCGCGAAGAAGTAGCGACGCGACCGCATGACTGACGTGACCGCGTGGCAAGAAAAGCTCCGAATGACGCGACCGCATGACCCACGCGGACGCGTGACAGAGGCCATGCACCAGAAATTGCAGAAAACGCTCCCAGCGATTTCTGAAGCCCTTTTTGGCCCAAATCCAAGTCCAGAAGGCATAGACAAGAGGTTATGAAGTGAGGGAATGCATCCATTCTAAGGGAGCTCTCCAATTTTTACTTTCCATGAATTAGATTTAGTTTAGAGAGAGATTCTCTCTCTCTTTAGGATTAGGATTCAGATTTAGGATTTTTTTTCATTAACTTTCAGGATTATCTCTTTTGATCAGGTTCAATATTCCTTTTATTTACTTTTGCAAGCTACTTTGTGAATCCTTTCATGTTACAGATTACTCTTTTATTAATGTTATTTGAGGTATTTCAGTTAAATATCAATTACTCTTATTCATGCTATTGTCACTTTTACTCTGAAGACATTTTTATTCCAAGTAGATTTATTTTTCTCCTTTTGGTCTTGGTTAAGAAATCAGTAAATCAGGAGTTGTCAAACTCAACGTGATTGATAATTGTTATCTTTGTTAATTGAATTGAACTTTCGTAATCCCAGTCTTTTCTTAGGAAATAAATAGGATTCGAAGATCAAACCAATTAATCCCTTGACCTTCCTTTATCTTAGTAAAGGTTAACAAAGTGGAATTAAGATTCAACCATCATCATCATTGGTAAGGATAGCTAGGATATGACCTCCAATTTCTCATACCTTGCCAAAAGTTTATTTTACAGTTATTTATTTATTTTTAATTGCCATTTAATTTACTCGTCATTAAATTACTTGTTCCTCCTTCTTGAAACCCCAATTCTACAATCTTCATAACCAATAATAAGAACATACTTCCCTGCAGTTCCTTGAGAAGATGACCTGAGGTTTGAATACTCGGTTATCAATTTCAAAGGGGTTTGTTACTTGTGACAACCAGAACGTTTGCACGAAAGGGATTTTTGTTGGTTTAGAAACTATATCTACAACGCGACTGTTTTTATGATATTCTTTACTGGAAAAAATCTCGTTCGTCATTTATATTTTGAATTATATTGACTTGTTTGTTTATAGTACTTTTCTTTTAGTTTAATAATACAATGAATTTGTTCATTTTTTGAAATATTATAAATATTCAAATACAAATTAGATAAAAATTTGTATTAAATTTATATTTATTTTGTATGAAAACAAGTTTTTTTTGTAATTGGAAAAATAAAAAAAAATTATTTTACTTTACCGATGGATTTACAGATGGATTTTCTGTCTGTAATCAAAGTGTGAGATGATTTTCCAAGCTTCAAATTACAGATGGAAAATTTGTCAGAAAATTCATCTGTAATTACAGATAAAAAATCTGTCGAAAAATCCGTCTGTAATTACAGACGGAAAATTCGTCTGAAAATCAGAAAATCCGTCGGAAAATTTGTCTGTAATTACAGACGAAAAATCTGTCAGAAAGTTCGTCGACCTCAGGAAATCGATAGAGAATTTACAGAGGGAAAATCTATCGGTAAATAATTTTCGACAGGGCTTTTACAGAGGGATAAAATCCGTCAGTAATTTCGTCGGTAACCAAAAATCCGTCTGTAATAAAGACTAAATCTGTCTGTAAATCTGTCTGTATTAATCCATTTTCTAGTTGTGTATAGAAAAAGCTAGCAGAAAAAGCCATTAGCCCGTTAAACCAAAAGGCAAGGGTAATAAACAGGATCCAAGGCTTTGAGCATCAGTGGATAGGAGGGCCCACAGGAATAAAATCCTAGCCTAAGCAGCTAAACCAAGCTATCCCTAACCATGATCTTGTGGCGTGAAGGTGTCAAGTAAAAACTTGAGACTGAGCGGTTAAAGTCGTGGTCCAAAGCAAAAAGAGTGTGCTTAAGAGCTCTGGACACCTCTAAGTGGGGACTCTAGCAAAGCTGAGTCACAATCTGAAAAGGTCCACCCAGTTATGTGTTTGTGGCATTTATGTATCCGGTGGTAATACTGGAAAACAAAATGCTTAGGGTCACGGCCAAGACTCATAAAGTAACTGTGTTCAAGAATCAACAATACTGAACTAGGAGAATCAATAACACTATCTAAATTCTGAGTTTCTATAGATGCCAATCGTTCTAAACTTCAAGGGATAAAGTGAGATGCCAAAACTGTTCAGAGGCAAAAAGCTACTAGTCACGCTCATCTAATTGGAGCTAAGTTTCATTGATAATTTGAAATTTATAGTATATTCTCTTCTTTTTATCCTATTTGATTTTCAGTTGCTTGGGGACAAGCAACAATTTAAGTTTGGTGTTGTGATGAGCAGATAATTTATACGCTTTTTGGCATTGTTTTTAGTATGTTTTTAGTATATTTTAGTTAGTTTTTATTATGTTTTTATTAGTTTTTATTCAAAAATTACATTTCTGGACTTCACTATGAGTTTGTGTGTTTTTCCGTGATTTCAAGTATTTTCTGGCTGAAATTGAGGGACCTGAGCAATAATCTGATTCAGAGGTTGAAAAAGGACTGCCGATGCTGTTGGATTCTGACCTCCCTGCACTCGAAGTGGATTTTCTGGAGCTACAGAAGCTCAATTGGCGCGCTCTTAATTGCGTTGGAAAGTAGACATCATGGGCTTTCTAGAAACATATAATAGTCCATACTTTGTCTGAGATTTGATGGCCCAAACCGGCGTTCCAAGTCAGCATAAAAATTCTGGCGTCAAAACGCCAGAACTGGCATAAAAGCTGGAGCTAAACGCCCAAACTGGCACAAAAGCTGGCGTTTAACTCCAAGAAAAGTCTCTACATGTGAAAGCTTCAATGCTCAGCCCAAGCACACACCAAGTGGGCCCGAAAGTGGATTCTGCATCATTTACTCATTTCTGTAAACCCTAGGCTACTAGTTTTCTATAAATAGGACCTTTTGCTATTGTATTTACACACCTCATGACACTTTATACGTTTCATATTGTATTCTCTATGGCATAAGTCTCTAAACTCCATGGTTGGGGGTGAGGAGCTCTGCTGTGTTTCGATGAATTAATACAATTGCTACTGTTTTCCATTCTATCACGCTTGTTTCTATTCTAAGATATTCACTCGCACTTCAACTTGATGAATGTGATGATCCGTGACACTGATCATTATTCTCACCTATGAACACGTGCCTGACAACCACCTCCATTCTATCTGCAATAGCTTGAGTGCATATCTCTTGGGTTTCTAATATAAGATTAGAACCTTCGTGGTATAGGCTAGAATTATTGGCGGCCATTCCTGAGATCCGGAAAGTCTAAACCTTGTCTGTGGTATTTCCGGAAAGTGCATATCTCTTGACTATGATGAGCTTCAAACTCATGAGTGTTGGGTGTAGTGACAGACACAAAAGGATCAATAGATCCTATTCCAACATGAGTGAGAACCGACAGATGATTAGCCGTGTGGTGACAGCGCATTTGGACCATTTTCATTGAGAGGATGGATGGTAGCCATTGACAACGGTTATCCACCAACATACAGCTTGCCATGGAAGGAGCCTTGCGTGTGTGAAGAAGAAGACAGTAGGAAAGTAGAGATTCAGAAGACAGAGCATCTCCAAAACCTCAACATTTTCTCCATTACTGCATAACAAATATTTATTTCATGTTCTTTTACTTTTTACAATTAAAACTAAGAATCATTACTGATATCCTTACTAAGAATTACAAGATAACAATAGCTTGCTTCAAGACGGCAATCTCCGTGGGATCGACCCTTACTCACGTAAGGTATTACTTGGACGACCCATTGCACTTGCTGGTTAGTTGTGCAGAATTGCAAAACTGTGATTGTAATTTCGTGCACCAATGATCTAGGTGGTGCGGATGAAGTGGTGGGCATGCCCACGGGAAAAGCTACGTCAAGGTTTTTGGTGTCTGCCAGGGGCTTGAGATATCTTCCGGCTAGGACGACGTCGCCATCCATCAGAATTAGTGCCTTCCGATCCTTAGTCTCAAAAGGGACACTAGCAACAGCAACTAACTCGGTCACCAAAGCGGGGAAGGGTAGCTTTCCCCTAGCATGGACACGCCCCATGGCTTGTTGGATGAGAAGAGGGACATTGACCGGTTTCTTTGTAAGTATGCACCAAACCAACAAGGCTAGTTCCGCGGTGATAGATGACCCGTGGGTGGTTGGAAGCACATAATGAGATAAAATTTGGGTTCATGCCTGAGCCTCCACAGTGAGATAACGCACGTCAATGCCCTTGGGCCGGAGTCTCATTCTTCCTCGGATCCAAAATGCTTCCAGTTCGGCAATGACCCGTAGAATGGCATCCCAATCGAAACCATATTCACAATGCTGCTTCAAGACTTCTTGGTAAGCGTCTATCCCATCCGTCAATGGTGCGGTCTTAGGTACTCCTTGAATAGCTTCTTCCGAGATGGGGACTTGCTTCCGGCGTACAAAAACTGATGTGAGGGAAGGTGAGTGGTAGTTGAAGTAAAACTCCAGCACCCATGAGAGGTTGGTGATGCATGAGCATCTTTCCTATCTTTTCCTAGTTAATTTCCATTTAAATTATTGAGTAAATATAGAATTAACTATATTTTAGCCACTATGGATGCTACTTTGAGTCTTGTGCAATTTTATTTATTTTAGGTAGCATTCGGCTGGATTTGACGGAGTTTCTGTAGCACAAGAATTAAAGGAGATGACAGCGAGGAGCGACGCGTGCGCGTGACTGACGCGTACGCGTGATTTGAAGATTTTCATGGCGATGCGTGCGCGTACCTGACACGTACGTGTGACACGCAAAGAAGACCATTGACGCGTACGCGTGACTGACGCGTACGCATGACATGCGCCACGTGCAGAAAACGGAGAAAAATGCTAGGGCCGATTTCTGGGCTGTTTTGACCCAGTTTCCAGCCTAGAAAATATATATTAGAATCTACAGAATGGATGAAACAAGTGGTCCCCATCCATCAACTGAAGACTTGTGGATTATTTAATTAATTCTGATTTAAATTCAAATATGATTTTTAGGAAAAGATATTATTTTAATTTTAGAAATTAGATTTTAAATTTATTAGGATTAGAATAAAAGGAAGAAACTTTTCTTCCCTAAATATTCCATTCCAGACTACCAAAATACATTTTATCAGAATCCTAGTTTTCACTCTGAACCATGAGCAACTAATCCTCCATTGTTAATGTTAGGAGCTCTGTCTATTTGTATGGATTGATTTTATTACTTTTCCTATTTTGATTCATTTATGGATTTACAATTTAAGAATTGTTTTCGTTCTGTATCTTATGAATTTGGGTGGAACGGAAGTATGACCCTCTTTCTACTTGAGTTCTTATATAACTTGGAAAAGCTCTTTACTTGAACAACAGCTTGAAAACAACTTCTCCTAAACTTCTAATTATCTGGACTTAACGGGATACGTGATATATAATCTTTTTATTTTTGGGTAATTAGAGGTTTTGTGGCATAATAACTGGAATTAAACTTCACCCTCTAATTGGAATTAATTGACCAAGGAATTGGCAGTTGATGAGAATTAGAGGAGACTAGAAAGGTCTAAGGAATTAGGGTCTAGTCACATATAGTTTTCCATAAATTAAATCCTACATGATTAAAATAGTTAGTAAGAAAAGTTAATCCGAAAAAATAGATAACTCTGAACCCTTACTGCTTTCTCCATATTTTATTCCCAACTTATCTACTTTACTATTTTAATTTCTGAACTATTGTTTAATGCTTTTTGAACATTCAAACACTCTTTTCTGTTTGTCTAACTAAGCCAATCAATCAATCATTGTTGCTTGATCTATCAATCCTTGTGGAATCGACCCTCACTCACCTGAGGTATTACTTGGTACGACCCGGTACACTTGCCGGTTAGTTTGTGGTTAGAAATTCCGCACCAAGTTTTTGGCGCCGTTGCTGGGGATTGACTGTGATTAACAACTACTAGTTGTTTGATTGCTTAGATTAGGCATTTTAATTTTAATTTTATTTAAATTTTGTTTTATTATTTTCAAAAAAAAAATTAGTAAATAAATAACACTAATATTTTTCCTTAATTTTTAAAATTAAGTTTGGTGTTACCTAGTTAAATTTATTTTAATTTTCCTATTTATTTTTCCTATTAATTTTCAAAATTTTCTTATTTAATTTCAGTTATTATTTTCAAATTTTTATTTATTTATTTAGTTTTTTTATTTTATTTCTTTACACAAGTTACCTCATTGGGAGTTCTCTGCACCCTGACGTAGAGAATCTCATCTGTTTTTGTCTGTTGTCTGTTTATGAGTAGAAACAGGGACAAGGAACCTCTGTTAGACTTTGAAAGGACTTGTAGGTGACGTTTACAATAAGCAAGACTTTACAAGGCTGCAGAGTCTACTATGGATCCTAATAATGCTGTTAATGCCAATGTGGCAAATCCGAATGGGGATGAGCAACAAAGGAGAGTGCTTGGCTCTTATTCTGCCCCTACTGCAGATCTTTATGGAAAGATCATTGTGGTGCCTCCTATAACTGCCACAATTGGTCATCCTGGTGCAACAAAACTGCTAGTATCATGGATTTCCTCATGAAGATCCAAATCAATTTATATCTGATTTTCTGCAGATTTGTGATACTGTGAAGACAAATGGAGTGAACCCTGAGGTGTACAAACTCATGCTCTTCCCGTTTTCTCTGAGGGATAAAGCAAAGCTATGGCTAGATTCCCAACCCAAGGAGAGTTAGGACACTTGGGACAAGGTTGTCCCTGAGTTTCTTACTAAATTTTTTCCACCAAAGAAGCTTACTAAGCTTAGGTTGGAGGTTCAAACTTTCAGGTAGAAGGATGGTGAAACTCTTTATGAAGCTTGGGAGAGATACAAGCTACTGACTAGCCAATGCCCTCCGGACATGTTCTCCAAATGGACCAAACTAGATATCCTTTATAAAGGCTTAGGTGAGATGTCCAAGATGAGCTTAGATACTTCTGTAGATGGTTCATTGCACAAGAAGAAGACACCAGACAAGACTATTGAGCTTATTGAATTGATGGCTAGCAACCGATATTTACACTCATCTAACAGGAATCCTGTGAACTCTGAGACTTCTCAGAAGAGAGGTGTGTTGGAAGTGGAAGCTGTTAATGCTCTTCTTGCTCAGAACAAGTTTATGTCTCTACAAATAAATCTACTTACTCAGCAGATGGGTGGCATGCAAGTCTCAGCTATCAACACTCAAAATCCACCTCAAGAGGTCTCTTATGACATGGCAGGTAATTTTATGCAAAATGATACTTATGATTATGCTCAATCCTCTTTCGAATAGGTTAATTACATGGAGAGTGGCCCTAGCAATCCCAATAATGATCCCTATTCTCAGACCTACAATCAGGGGTGGAGAAATCACCCAAATTTTGGATGGAGAGACCAACCTTAGAGACCTCAGAACTTCAATAATAATTCTCAGGGCAGCTTCCAATAGAACAATTACAATAACCGCCAATTTCATTCTAAGCAGCAACAACCACCTCAGCAGGCAAACTCTAAATCCCAAGAAGATTTTAATTGGGAGATGATGAAGAGTTTTGTGCAGGAAACCAGAGCATCAATCAAGAATTTGGAGATTCAGATGGGTCAAATAGCCACAAGAGTTAATAAAATTGATCAGAGGACCACTAATAGCCTTCTTGGTAACATAATTCCAAATCCAAGAGAGGAATGCAAGGCTATCACCTTGATAGATGGACAAGTGGCAAGTATTAAAGCACAAGTTAATAAGGAGCCAGTTGAAAAAGAAGATTGCAAGGTTATTCAATTGAGAAGTGGTAAAGTTGTTGGCTCTGAGACCAAGGTCAATGGAGAATTAGTTGAAAAATAAGCTCTGGAGGAGAAGAAGGAAGAAGTAGAGCACGTCCCTCCAAAGTGTGCAGACAACCCATTTCCAAACTCTCTTGACACTTATCCTACACTGCCAAAGGCTCCTGAGTACAAGCATAAAATGCCTTATCCTCAGAGACTTCAAAAGGAGACCAAGGACAAGTAATTTTCAAAGTTCTTAGAAGTCTTCAGAAAGTTGCAAATCAATATTCCTTTTACTGAGGTTTTGGAACAAATGCCTCTTTATGTCAAGTTCATGAAGAAGTTGTTGTCAAAGAAAAAGCATTTAAAGGGAGTTGAGACGTGGTCCTGACTAAAGAATGCAGTGCCATCATTCAGAATAACTTACCAAAGAAGATGCCAGATCCAGGGAGCTTTCAAATTCCATGTACCATTGGGATCAAAACCTTTGAGAAAGCATTATGTGATATGGGAGCAAGAATTAATTTAATGCCCTTGTATGTGATGAAGAAGCTACAAATCCAAGAGGCACAACCCACAAAGATAGTGATGGTGTTTTTGCGGAAAACGAAAAATGAATCCCGAACACACAATTCTAACCGGCAAGTGCACCGGGTCGCATCAAGTAATAAAACTCACGGGAGTGAGGTCGATCCCACAGGGATTGAAGGATTGAGCAATTTTAGTTTAGTGGTTGATTTAGTCAAGCGAATCAAGTATTGGTTGGGTGATTTGTGATTGCAGAAACTAAATTGCTTGAAATGTAAAGGGAGAAGGGTAGATTGCAGAAAATTAAAGATCAAAGAAAGTAAATAAGCTGAATCTTAAAGAACTAGTAATGTAAATTGCAGAAACTTAGATTGCAAGAAATGTAAATTGCAGAATCTTAAAGTGCAAGAAATGTAAATGGCTTGAATTATAAAGGGAATTAGTTGATAAAGGCCTTGGTTGATTGCTCTTGGAGTTGGAGAAAGATCCATTGTGAACCGGGTTGAAAAACATAAAAGTTTGAGTAAAAGTTTGAGGCAAACTTTTACTCAAACTTTTTATACCAGATGGCTTCACTTGCTGCTACCAACGTTTGTGCTAAAGTTTGAGGTCAAACTTTTGCTCAAACGTTGGCCCCCTTGTGTATATGTGTGGCGCCAACGTTTGCCAAAAAGCGTGAGGCAAACGTTGGCGCAAACTTTTCTCCTCCAGGGTGTGCAAGTGTGGCGCCAACGTTTGCCAAAAAGTTTGAGGCAAACGTTGGCGCAAGCTTTCCTCCTCCAGGGTGTTGGTTTTGTGATGCCAACGTTGGCCAAAAAGTTTGAGGCAAACGTTGGCTCAAGCTTTTCTCCCAAAAGTTTGAGCTAAAGTTTGAGGTAAACTTTTGCTCAAGCTTTTTTTCCTCTGGAGTGTTTTCAATTCTTCCAAAAGTTTGAGCTAAAGTTTGAGGCAAACTTTGGCTCAAGCTTTTTTCCTCTGGCATGTTTTCAACTTTTCTAAAAGTTTGAGCTAAAGTTTGAGGCAAACTTTGGCTCAAACTTTTTGTTCTCTCTTGCTACTAGCCATTCCTTCTTCCTTCAACCTTCTTCAAAACTCTTTCCACCTATCATCAATCAATCAAAACAATCAAAGCTATGCCCCAAATCATGAGATTGTGTTTCTTTCATAATATATGACAATTATAGCATAAAATCTCATGAAAGTGCATGAATTCATACATGGTTGATTGAATCAAAGGAAAAATGGAAATCTACCCAATTGGCTCGCTTATGGCTTAAGAAAGTTCATAAAATCAATTGAAAACAAAAGAAAAAGGCTAGTGAAACTAGGCTAAGATGACTTGTCATCACAACACCAAACTTAAAGCTTGCTTGTCCCCAAGCAAGAAAAGAATTACTGAGAAGAAAGAATGAAAATGGAAGAGGATGTTCATGCTAGCAGAGTATTATTGGTAGTTCATGGGGTTTTATGTGGATATGTAAACACTCACTTCTTATTGACTTTTAGGCCTAGAAAGTCTCCTTCAAGCATCAAGCAACACACTGCTATGACCTCTCATTATTCCTTTGTCCTTGACTATTATTTTTCTCTATAAGCTTTAGTTCAGTGTCATGTGCAACAAGTTCTTTTCTTTCTTTATACTTGACACATTATTCACTATAGACACTTGGCTCACATTCCTTCTTAAAACATTGATGCCCAGCACCTCTTTGGGTTACTAAATGCCTTGTAGTTAGGTTGCTCTTGATAGTGGACTTTCAGCTGATGATCCCGGGTTAGTTAACCCAAGTCACCGAGTGTTGATGCACTCCAAAGAACTTAATAATCCAAGCAGATCCTAGTACAAAGACACCACAGGCATATATTCTAAGGTTCAAGCTATTGGTGTCTAGCTTTACTTCTTTTTTTTTCTTTTATTCTTGCCTTTTCTTTTCTCTGTTTGTTTTTCTTTTTAACCAAGGAATTTTATTTGATTGAGATTCATAGACAATAGGTCACTTTCTACTTAGAAGGAGACATCCTAGTTCTCTTATTTACTAAAAGTGAGCTATCATACAATCACACATATATACCACCACTTACTTTTATTGTACTTCTATCTAACAGAGAACTATCTTACTCCACATTCAATCATTTCTTTTATTGAATTAAAGATGCAGGGGACAAAGCATGGTTTTTGTTAAGTGAAAGTAAACATACAAGCATAAATAGAAACAGACAATGATTAAATGATTTATCAGATTGCTTGGAGCTAGTAACCCTTTGTGCAGAAGGTGAGAATGTGCTTTTTAAGGAATTGACGGACAATCTGTGCATCACAGGTGGTTGTGGCTATGGCTTCCACCCACTTTGAGACATACTCCACCGCTACTAAGATATATCTGAAAGAATAGGAAGGAGGAAAGGGTCCCATGAAATCAATTCCCCATAGATCAAATAATTCCAATTCCAAGATGAAGTTTTGAGGCATCTCATTCCTTCTTGTCAATCCTCCTGCTCTCTGGCATTCATTACATTGGAGAACAAACTCTCTGGCATCTTTGAAGATAGTTGGCCAATAGAAGCCACTCTGCAGT
>NC_029794.2:74868695-74870472 GCF_000816755.2 Arachis ipaensis | reverse complement strand
ATTCCACAACTTCATTACTTCCTTCTGGACAACTTCCTTTATTGTGGGATTTAGCCTTCTTTGAGGTTGAACCACTGGTTTGGAATTATCCTCCAAAAGGATCTTATGCATACACACTGCAGGGCTGATGCCTTTCAGATCATCAATGGTCCATCCCAAAGCATCTTTGTGAGCTTTGAGTACATCAAGAAGTTCTCCTTCTTCCTTTTTTGTCAGGGATGAATTAATGATCACTGGGAAGCTTTCTGATGTGCCAAGAAATGCATATTTGAGATGGGTGGGTAATGGCTTCAGTTCTTGTTTTCGTACTTCCTCCTTCTTGTCTTATTTTTCATCTTACTCAATAGAAGTCTCAGCTACTTGTTCCTCTGTTGTCCCTTGATTTCCTTCTTGCTCTTGAGAATTTTCTTCCAGCATTTCTTCCACCAAACTCTCTATCATATCCACTCTCATGTAACCCTCTTGCTCAGGAATGTGTTGCATTGACTTGAAAACATTTATGCCATTTGTTTATTGTGGACCCTGAAGATCATTTCTCCTTTTTCTACATCAATGATGGCTCTTGCTGTGGCTAGAAATGGCCTTCCCAAAATGATTGAATTGTTTCCTTCCTCTTCAGTATCCAAAATCACAAAATCTGCTAGAAAAATAAACTTCCCAACCTTCACCAACAGATTCTCCACAATTCCATTGGGTGTTTTGATTGATCTGTCAGCCATGACCAACGACATCCTGGTGGGTTTAAGTTCTTCTATGGCGAGCTTTCTCATCATTGAGAGAGGCATTAAGTTGATACTGGCACCAAGGTCACAGAGAGCTTTGTTGAGAACTATTCTGCCAATGGTGCATGAGACTACAAAGCTTCCTAGATCCTTGAGTTTTGGTGGAATGCCCCTTTGAATCACAGCACTGCATTCTTCGGTAAGTAACACGGTTTCCTTCTCAAGCCAACTTCTTTTCTTGTTGATAAGCTCCTTCAAAAACTTGGCATACAGAGGCATTTGCTCAAGTGCTTCAGCCAAGGGAATATTGATCTCCAGCTTTTTGAAAGTCTCAAGGAACTTATGAAAATGTTGGTCCTTAGTCTCTTTGCTGAATCTCTGGGGATATGGTAGTGGAGGTGTGATGCTCTTTCCTACTTGCTGCTGGCCCTGAATCACTTCTTTTGAATTGTGTGGTTGGTTGTTCTTCTCTTTGAGTTTCTCAGTGCTCTTGTTTGGCATCACAACTTGATCCTGGGCTTCATCTGCCTTTATTTGTTTTTCATCTTCTATTGGTCTTTTGCTGCTCTCTGCTTGCTTCTTTGTAGTGTCATTGTTGCTCATCAATGTTCTCCCACTCCTTAATTGTATCGCCTTGCATTCTTCCTTAGGATTTGGGATTGTGTTACTCGGCAGTGAGCTTGAAGGTCTCTCAACAGAAATCTGCTTGGAGATTTGCCCAATCTGCCTCTCTAGGCTCTTCATGGAGGCTTCATGGTTCTTGGTTGTCATTTCCTGGTGTTTCCACATTTTGTCTATCAAAGTTTCCAAGTTAGTGAGTCTTTGAGATTCAGGTGATGCTTGTGGTGAGTTGTGAGATGTGGGTGGTGGATGGTGGGCATTTTGGTTGGTGGGTTGGTTATTGGATTTGTAATGGTTGGGGTTGGAGTAGTTGTTTTGAGGTTTTCTGTAAGGGTTTTGGTTAGTTTGCTGCTGGTTGTGGTTTTGGTTGTTTCTTGAAGTGTTTTGGTTTGAGTTCCTCTGCCATGGTTGTTGGTTCTGGTTGTGATTATCTC
>NC_029794.2:74856475-74866647 GCF_000816755.2 Arachis ipaensis | reverse complement strand
GCTGCTTCCACAATGTCTAGCATTTGCAAAGGTATAGGAGGCCAGTACTCTCCTCTGTTGTGGGTTATTGTTAACCCCTCCTCCTGGATTAGATGGATCTCCTTCCATCTCGTGACATTCTTCCTCAGATTCTTCCTCTCCAACAATATTTTTCCCTCTTTCAGCTCTTCTTAACCTTCTAAGAGTTCTCTGGTCAGTTTCAGATAAAACAGGAATGGATCTCCCTGTACTTGACATACAAACAAAACAAAAGAAACACCACTAGTAACACTTCAATCTATTACTAGAATGAAGTTTAGTTTAAGCAAAATTTCAAACAGTTAGTGTGTCAGTCAAAAATTAGAGAAACAGAAAAGAAAAAGTGCTTGATCTAGATCTCCACTTCACGTAATCATTGTCAATCTATTTCAATCCCCGGCAACGGCGCCAAAAACTTGATGGTGTTTTTGCGGAAAATGAAAAACGAATCCCGAACACACAAATCTAACCGGCATGTGCACCGGGTCGCATCAAGTAATAAAACTCACGGGAGTGAGGTCGATCCCACAGGGATTGAAGGATTGAGCAATTTTAGTTTAGTGGTTGATTTAGTCAAGCGAATCAAGTATTGGTTGGGTGATTTGTGATTGCAGAAACTAAATTGCTTGAAATGTAAAGGGAGAAGGGTAGATTGCAGAAAATTAAAGAGCAAAGAAAGTAAATAAGCTGAATCTTAAAGAACAAGTAATGTAAATTGAAGAAACTTAGATTGCAAGAAATGTAAATTGTAGAATCTTAAAGTGCAAGAAATGTAAATGGCTTGAATTATAAAGGAAATTGGGAAGTGGATTTGCAGAAATTAAACAAGGAAAAGTAAATTGCATTAATTAGACAAGTAGAAAGTGACTTCAATTGAACTGGATCTCAAACAGAAATGTAAATGAACTTGAAAAGCTTTAAACAGAGAATTTAAAATGCAAACTCCAGATCTCAGGACCCAAGAGACTAGATAACCGAGTCTAGATCTCAATGCCTTCCTAGATCCAAATGTAGAATTCAATTGCAAGAAATTAAAGATCAAAACAGAAGAAAGCTTGAATGTAAATCTCAATTCTCCAATGATGCAGTAAAAGAAACAGAAAGAGATCTCAAGGTGAGATTGAGACAGAATTTCCCCAATTCTCAACACCCAAGACTCAAGACAAGTGTAATTGAAATTGAAAACAAGAAAACTAAGAGGAAGAGAATTCAATTCTCCTTCCCCAAACTCAGAAACTTAGAACAGTTCAAAATCCAAAAGCTCTCCAAAAACTACTCAGCCAAAAACTAAAAGGGAAGTTCCTCTAAAACTTAAATCCTAAGCTATTTATACACTTTCTTTAAATGGTCTTCAAGCTTTGAATTGGGCCTTTGCTCTTGATGGAATTGGGTTGATAAAGGCCTTGGTTGATTGCTCTTGGAGTTGGAGAAAGATCCATTGTGAACCGGGTTGAAATCATAAAAGTTTGAGTAAAAGTTTGAGTAAAAGTTTGAGGCAAACTTTTACTTAAACTTTTTATACCAGATGGCTTCACTTGCTGCTACCAACGTTTGGGCTAAAGTTTGAGGTCAAACTTTTGCTCAAACGTTGGCCCCCTTGTGTATATGTGTGTCGCCAATGTTTGCCAAAAAGCTTGAGGCAAACGTTGGCGCAAACTTTTCTCCTCCAGGGTGTGCAAGTGTGGCGCCAACGTTTGCCAAAAAGTTTGAGGCAAACGTTGGCGCAAGCTTTTCTCCTCCAGGGTGTTGGTTTTGTGATGCCAACGTTTGCCAAAAAGTTTGAGGCAAACGTTGGCTCAAGCTTTTCTCCCAAAAGTTTAAGCTAAAGTTTGAGGCAAACTTTTGCTCAAGCTTTTTTTCCTCTGGAGTGTTTTCAATTCTTCCAAAAGTTTAAGCTAAAGTTTGAGACAAACTTTGGCTCAAGCTTTTTTCCTCTGGCATGTTTTCAACTCTTCTAAAAGTTTGAGCTAAAGTTTGAGGCAAACTTTGGCTCAAACTTTTTGTTCTCTCTTGCTCCTAGCCATTCCTTCTTCCTTCAACCTTCTTCAAAACTCTTTCCACCTATCATCAATCAATCAAAACAATCAAAGCTATGCCCCAAATCATGAGATTGTGTTTCTTTCATAATATATGACAATTATAGCATAAAATCTCATGAAAGTGCATGAATTCATACATGGTTGATTGAATCAAAGGAAACATGGAAATCTACCCAATTGGCTCGCTTGTGGCTTAAGAAAGTGCATAAAATCAAATGAAAAGAAAAGAAAAAGGCTAGTGAAACTAGGCTAAGATGACTTGTCATCAGATAGCATTACAGATGGCAGACAAATCTATGATGCCTGCATACAGATTAGTGGAGAATATCTTGGTCAAAGTGGGTAAGTTCTTCCTCCCAGCAGATTTTATGATTCTTGACACAGGGAAGGATGAGAATGCCTCTATAATTCTAGGAAGACCATTCCTAGCCAGTGGAAGAGCTCTGATTGATGTGGAAGAAGGTGAATTAGTGCTTAGAGTGCATAATGAGCAATTGGTCTTTCATGTTTTCAAGGATATACATTTAGAATGTGAAGAAGAGAGGTGCATGCAGACGGAGCTTATTGATCCAAACCTTCAAAAATCCTCTGATGAAGCATAGCAGAATTAGCAGCTCAAACCTCCTTTGGTGACAATCAATAAAATTCCTCTTTACATCAAACCTAAGTTTGGTGTTGGGAATGCATTATCCACCAAGGAGGAGGTTCTCAAAAAGAAGAAAGTACCCAGAGGATGGAGAAACAAAAAGATCCCCACTGACGGTTTTTCCCCAGGAATGAAGGTGGTGTTGACAAAGAATCCAGTATGGACTTATATAGTAAACAGAATCCTCTCTCTGGAGCATATTGAGCTAATTTATGGAGACACAGGAAAGAAGTTCAAAGTAAGGGGTGAAGAGCTGAGCCCCTATGATCCTCCTCCCTAGAGGAGCTGACCGTCAAGCTAGTGACGTTAAAGAAGCGCTTGTCGGGAGGCAACCCGATAATTTCGTATCCTTAGTTATTTTTCGTAGTAGTAGTTTTCTTAATTAGTTGAGTTTTATTGAATTTTTACTGTTATAATCGGGGTTTAGAAGGTGAGAAGCAAGTAATTTAAATGACGAGTGAATTAAATGGCAATTAAAAATAAATAATAACTGTAAAACAACTTTTGGCAAGATAAGGGAAATTAGAAGTCCAACTTAGCTATCCCTCTCAACAATAATGAAAGTTGTATCTTAATTCCACTTGGTCAACCTGTACCAGGGCAAGGAAAGTCAAGGGACTAATTGAATTGACCTTTGAATCCTAATTATTTCCTAAGAAAAGGTTGGGATTACTTAGGTTCAGCTCAATTAGCAAGATAACGATTATCAATTATGTTGAGTTTAATAACTGTTGAGTTACTAAATTCTTAACCAGAACCAAAAGGGGAAAAAGTAAAATTGCTGGAATAATAAAAATATCCTTAGATGGGAAGCAATGGTAACTTAAATCAAAGGGAACAATCATAAACTGAAAATACCTCAAATATCATTAATTCAAATAACTGTCTGTAACATAGAATAATTCATGAATCAAATTATAATAATCAATTCAAATGTTGGAATAAATAAATGTAGAACTAAAATAAAAGAACATTAAAACCTGGATCTAGAGTTACTCTTAAAACAAGAAGAAATCCTAAATCCTAAAAGAGAGAGAGAGAAGATCTCCCTCTCAACTAAATCTAAATCATTGAAAAGTAAAATATGCGAACTCCCTTGATTGGATGCATTCCCACACTTTATAACCTCTGGTCTATGCTGTCTATACTTGGATTTGGGCCAAAAAGGGCTTCAGAATTCGCTGGGGCGCATTTTGTAAATTCTGATACGTGGCCCCTGTCACGCGTCCGCGTGGGTCACGCGGTCGCGTCATTTGGAGCCTTTCCTTGCCACGCGATCGCGTCAGTCATGCGACCGCGTCATATGCGTTCTGCTTAAGGCGCGCGGTCGCGTTAGTCATGCGGCCGCGTCGCTGCTGATTCGTGCTTGGCACGCGATCGCGTCATCCATGCGATCGCGTGGATACCAGTTACCTTAAAGCTCCGTTTTGCTTCCTCCTTCCATTTTAGTATGTTTCCTTTTTCATCCTTTAAGTCATTATGCCTTAGAAAATCTGAAACTACTCAACACACTGATCACGGCATCGAATGGAAATAAAGGTAATTAAAATAATTAATTTTTAAAACTTAGGAAACATGTTTTTCACAATATGACATAATAAGGAAGGGAAAGTAAAATCATGCAATTAATGTGAATAAGTAGGTGAAGAGTTGTATAAATCACTCAAATTAAGCACAAAAGAACTCATGAAATATGGGTTTATCAACCTCCCCACACTTAAACACTAGCATGTCCTCATGCTAAATCCTAGGTAAATAACTAAGGTTAAAGTGATGGAATGTCATGCAATGCAACCTAATTTAAATGCAACTACCTAAATGAATGATGCATCATGCAACTCTAATTTATTCACTCATATATAAAGCTTACATGTAGTCAAGTTAATTCACATTCTCAAGGGGTCATGTATATATATATATAGCCAATCCTTAAATACTAAAGCATTTTAGCAAATGAGATGGGAAAGAAAACATTGTACAAACTTGCAAAACAATTAGTAAATTAAATACAGATATATGTTGATGAGTTATTGAACCCTCACTGGATTTTGTGTTTACTCTCTAGTCACTCAGTGTTTATTGGGTTTATTCACTCCATCTTTCTTTTTATTCTTAATTTCTATAGCTTTGTTCTTCATCTAACAAATCAACAATTATAGAATATAGTCATACCAAAAAGTCATGAGGTCTTTAATTAAGGTTGTAATGGGGCCAAGGTATAGGTAAGGATTTATGTATAGGGTTAAGTGAGCTAATAAGCGAATCCTTAATTAGACTAAGATCTCACCTAACATACATTTCTAGCAAGATAAAACTTCTTTACCTATTCTCCCATATTATCCCACTTATTATTACATGCTCATGTTTCACTCTTTTATTTTTATCCCATGTGCATTGTTTTTATTTTGCATTGGGAAATTTCTTTTGTGTCCCCTTTTATTCAAATGCTGAAAAAAATAACTTTCTCTCTCAGAATAAATGGGTTTTAAAAGGCTCAAGGGGGCTAACAAAGGTGATGTAAAGGTAGGCTAATTTGGGGTAAGTGAGCTAAAATCAAATGATGGCCTCAATCATTCTCTTGGTATGTATCTATTCTATATTCTATAATTGGACATATAGATTAAAGCAAAGGAAAGAACATCAGAATAAAAAGAAATGTAACACACAGAAATGAAATTATGGTTTGAATGCAACCATACAATTTAAGCTCAAGACTCACAGGCTGTGTGTTCTCTAACTCAAGCATCATATATCATTTATATATTGTATGCAGGTTTAGTTAAAAATTCCCATTATTCTCATAAAAAAATTATTTAGGGTGGCTTTTAAAGTTTTAATGTTCCTCCTTGATGAAATGTTGTCAGCTTAACTACATCATGTAATGCTATATACAAGTTTTGTGGATTTAAATCTGATATGTTCAATTTCCTAGCTTTCTTCCTTTTTATATTTTTCAATTTAATCTAAGCTATAACTAAGCTATCTTATGTAAAAAGGGTAAACTATACTAATTGATCCACTAATAAGTTAGAATTGAAAAACTAAACTAAATAACTAAAATGAACTAAATAACTAAAATATGAACAAAAAAATGCAAAATGCAGAAAATAGAGTAAAATACACAAGTAGCAATGTATAAGTACTCAGAAAATAACAATAAAAGAAAAAGAGAAAAATACAGAAAAATATCCAAAATAAAAGAAAAAGTATGTAGTAGTTTACCAAAATAAACGCCAGAGATGGCGACCTCCCCACACTTAAAATGAAGCATCGTCCTCGATACTCAATCAAGCTGGGTGTGAAGGAGTGTCATCACTGGGAGGGATGGTAGCTGGGGTCTCTGTGGCGGTAGTGGGTTGAGAGTCTGACTGCTGTAGAGGAGGGATTGACTGAACCGGGATCTCCGGATCTGCAGCCTCAAGCTGATGTGGGGCCTCCTGCTGTGGTGTAGCGTGCTCTGTGCCTGCCTGCTGATGAGTCTCTGCCTGGGAATGAGGCTCCTCCTCGTGCTCATCCTCCTCCTCCTCTGATGGCTCTGATGGTGTGCCGGGCTTGGAGGGGATGTCGGCGCCCTGTCTAATCATCAGCTTCAGATGGGAATAGCGTCGCCTGCTGCGGCGCTCCAATCTCTCATACCGGCACCTGTTACGGTGCTTCATCTGATCAAGCTGGCGGAATAGACGGTGCACTGATGGGATATTTTTGCGGAGAAACGAATTTCTCCAAAACACCCAAAACTAACCGGCAAGTGCACCGGGTCGCATCAAGTAATAATAACTCACGGGAGTGAGGTCGATCCCACAGGGATTGAAGGATTGAGCAATTTTAGTTTAGTGGTTGATTTAGTCAAGCGAATCAAGATTTGGTTGAGTGATTTGTGATTTGCAGAATGTAAATTGCTTGGAAAGTAAAGGGAGTGGGTAATTGGCATGAAAGTAAAGAGAACTGAAAATTATAGTGCTGAATCTTAAAGAACAAGAAATTAAATGGCAGAAACTTAGAACGCAAGAAATGTAAATTGCGAAATCTTAAAGTGCAAGAAATGTAAATGGCTTGAATTGTAAAGGGAATTGGGAATTGGATTTGCATAATTTAAACAAGGAAAAGTAAATTGCAACAAACAGAGAAGTAAAGGATGGATGGAATTTAAACCAGATCTTAAAACAGAATTTTAAATGAGCATGAAAACCGTAAATAGGGAATGGGAAGTGGGAAATCCAGATCTCAGGACCCAAGAGACTAGAAAACCAAGTCTAAATCTCAATCCCTTCCTAGATCCAACAAGAACAATTGCAAAGGAAATTGTAAATTGCAAAGAAAGTGGATGAAGAACAATGAACCGAAACTGAAATTCAATTAAGCAGAAAATTAAACAAGATCCCAAGGTGAGATTGAAACAGAATTTCTTCAATTCTCCACCCAAAATCCAAGACAAGAAAAGTAAAGAGTGCTGGGCAAGAACAAGGAAGAAAAAAGATCAATTCTCCTCCCAAATTCTCTTGAATTAAAACAACAATGCTAAGAAATGTAAAAGTGAGCTCTCCGAAAACTCTCTATGAAAACTCCCCAGGAAAAGCTCCTCTAAAACTTAAATTCTAATCTATTTATACACTTTCTTCAAATGGTCTTCAAGCCTTCAATTGGGCCTTTGCTCTTGGTGGAATTGGGTTGAGAGAGGCTTTGGTTGATTGCTCTTGGAGTTTGGAAAAGAACCGAATTGAACCGGGTTGGAATCATGAAAGCTTGAGTGAAAGTTGGAGTAAAAGTTAGGGTCTAACTTTTGCTCCAACTTTTCACATCAGCACCCTTGTTTTGCTGATACCAACGTTGGGGCAAAAGTTAGGGGTCTAACTTTTGCTCCAACGTTGGCCTCCCCTTAGTTCTTCATGGCGCCAACGTTAGCCAGAAAGTTAGGGGCTAACGTTGGCGCAAACTTTTGGTGCATCCAGGGAGTGTTTTTTTCATGCCAAAAGTTAGCCAAAAAGTTAGGGGCTAACTTTTGCTCCAACTTTTGTCCAAAAGTTAGCCAAAAAGTTAGGGGCTAACTTTTGCTCCAGCTTTTGCCCAAAAGTTAGCCAAAAAGTTAGGGGCTAACTTTTGCTCCAGCTTTTGCTTCCTGGTTCATGATTTATCCAAGACTCAAGTCATTCCTCCTAGCCATTCCTTCTTGCATCAACCTTTCTCCAAGCTTTCTTCACCTATCATTAATCAACCAAACACATCAAAGCTTTGCTCAAAATCATGAGATATTCATTCTTTCATAATATATGACAATTATAGCATAAAACCTCATGAAATAGCATGAATTCATACATGGTTGATTAAATCAAAGGAAACATGAAAATCTACCCAATTGGCTTGCTTTTGGCTCAAGAAAGTGCATAGTTCAATTGAAAACAAAAGAAAAAGGCTAGTGAAACTAGGCTAAGATGACTTGTCATCATGCACGAGGCGATAAACCGGCTCAGAGGCGGGTGGAGGTACAGTGGTGGCAGCAGGGGCAGCTGTGGCAGCTGTGGATGAAGAAGGTCCAGCAGACGGAGGGGCTGTCTCATCAGTAGCAGTGACAGGTGGTGGTCTGTAGCCCAAAGCAAGGAAGTTCCTGCTGTGAGGAATGATCTTCCTGTAATCCGCCGCTGGTGGTCTCTCATCGGCATCCTCCCATGGCACGTCAGCTCGACGGCCTAGCTGTGTAATCAGATACGGAAAAGGGAGGGTGCCACGGACGTGGACCCTGGCCATATAGTGCCGAATGAAACGTGGCAGATAAAGGTCCTTACCCTCCAGCACACACCAAAGGAGGGTGATCATGGTAGCCGGGATCTCCGTCTCGTGAGTACTCGGTATCACAAAATTACTCAAGATCTGATGCCATAGCCGAGCCTTATCATTCAAGTACACTCTCTTGATCCCTCTAGGCATAGTGGTGTTCTGACCCATCTCCCAAGGAACAGCAGGGTCGAGAGCAATCCATGCCTTCACGGCGTCCCAGTCAAACTGCATCTGGCCCATGTCCTCCTCAGCCTGTGCAAAACCATCTGGCTGATTGGACTTGGCTGGGAGCTGGAGAATGGTCTCTATGGCCTCCTCAGTGACAAGAATTTGCTTTCACCTCAGGTTCACTGCATCTAGGGTAGTAAGGTAGTAGTTGCAATAGAATTCCCGGACCCAAGATGCATTGACCTCTGTCAGTGGTCTCTCCAGAAAGAACCAGCCCCGTTGCTTGATTTGCTCAGTAGTGTATTGCTGGAGGGCTTCTGGAATCTTCAAGGTACGTTCCAGGTATAGATTTCTGGAGTTTGCAAAAGTCGGGTACTTCAGCTCACAGTACCGGTGCAAATTTTATAGGATCAGTCAAAGGGAGCAGCTGGTCAGCTTTTTCCTGCTGTGTAAAGTTCTTCTCCCGCCATGAGGAATCGTGCATTAGAGCAATGATGGACTGGGAAGAATCTCCTCTCTTACGCTTGCCAGTAGCCTTGCCTTTGCCTTTCCTTTGTGAGACAGACATCCTGAAAAACAGAAAACCTGGAATGGATAAAAAAAATAGGAAAGCAAATAGGTAATTAAACAAAGGAAACTCAAAGCGGTAAGGGAGAAATAGAATAAGGAAAATGAACAATTGAAATGTGATTGAATTAATGTTAAATGGAAAGAAAAAAAAATCAATATGCCATAGTGAGAAAGTTAGAGGAAGTAAAAGTAATCAGAAAAGAGATTAAGAGGGTTAGTATGGTAAAAAGAAATTAGTAAATTAAAATTAGTGAGTTAGGAAAGTAAGTGGCATAGAAAAAATTCTATATAATAAGGATTCACAGGTAAGAATAGAAGTACTCATAATCGAATAAAGGAAACAGGGTGATGCTGATTCGAATAGAAATAAAGAAATCAGAAATTGGAATCAGTGAATCACAAATGCAGGTTATGAACCAGGAAATCAAAGAGGATAAGAAAGTGGCCCTAGCATTCATGAAATGGTTTGGGGGAAGCAGAGTAAAACAGAGTTGCCAAACCAAAACAAGAATGAAAACAATTTTCAAAAAATTTCGGCAGCATTCCAGCTAAAATTGGATTGTCCCGGAAAATAAACAGCAATCATATCAGTTCATATGAATTAAAAAAATCAAGCTGCATGTACATAGATATAAAATAAACATAAAAACTTAAAGTAACAGCAACAAATACAAGAAAGCAGCATATGAATCATGATTATAGCAGCAACAGATTTTGCACATAGGATAAAACAGAAGTAAGAACAGTGCAAGTAAATAGTCCTAGATCCACTAACCACAGCCTAAGCTACCTAACATCCTAAAAATCCACTACAACATGCAAGTCTAGCTATCCTAATCATGAACATAAATGGAAAAAAAAATACAGAAAAGTGACGAACGGATAAAAAGGATTGCGGTTTGCGGAACCTGGTAAGCGGAAGGGGTAGAACAGGGAAGAAGGTGGCTGCGGCGGCGTCC
>NC_029794.2:74825900-74855754 GCF_000816755.2 Arachis ipaensis | reverse complement strand
TGGGTCGCGCGATCGCATGAGAGGGGGGAAAGAGGGGTGACGCGATCGCGTGGGTCGCGCGATCGCGTCGCTGGAATTCGTGCTAAACGCACGACTCCAGCACCGTTTCAGCGCAACTCTCTGTCTCCTTTTTGGGTGATACGCAATCCATGCGACGCGATCGCGTCGCTCATGCGGTCGCGTGGGATTGGTATTGGGTAAGTGACGCGATCGCATGGGGCATGCGATCGCGTGGGCTAATTTGTGCGAAACGCACAAGAGACACACGATTCCAGCCCAACTTTCTGTTCGTTGGATCCTTACGCCGATATATATATCACGCGGCCGCGTGGGTGACGCGGTCGCATGGGTGGTGTTTTTCTCTATATGACGCGATCGCATAAGGTATGCGGTCGCATCGTGCAATCTTTTTTTTTTTAACTGAAAAATACAGGATGCGGTGATTAACATGAATGCTATGCATGATTCCAGGTTAATGTTAAAATAAAATAAAAAAAGGTAAATTGAAAACAATAAACAAGATATAGATTGAGAAAGAAGCGACCATACCATGGTGGGTTGTCTCCCACCTAGCACTTTTAGTTAAAGTCCTTAAGTTGGACATTGGAGGAGTATCCTGTTATGGTGGCTTATGTTTAAATTCGTCCAAAAATTTCCACCAGTGCTTGGAATGCCAATGGCCTCCGGGGTCCCAAACTAAGCACGCAAAGCATTCGAACAACTTTAAATATATTGTTAGGCTCCCAGGATGACAAATGTCAGAATAAACTCCAGGAAAGTCAAGGGACTAATTGAATTGACCTTTGAATCCTATTTATTTCCTAAGAAAAGGTTGGGATTACTTAGGTTCAGCTCAATTAGCAAGATAACGATTATCAATTATGTTGAGTTTAATAACTGTTGAGTTACTAAATTCTTAACCAGAACCAAAAGGGGAAAAAGTATAATTGCTGGAATAATAAAAATATCCTTAGATGGGAAGCAATGGTAACTTAAATCAAAGGGAACAATCATAAACTGAAAATACCTCAAATATCATTAATTCAAATAACTGTCTGTAACATGGAATAATTCATGAATCAAATTATAATAATCAATTCAAATGTTGGAATAAATAAATGTAGAACTAAAATAAAAGAACATTAAAACCTGGATCCAAAGTTACTCTTAAAACAAGAAGAAATCCTAAATCCTAAAAGAGAGAGAGAGAGAAGATCTCCCTCTCAACTAAATCTAAATCATTGAAAAGTAAAATATGCGAACTCCCTTGAATGGATGCATTCCCACACTTTATAACCTCTGGTCTATGCTATCTGTACTTGGATTTGGGCTAAAAAGGGCTTTAGAATTCGCTGGGGGCGCATTCTATAAATTCTGATACGTGGCCGCTGTCACGCGTCAGCGTGGGTCACGTGGTCGCGTCATTTGGAGCCTTTCCTTGCCACGCGGTCGCGTCAATCATGCGACCGCGTCATATGCGTTCTGCTTAAGGCGCGCGGTCGCGTCAATCATGCGGCCGCGTCGCTGCTGATTCGTGCTTGGCACGCGATCGCGTCATCCATGCGATCGCGTGGATACCAGTTACCTTAAAGCTCCGTTTTGCTTCCTCCTTCCATTTTAGTATGTTTCCTTTTTCATCCTTTAAGTCATTCTGCCTTAGAAAATTTGAAACTACTCAACACACTGATCACGGCATCGAATGGAAATAAAGGTAATTAAAATAATTAATTTTTAAAACTTAGGAAACATGTTTTTCACAATATGACATAATAAGGAAGGGAAAGTAAAATCATGCAATTAATGTGAATAAGTAGGTGAAGAGTTGTATAAATCACTCAAATTAAGCACAAAAGAACTCATGAAATATGGGTTTATCAGTGCGCGTGCATGACACGCACGCATCGTATGAAATTATTAGTTCCCAAGCCACGCGAACAGAGAGTTGTGCGTGCGCACGGCTGGCTTTGCGAGATTCGCACAAACCAAGGGCACGCGGACACGTGCCTGAGGCTCACGCGTCATTAAGGAAATTTCGCGACCCACGCGTACGCGTGCTGTACGCGTACGCATCGACTGCACCGCACAGCCACATTAGTTCGCCGCCCAATTTCTCTTTTCATTCTCAATCCTAATTCTCTCTGGTTCTTCTATCCTTTTATTCTTCTTTCATCATAATATTTGTTTCTTTTTGTTTTTAGTTCTTCTTTACTTGAGGACAAGCAAACCTTTAAGTTTGGTGTTGACGCTTAACTTATGGGTTTTCTATTTATTTTTTTTGGCATCAAAGAGAGGCGAATCATCTTCACAGAGGAGCACAACCTGAAGAATAAAACGACCGCTTGGATAACTTAGGTGGTTGAGTTTCTTTCATTCTATATTCCTTCCCGCTTTTACTATGTTATGTTCTGGTTTTCTGCTATTTTGCTTTGTTTATTGCATGATCCTTTATTAGTTAGATTCCTAGGTTCTATTTTAGTTTTCTGTTAGTTGCTTTAATTCTGAAAGATGCCTCATGTATTGCCCACTAAGCTTGAAAGCAAAAAGAAAGAGAAAAAGGGGATGTAGTGCATGAGAAATTGAGTTTAATTTTAAGAATAGTCTTATTTACTTAAATGTGGTGGTATAAATTGTAATTCTGAATGCATGATATGAACAGTGCATAGTTGAATCTAAATCAAAGAATGTTAATGTATAAGGAACAGGAATTTAGAGAACTATTATGACTCTTCTGAATTTAATGAAATTTTAATCCTTGAAGAAAAAGAAGCAGCAAAAGAAAAATAAAAGCAAGGTCCAAGGCTCTGAGCATCAATGACTAGGGAGGTCAGACATGATTAAAAGCTCAAAGAGTTGTTTCCCTAGTCACATGCTTGTGGTGTTCTTGTATCAAGTAATCCTTGAGACAAAACATTTAGAGTCGAGATCAATTGCATTTAACAGAGTACGCCAAAGGCTTTGAGCACCACTGTCTGGGAGTAACTGAAAGGAAAAAAATCTTAGAAAAGTGCTTGTGGTGTTTCTGTGTCAAGTAAAACTTGAGACAAAACATTTAAAGTCACGGCTAGGCTCAAGGTGCAATGCACCAAAGAAAAGAAAAAAAATTGTTGTGTTCAAGGGTTAAATCGAGTTACAAAAGATCAGAGAATTCATAATATCATCCGGATTCTAATTCCGAATAACAATAACATTCTTCTTATTCAAAGGAGAGTGAGATGCCAGAACTATTCAAGATTACAGTTGTAAACCACACTATAAGAAGAGACATGAGCTTAATCAAACTCTTATTTTCATGCAAATTCACATCCGAAGCCTATATTATTTTGGTTGGTTGAGGACAAGCAACAATTTAAGTTTAGTGTTGTGATGCGTGAGCATCTTTCCTATCTTTTCTTAGTGAATTTGCATTTAAATTGTTGAGTTTAATATAGAATTAACTATATTTTAGCCACTATGGATGCTACTTTGAGTCTTGTGCAATTTTGTTTATTTTAGGTAGCATTCGGCTGGATTTGATGGAGTTTATGCAGCACAAGAATTAAAGGAGATGACAGCGAGGAGCGACGCGTGTACGTGTACGCGTGATTTAAAGATTTCCATGGCGACGCGTGTGCGTACCTGACGCGTACGCGTGAAAAGCGAAGTTGCACAGCGACGCGTGCGCGTACCTGACGCGAACGCGTGACACGCAAAGAAGACCATCGATGCGTACGCATGACTAACGCGTACGCGTGACATGCACCACGTGCAGAAAACATAGAAAAATGCTGGGGGCGATCTCTGGGCTATTTTGGCCCAGTTTTCAGCCTAGAAAATACAGATTAGAAGCTGCAGAATGGACGAAACAAGTGGTCTAAATCCATCAACTGAAGACTTGCGGATTATTTAATTAATTCTGATTTTTAGGAAAAGATATTATTTTAATTTTAAAAATTAGATTTTAAATTTATTAGGATTAGATATAAAAGGAAGAAACTTTTCTTCCCTAAGTATTCCATTCCAGACTACCAAAATACATTTTATCAGAATCCTAGTTTTCACTCTGAACCATGAGCAACTAATCCTCCATTGTTAAGATTAGGAGCTCTGTCTATTTGTATGGATTGATTTTATTGCTTTTCCAATTTTAATTCATGTATGGATTTACAATTTAAGAATTATTTTCGTTCTTTATCTTATGAATTTGGGTGGAACGGAAGTCTGACCCTCTTTCTACTTGAGTTCTTGTATAACTTGGAAAAGCTTTTTACTTGAACAACAGCTTGAACACAACTTCTCCTAAACTTCTAATTATCTGGACTTAATGGGATACGTGACATATAATTCGTTTATTTTTGGGTAATTAGAGTTTTTGTGGCATAATAACTGGAATTAAACTTCACCCTCTAATTGGAATTAATTGACCAAGGAATTGGCAGTTGATGAGAATTAGAGGAGACTAGAAAGGTCTAAGGAATTAGGGTCTAGTCACATATAGTTTGCCATAAATTAAATCCTACATGATTAAAATAGTTTGTAAGAAAAGTTAATCCGGAAAAATAGATAACTCTGAACCCTTAACTGCTTTCTCCATATTTTATTCCCAACTTATATACTTTACTATTTTAATTTCTAAACTATTGTTTAATGCTCTTTGAATATTCAAACACTTTTTTTGTTTGTCTAACTTAGCCAATCAATCAATCATTGTTGCTTGATCCATCAATCCTCGTGGGATCGACCCTCACTCACCTGAGGTATTACTTGGTACGACCCGGTGCACTTGCCGGTTAGTTTGTGGTTAGAAATTCCGCACCAGTGGGCCTCTTGCGGTCATCTCATGAGAAACCCTCACTGTCGTCGCTCAATGCAGGGTATTACAAACTGAACAATATGGGCCAGAGGGGTGAGAAGAGGTTCAGGGTGATAGTTCCTTTCAGTCAC
Source organism: Arachis ipaensis (assembly GCF_000816755.2). Lineage (NCBI taxonomy): Eukaryota > Viridiplantae > Streptophyta > Magnoliopsida > Fabales > Fabaceae > Arachis > Arachis ipaensis. Next base: position 74,850,834 of record NC_029794.2, on the reverse strand, counting down.
TGATAAACCCCATTTTTAGGGTTTATCTTATGTTGATTTTAAGGGTTTTTGTCACCTTTTACCCATATTTATCCAAGGAAAAAGCATAGTTTCATGATTGTCTCCCAATTTGTGCTTTAGTGTGAAAACATGCTTTTTAGGCCTTATTTATTGATTTTAATTCACCTTTGATTCCACTAGATGCCTTGATGTGTTTGCTAGTGATTTCAGGATTGAAAAGGCTAGGAATGGATCAAAGGAATGAAGAGGAAACGCATGCAAGAGGAGAACTCATGAAGAAACAAGGATTTGGTATGAAATCAACGATGCGCACGCGTGGATTGTGACGTCGCGTACGCGTACATGGCGCATGCGCGTGGATAGGAAATTGTCAAGCGACGCGTACGCGTGACCCACGCGTACACATCGATGCTCGCACGTGACTCACTTAAAGGCAATCTGCTGGGGTGATTTTTGGGCTTCCCAGGCCCAAATCCAACTCACCTCTGATGCTATTTAAACCAAGGACTGAAAGGGGAATCACACATCTAGGGTCTTAGTTTTAGTTTAAGTTTTGGAGGGAAAGTTAGTTTTTAGAGAGAGAAGCTCTCACTTCTCTCTAGGATTAGGATTAGGTTAGATCTAGATTAGAATTTCTTAGATCTAGGTTAATTTCATACTTTGATTTACTTTTCCTTTGCAATTTCTTCTTCTTCTACCTTTTCTCTTTCTAGTTTTGTATTAATTCATGTAATTCTCTACTTTTATGTTGATGCACTTTTGTTTCTTCTATTATCCTTTAATGCAATTTATGATTCATGTTCCTTTATTGTTCATTTGATTTGTTGTTGTTTAATTCCTTGCAATTGAGTAGTGTAGATTTACTTTCCTTGCAATTTTACTATGCTTTCCTTTTATGCCTTTCAAGTGTTTGATGAAATGCTTGGTTGGATTTTAGTGTAGAATTTTCATTCCTTGCAATTTTACTATGCTTTCCTTTTATGCCTTCTAAGTGTTTGATAAAAGGCAGTTAAATTTTAGAGTAGAATTTTTTGCTATTGGCTTGGGAAGGTAACTTAGGAACTCTTGAGTTACTAATGTCCAAATGATTGATGGTTGGGAGCCATTAACTCTAGATCTCACTAATTGGTTGGTGTAGAACTATAACTTATGGACTTGGATTGACATAGCTCACTTGACTTTCCTTTACTATTAGTTAGGGGATGACTTAGTGGGGTTGATCCTTGCCAATTCTCATGTTGTGGTTAGTGATTAGGATAGAGATCCTTGACCACCAAACCTTGCCAAGGCCTTTTTAGCCATTAGTTTACTTTCTTTGCCATTTATATTTCATGACTCTTATCAAAACCCCAAAAATAGCTCATAACTAATAATAAGAAGACTTTGTTGCAATTCATACGGAGAACGACCCGAGGTTCAATACTTCGGTTTATAAATTTTGGGGTTTGTTACTTGTGACAAATAAATTTTTTGCATGAAAGGACTATTGTTGGTTTAGGAACTATATTGCAACGAGATTTCATTTGTAAAATTCTAAAGCACACAAAAGTCCTTCTCATCAAAATGGCGCCATTGCCGGGGAATTGCAATGGTGTTTGTTATTGGTTATTGTATATATGTGAATATTGTGAATAGCTTGATTTTTGGATTGCTTGTTAGTTTTTGCTAGTTTTAGGACTTTGTTTCATTACTTCTTCTTAGCTTTTGTTTTTATTTTCTCTTTCTATTATGAATTCTAACTTTGGCTATGAGTTTAGTTCTAATTATATTGTAGAAAATGAGAGCTTTAATGAGAATGTGTATCAAGGATGGGATAACCAAAGGTGGGAAGAGCCATATGCATTTGATCAATCTTCATGGCAACAACCTCCACCAATGCACTATGAAGAAGAGCCATTCTATGATGCATACCAATCCAATGGCTATGGTGAATCTCTTTGTAACTTTCAAGAACCACCACCATATGCCTATGAGTCATATCCTCAAGATAAACCTCAATCACACTCACAAGCCTATTTTCACCAAACACCTCCATATGACCTTGATCCATATCCACCATACCAACCACCTTTTGAACCACATTAGCCATACATGGAACCACCATGCCAATATCAATACTCCCAAGAACCACCTCAATATACACCACCACATCTTTAACAAGAAGAACCACCTTCCTATTATGAACCCTTTTTCCAAGAAACTGAACCCTTCTATCCACTCCAATCCTCAATGAATGAAATCCTTAGCCTTATACTTCAAGGGCAAGGAGAAATGCAAAGGGAGACACTAGAATTTGTGGCTACCTTGACCAAGGTGGTAAGCACTCTAGCCTCCCAATACTTGAGCACTCAAAGCACTCCCATGGTCACATGTGGAGAACTAATTGAAAAGCATAACATGAAGGAGAGATTGGAAACTCCGGTGGAACATGAGGAATGCTATTTTGTATTAGAACAATTGGAGGAGCCTCTGATGATTGAAGAAGAGGAAGAAGTGGTTGAAGACTTAGGAGATGTGGAACCTCCTTGGGAGCCTAGAGTTGAAGAGAACCTCTCCAAGAAGATTGAATTTGATGTTGAGGAGGAAAGTGCACAACCTCCAAAAAAATCTTTGAATGAAGACTTGGAAGGAATGAAGCAAGAAGTAAGTCCCCTTGGTGTTGAAGATCATGTATCCAACTTTCTTGGTGGTGAATCCTTTGAATTTGAAGAACCTTCTCCCAATGAGATAGAAAACAATGTGGAGGTAGATTTCTCTCAAGCTCCCATTTATGATTTGAGTGATGGAGAAGAGTTAGATGAAATTGATGAACAAAGGATTGAAAGTGAAGAAGTTTGTCAAGAGGTGGAAGTGATTAAGGAAGAACATAAGGGAGTGGAGCCATCACCATCCATTCTCTCATTTAAGTGGGTAAATTCCTTATACTTAAGATTTATTATTCCCCTTGAATATGGTTTGCTTAAGACGGATGGTCAACTTAGATATATTTGTGGCTTTAAGAGCAAAAGGGAGATGGTTAGTGGTTGGAAATGTAAATCAAAGTTCATGATGGTTGCATGCCCAAAGCTTAATAGCAAGGGTTGGTATAGCGCTAGATTGCTTGGGTCTAGGAGAATGTTTAGTCACTTTATTGAGAATTCTAAGATCATGCCACCCAATTGGACTCATAAGGATTGACTAGAAGATGGGTGTCAAAACAAAGTGTGGGATCCCGGATCGCACAAGGAGGATCAAATTTGGTTTGTGACGAACTCCATCAATGCTTGGAGGTATTACTTTTGAAGAATGGAGCTTATTGGAGATTCAAGCATTGGTGGATGTTCAAAGAAAGTTTCAAGCACAAGCCACCTTGAGAGGAGCTCCCCATAAGTCCAACTTAAGGACAATAAACAAAAGTGCTAGGTGGGAGACACCCCACCATGGTAACTTCTTTTCATTTTCTCGTTTTTGTACATATTGGTAATTAGTTTAAATTCATGTTTTTGGTTGATTTTTTTAGTATAATTGATAGTTTAGTATGTTAAATAAGGTTTTAAGGTGTTTTGGTAGCTGTTTGGAGGTTTGGAATGTTTGGATTGGTGCAAAAACATAGAAAAAAATAGAGCACCATCCGCGCGTACGCGCACTACACGCGTACGCGTGCATCAAGCATTTTCGCATACCCACGCGGACGCGCCATGTACGCGTACGCGTGGATTGAGAAATTCCACCCCCAAGCCAAAAACCCGAGAGTTGTGCGAACATTGCGCGCGCATTGTGCCTTTCGCACAAAACCACTCGCGCGTATGCGTACATGATGCGTACGCGTCACTCTCAAAATAAGCCATCAACACGGACGCGCCATGTACGCGTACGCGTCGCGTCCATTGCACCACCATCCACGCGCGTAGATGTCCTTCCTTCAACAGATCTCTCTTCTTCTCCTCTTTCCAATTCTTTCCTTCTCCTTTCTTCTTCCCTTCTTCTACCCCTCATCCAACACTCCCAAACACCATTGATAACCATTTATTTTAGTTAACTAATTAGTTAGTTTGTTAGGATGTTATCTTCACATCATTATGTTTATAAACTTTGTTGGATTCTATTATTGAGGTTATATTTTGCTACTTGGTTTTGAGTTTTTCATACTTACCTTTTAAGAATACCAAGTGATGAGAATTGCCTTCGAGCTTGTAACTCTTCTTGAATTGCATGATTTGGCCACCATGTGATTTGAACCTTATTCTTTGATTAGGCAAACTCTTGATATTGGATGTTGTGCATTTACTTTAATGCATTGTGTTTCATGATCATATGCATCCATATGTTTATAGCTTAAATGCTCTCATGCTTCTTTAATGCTTGTTTTACCTTACAAGCTTACTTAAAGCATCTCAAGCATACTAGGATAAGTGAAGTGCATGCTCCTTTTGTGACATAGCTTTTTATGCTAGTGTGTGTTCTAAACCGCGCAATTTAGAATTCACACACTTATTTGTCATTAATGTCACACTAATTCACTCACTCAATTCTAGTGATTAGTACCTCATTCCAACAATGTATGCTTCCTTGCTTTTGTTTTCTCATCTTATGGTATTATATTTTTGTTTTTCATGAATGATGCACCACAAGTAATAATGGAAGTGGAAGAAAGAACACGCAGCAACCGGTTGACCTACCAGCTGAAGGTGGCAATCCGGAGAGTCACCGTCCCCCTTGCTCATCTTTTAGTGCACCGAAAACAGTGCAAACTTTTAAGTGTGGAGAGGTCGTCTGACCAGTCGGTGATTTTGGGTGACAAATTTCTAATTCCAACACTTTTGCATTTCATTTTAGGTTTTTAGGATTTTTGTTGCATTTTCTTAATTTTGCGTATATAAACACAATAAACTTAGTCAAAATAATGAGATTTTTCAAGATTTCTATCTATAGGGCAGCAATTGATTTGAGTGAAAAACTTTTCATAAAACTTGCTTGAATCATATATATATTGTGGAATATGATTTTGGAGCTAAGAACACAAGCAAGTGAGACTTGAGCCTAATGGCGTGGTTACATCTTATAACCACTTATTTTCCCTTCTTGTGTGTATTATTCTCTTTCTATGATTGTGATCTTTGATTTGTTTGATTCTCTATATCCATTATTTTGTGTATTCATGCATATATATGATTGAGGCCATCATTTCATTTAGCTCACTTACCCAAATAGCCTTACCTTTTAACTCCCATTGTTAGCCCAATTTGAGCCTACGCTTAACCCACTTGTTCTTAATTTAGCACATTACAAGCCTTAAAGCAAAAAAAAATAAATGTCCTTTATTTGAATCTTTGATTAGCTTAGGCTAGTGTGTGTGTGTGTCATTCAAGTGTGGGAAAGCTTGGGACATTGGTTGAGAAAAATGGTAGTTTTGTATTCTGTTGTAAATATTGGGAATTGGGTACATGCTCATGTGTTAATTAAATGTATAGACCTTATGTACTGATGTTCTTGTATAAAAAAAGGTAAAAAAAAATAAAAATATATATAGAAAAAAAGAAAGAAAAAAAAGAAAAAAGAAAAGAAATAAAAAGGGGACAAAAATGCCCCAAAGCAAAACGAAGCTCAATAAAATCAATGCATAAGTGTTGTGAACTAAAAAGAAAATGCATAAGCATGTAAAAAGTGAAAAATGGGTAGTTAGGTTAGTTTTGAAGTGTATAGGATGTCATAGGTTAGGTGGGGAATCTAAGCTTATGAAAGATTCAAATTTCAAGCTCACTTAACCAAATATGCATCCTACCTTGACCCAAGCCCCATTACAACCTAAGAGAAAGACCTCGTGATAATTGTATGCGTGCATGAAATAAATGTTGATTGTTAGAAGAAAAACAAATCTTAGAAAGCATGATTAGGGGAGAATTGAGTGAATCAACCCTAAACACTTGAGCGAATAGAGTGCAAACACATCCGGTGAGGGTTTGATGCTCAATTACATGTTTTCACCTATGATCATCATTCTTCATGCAAGTTTGTAAAAATATTTAATAGCTCAATTCAATTGTGGTTTGGCATGGTTGTTAATACCCTTAGCCCTTGTGCATATATGTATTCTTGGGAATTGATTTATTTTGACCAAGCAATTACATTCATGTAGATAGATGCATATAGTTTAGGTTGCATTTAGATTAGTTTACATTGAATAAATGTTGATGCCCTTTGCTTTCTCTTGGTTTAAGCATGAGAACATGCTTGGTTTAAGTGTGGGGAGGTTGATAAACCCCATACTTAGGGTTTATCTTGTGTTGAATTGAGAGGGTTTTATCATCTTTTCCCACATTTATCCAATGAAATAGCATGGTTTTATAACTTCTCCTTTAATTGTGCTTAAGAGTGAAAACATGCTTTTGAGGTCTTGAAATAGCTAAATTTAATTCACTTTGATTTCATTAGATACCTTGATATGTTTGTTTAGTGATTTTAGATTTAGGAGGCAAGGATTGGATCAAGGGAATGAAGGAAAAGCATGTAAAAATGGAGAACTCATGAAGAAATGAAGGAATCGCAAAAGCTGTCAAGCCAACCTCTTCGCACTTAATCGACCATAACTTGAGCTACAGAAATCCAAATGATGCGGTTCCAGTTGCGTTGGAAAGCTAACATCTGGCGCTTTGAAATAATATAAGATTTGCCATAGTTGCATCACGTTTGGGGGCACGCACGCGGCATGTACGTGTACGCATCGATTTGCACGTGATTCATTAAAAGCAAATTAGTGGCTAGCGAATTCTAAAGCCTTGTGGGCTCAATCCAACTCATTTCTGATACCATTTGACCCAAGGATTGAAGAGGGATGAGACATCTAGTCATTAGTTTAGTTTTATTTTAGTTTCATGAAACTTTAGTTAGTTTCTAGAGAGAGAAGCTCTCTCTTCTCTCTAGAATTAGGAGTAGGTTAGATCTAGATTAGGAATTCTTAGATCTAGGTTAATTTCATGCTTTGATTTACTTTTCTCTTTGCAATTATTCTTCTTCTACCTTTCCTCTTTCTAGTTTTGTATTTAATTCATGTAATTCTCTACTTTTATGTTGATGCACTTTTGTTTCTTCTATTATCCTGTAATGCAATTTATGATTCATGTTCCTTTATTGTTCATTTTATTTGTTGTTGTTTAATTCCTTGCAATTGAGTAGTGTAGATTTACTTTCCTTGCAATTTTACTATGCTTTCCTTTTATGCCTTCCAAGTGTTTGATGAAATGCTTGGTTGGATTTTAGTGTAGAATTTTCATTCCTTGCAATTTTACTATTCTTTCCTTTTATGCCTTCTAAGTGTTTGATAAAATGCTTAGTTAAATTTTAGAGTAGAATTTTTTGCTCTTGGCTTGGGAAGGTAACTTAGGAACTCTTGAGTTACTAATGTCCATGTGATTGACAGTTGGGAGCCATTAACTCTAGATCTCACTAATTGGTTTGGTGTAGAACTAGGACTTATGGACTTGGATTGACATAGCTCACTTGACTTTCCTTTACTATTAGTTAGGGGATGACTTAGTTGGGTTGATCCTTGCCAATTCTCATGTTGTGGTTAGTGATTAGGATAGAGATCCTTGACCACCAAACCTTGCCAAGGCCTTTTTAGCCATTAGTTTAATTTCTTTGCCATTTATATTTCATGTCTCTTATCAAAACCCCAAAAATACCTCATAACCAATAACAAGAACACTTTGTTGCAATTCCTAGGGAGAACGACCCGAGGTTCAATACTTTGGTTTATAAATTTTGGGGTTTGTTACTTGTGATAAACAAATTTTTTGCATGAAAGGACTATTGTTAGTTTAGGAAATTGTCAAGCGATGCGTACGCGTGACCCACGCGTACGCGTCGATGCTCGCACGTGATGCTATTTAACCCAAGGACTGAAGGGGAATCACACATCTAGGGTCTTAGTTAGTTTTAGTTTAAGTTTTGGAAGGAAAGTTAGTTTTTAGAGAGAGAAGCCCTCACTTCTCTCTAGGATTAGGATTAGGTTAGATCTAGATTAGAATTTCTTAGATCTAGGTTAATTTCATGCTTTGATTTACTTTTTCTTTGCAATTTCTTCTTCTTCTCCTTCTCTTATCTCTAGTTTAGCATTTAATTCTTGTAATTCTCTACTTTTATGTTGATGCATTTTTGTTCTTCTATTTCTCTTTTAATGCAATTTATGATTCATATTCCTTTATTGTTGAACTGTTTTACTTCCTTTTTATGCCTTCTAAGTGTTTGATAAAATGCTTGGTTAGATTTTAGTATGGATTTTGTTCCTCTTAGCTTAGGTAGAGTAATTAGTGACTCTTGAGTTATCTAATGCCTTTGTTGATTGAAGATTAGAAGTTGCTAGTTGATTTGATTGGCTCTAAAGCTAGTCTTTTCTTAGGAGTTGATTAGGACTTGAGGAATCAAATTGATTCATCCACTTGACTTTTCTCTATGGTTAGAGGTTAACTAAGTGAGATCAATGGACAATTCCTCATGACAATTCATAAGGATAGCTAGGATAGGACTTCTAGTTCTCATACCTTGCTAAGAGCTTTTCTAGTTGTAGTTTATTTCCTTTGCCATTTACATTTCTTGTCTCTTACCTCAAAAACCCCAAAACATACCTCATAACCAATAACAAGACAATTTATCACAATTCCTAGGGAGAACGACCCGAGGTTTGAATACTTCGGTTTATAATTTTAGGGGTTTGTTACTTGTGACAAATAAATTTTTGTATGAAAGGATTATTGTTGGTTTAGAAACTATACTTGCAACGAGAGTTTATTTGAGAATTCTAAACAGTCAAAAATCCGTTCATTAGTCACAAGGGGGAACATGAGCTCACAATAACTGTTGAGAAACTTAGTAGAATCCCTCGCAAGATTTTCCTTCTCTTGTTCGTCAACATTGATGATGCTCCTTTTCTTCTTGAGGAGGGGCTTGGCTTTTGGTCCTTGGTGTGCCTTGGTGGTGGATCTTTGAGGTGCCTTTTTGGTGGGCAACTGCTTTGGTGCCTTTCCCTTATCCTTTACGATGACCATCCTGAAAAAAAAGGGGAAAAAGAGCATACATCAAACTCAAAGAAATAACACGTGGATAATATCATGCAAGTGATAGAGAAAGCCATAAAAGAATAGGTGTCTTGTAGACATGACAGCTGCAACATGTAAACAAGACCACAATGGAAATAATGGGCAAGTCACTTAGCATGTGATGCAAGAGGGGTATAAGCATGCAAATGAAAAGCATGAGAAGCATATACTCAAGCATCAATAACAATAATCAAGTCATAAGAGATGAGCATATGAATGAAAAACATGAAGAACAATAGGCTCCATGCACATAGGAAGAAGCATGGGAATGAGAAAGGGCACTAAGTTGAAAGCATTAGGCCAAATTGAAACAAGAACTCATAGGTGCTTTTCATCAAACATTTGGTGTGCAACTTAAAGCGAGAAGCAAATGGAGGAAATGTAACAATGTAGCATCCCATAAGGTGTTATCAATCATCATATAGCACCACATAGCACAAAGAAATCAAAGAATAGTAAGATAACCCAATAATGCAAGAGAGAACTCCACCTTCAACACCCATGGTATAGAGAGAAGAAAGAAGCAACAAATAAACAAGAATGCATGAATGAGAGTCTAATTAAGAAGGACTGCAAAGAAATGCAACTAAAGAGAGAAAAATTGGAACAAAACAAAGAAGAAGAAAGGTGAGTAGTACCTTGAAAGGGGGAAGAAAGTGATGTAGAATGCAAGGAAGGAGAGGAGAAGAGAAATGGGGGAAAAGAGAGGAGAGAGAAGAGTGTGGAACCACCGGAAGTGGAGGTCATCGGTGGTCAGTACCGCCGGTGGAAGGGGCTGAAAAAGGTTGGTGGACGTGGGTGGAGAAGAAGAGAAGATGGAAATAGAAGAAGAAGATAGGAGAATTTGAAAATAGGCGCGCTTCAGGTAAGTAATGTCGCAAAATTGACGCGCGATGCCATCCACGCGTACGTGGTGGACGAAATTGTGATTCACACTTTTCACAACTCCGCACAACTAACCAGCAAGTGCACTCAGTCGTCCAAGTAATAAACCTTACGTGAGTAAGGGTCGATCCCACAGAGACTGTCGGCTTGAAGCAAGCTATGGTCATCTTGTAAATCTCAGTCAGGCGGATTCAAATGGTTATGAGTATTGATAATTAAAAGATGAATAAAACATAAAATAAAATAAAGTTACTTATGTAAATCATTGGTGGGAATTTTAGATAAGCGTTTGGAGATGCTTTGTTGCTTCTGAATCTCTGTTTTCCTATTGCCTTCTTCCAATCATGCGTGCTCCCTTCCATGGCAAGCTGTATGATCCTCTCGGATGAAAAATACCAGGTACGATCTCTGAACGGCTAATAAATTGTCGAATTTCTCGTCTCAGAAGAAAAATACCATGTACAACTACCGCACGGCTAGTCATCTGTCGGTTCCTGCTAGCGTAGGAATAGGATCTCTCTATCCTTTTACACACTGTCACTGCACCCAACATTCACAGGTTTAAAGCTCTTCACATTCATTCCTTCCCGGATCCTACTCAGAATACCACAGACAATGGTTCTAGCCTATACCACGAAGGTTCTAACCTCAGATTCAGATGCTCTATTGTCTGGAGAGACAATGTGAATCGTTGATTAGAAACCCAAGAGAATATACTCCGGCTGTCGTCCAATGACTACGTTGAACATCATATAGACCGCTTGTGGTTGTCAGGCACGCAGATCTTGGCTAAGCGAGTAACGAAGATAGTGGGTGATTGTCACGGGTCACCCCTTCATTTTGATTTAACTGAATTAAGTACAAGAATATATCTTGGAGAAGAAGTAGGCATGAATTGAAAAAAAAACAATAGTACTTCCATTAATTCTTGAAGAACAGCAGAGCTCCTCACCTTAATCTATAGGGTGTAGAAACTCCACCGTAGAAAATACATAAGTGAAAAGAGGTCTAGGCATGTCCGTGAGGCTAGTCTCCAAGCGTGTACAACCGCATAAGCTAGATCAAAGATTGTTTTTATACTAAACTAGTAACCTAGGTTTACAGAAAATGAGTAACTAAGTCCAGATAGTGCAGAAATCCACTTCCGGGGCCCACTTGGTGTGTGCATGGGCTGAGCATTGAAGCTTTCACGTGCATAGGCTGTTCTTGGAGTGAAACGCCAGCTTGGGTGCCAGTTTGGGCATTTAACTCCAGTTTTGGTGCACGCCAGAAAGTTTTAGGCTGGCTTTGAACGCCAGTTTGGGCCATCAAATCTCGGGAAAAGTATAGACTATTATATATTGCTGGAAAGCCCAAGATGTCTACTTTCGAACGCAATTGAGAGCGCACCAATTGGGCTTCTGTAGCTCCAGAAAAGCCACTTCGAGTGCAAGAGGGTCAGAATCCAACAGCATCTGCAGTCCTTTTTCAACCTCTGAATCAGATTTTTTCTCAGGTCCCTCAATTTCAGCTAGAAAATACCTGAAATAACAGAAAAACTAATAAAAATATAATAAAGAGTAACTAAAACATACTAAAAACTATGTAAAAACAATGCCAAAAGGGGTATAAATTATTCGCTCATCAGTACGCGTGGATGGACAGAAAGAAGTAGGGATGCATAAGCATTGCCCACGCGTCCGCGTGGGCAACAGAAGAAGAAGGGATGCGTACGCGTGGGGGAAATTGCGCCAGTAGCACCATGCCAGCATGAAGCTTGCACAACTCTCTGGTCGAAGTACCAGGAGTTGGCTGCAGGAACGTCGACGCGCATGCGCATGGTGCGCGCATGCGCGGATTTGGCAGAAAGCAGATGGACGCGTAAGCATTAGGTACACTTACGCGAGGGTGGGAGTTGTGCTCCCAGCATAGTGGTCGACGTGGAAGCATCATCCACACTCACGCGTGGATGCGCAGATGAGCAGAGGGACGCGTACACGGCATGTGCGCGCACGCGTGGGACGAGTCATACGGTGGGCCTAGTGTTGGCCCAGTTCTTGCATAATTCTTGGGTAAAATGTACCAGAGAATGGGAACCGCAAACGATGCGTTCGCGTCTAGTGCGCTCATGGGTGGATTGCTCGATCTAGTTCAGGGACTCGTACGCATCATGTGCACGTACGCGTGATAGGGGTTAGGCATGGGGCTCAGTGCAGCCTCAATACTCGCATAACTCTCTGGATTTTTGTACCAGGGGTTGCGGAAGCCATCGATGCGGATGCATCTTGTACGCCCACGCATGGATACCCCTTTTTTTTCATAGACATGAAGGAATACATTTTCATCATAAATTTGGTAGGCAATTGAGCTAAAGAGACCAAAAACACTTAAAAATCTATGTAATGCTCAAAAGGGAGTGTTGTTATCTACACTAAAGATCCAACCTACGTAAGATTAATGCAACTCTTCATGAATATCACAACTAGCATAATAAAGTCTATCTAAACAATCTCAAAAACTAAGCATTCACCAAATCAAGCAAGAGTTCAAGACTATATACAAAAGAGACAAAAAAGGTAGATCTCACCATGGTGAGGTATCTCCCACCTAGCACTTTTGTTTAATGTCCTTAAGTTGGACAGTCACTAGCTCAATTCTCTTTGCCCTTAGGTGCATTGATGGCAAGGGAACTATTGTTAGCCTAGATTTTCATAAAATAGAATTCCATCGTTGAAAGTATAGTCTAGACCACGATTAATTCCCAGGATCAAATTTTTAAATCCAATACAAAATATAAACTGAGAGTATTTAGCTCCCAGGTCGTTCTCCCTAGGAATGCAATCGAAGTGTTGTACGCTTTCGGTTGTGAAGACAAAGAGGGGTTTTGAAATGAAGAAATGAAATATTGAAAGAACTAAGCAATAAAAGAACTAAGAGATCGGCAAAATTGTAAGTAATGTAAGCAACAAGGAAATGAGGTCAAAACTAGTGAGAATGCTATAAATGCAATGAAAGAGCCTTGACTTGGGAATGAGGTTCTAAGGAATCCTATCATTGCCATTACCACAACTATGGTAATTGCCATGAGTCAATCTCGCCTAGTTAACCCCAAACATCGAGGGATAAGTCAAGCAAGCATAATTGACCTTAGGAACTCAAGAATTACCACTAAATGTCAGACATTATGAATCTGGTACCTTAGGAACTCAAACCACAAGCCAAGATGTGAACATCTACTCAAAATCTAAAGTTGCCATTTTCACAAACACCTTGTCTGCATAAAAGAAAAGCATGGAAAATTAGAAAACTATAACCAACTATCAACAAAGCCAAATGTAAACAAGCAATCAAACATAAAGGAAGCATGAAACATAAGATTCATTGATCAAAACTTCAAGAAATACAAAATTACAATATGAACAAGCAACTTGAACCAAGGGAATGAAAATGCTTTAATTAAAAGGAAATTGAGAGTACTTACAATTAGAGAAGCAAAATCAAAGATCAAAGCTTGCTACAAAATGCTACAATTGAAATGGAAGTGAAAACTACATAAACCCTAGGAGAGCTCTCTACTCTACAATACTCTTACTCCTAATACTATGAAAAACTTCACTACAAACCTAAGTAAAAGTGTCTCCTCACAAGTGTTGAATTCTCCCTGATATAGTACTCCAAAACAGGATTCCAACCTTCCAAAATGGGCCAAGAGGCCTCCAAATTTGCATAGCACATGTTTCATTAATGAAATCACGTGCAGGGACCTGTACGGACGCATAGACGTGTGCATCCGTACACTTTGCTGAATGTCGGCCTGCGCGTACGCACAGGTGCTCGTGTGCACACACACTTCGCTGTGTGTGCTTTTCCTTATTTTCTTCATGTTTTCTCCCTTGTACATGCTTTCTCCCACTTTTGGCCATCCATTCTTGCACTAAGGTCTGAAATCACTCACAAACCATATCACAGCATCGAACGACATAAAAGTGGAATCAAAAATCACTAATCTAAGCATTAAAACGCATGTTTTTACATTTAGAATCAAATTAGGGATCAAACACAAAAGTGTGCTATTTTGGTGATTAAGTGTGAGTTCATGTGCTAGAAGCCATTCAAATCAAGCCATAATACATCGGAAAATATGGACTCATCAATTTTTCCACACTTAAACAATAGCATGTCCTCATGCTAAACCAACAAGGAGAAGGATCAAAGGGTCAACCAACTTATTAAATGCAACTATCTATATGCATGCAAGTATGTATATACTATATATGTCAATCTATCTATAATGTACTATTGATTTAGTGAAAACAAAAAATCAAATTCCAAGCAAGCATATATGTATGGGGGCTAAGCAAAGAGTTAGTTCAATGGGACAAAATCTAAAGAATTGATTTAACTCATCAAAATTTTGCACTTGCAAGAATGCATGATAGGAGAAGTGGAAACATAGGATTGAGCAATTAAACCCTCACTAGGTGTGTATACACTCTAAGCACTCGGTGTTTAGGGTCAATTCACTCAAATCTCCTTCTAATCATGCTTTCAAGGACTTGCTTTTCATCTAACAATCAACAAACAGGTGATGCATGAATGCAGCTATCATGAGGACTTCATATGGTTGTAATGGGGTTAGGGTAAGGTGGGATAGATATGGCCATGTAGACTAAATGCAATTGAATCCTTGATTAGTTTAAGTCTCCACATCATCTCGTATCAACCAAATCAAAACAAAATGCAATCCTAAGCTTTCATCATTTTCTATTCACTAGCTCCCATGTATGCTTTTCTCACATACGTAATTCCTCTATTCATTTGTTTACTCTTTAGGGTGCCTTTACACCCCTTCTTATGATGAAGAGTTTTTTTTTTTTTTGAATTTAGAATTACATACGGTTAAGTAATTCATACATGAATGTTCCCATTTCCCAGAATTTTCAATGAATGCCCGAATTAGATATTTTTTTTACTACCAAAGTTCCCAAAAGATTCTCCCACGCTTAAATGAAACACACTTCTTCAACCTAAGCTAATCAAGGATACAATCCAAGGTAATTCATGGTTTTTTGCTTAGGGTTGTGATGTGCTTATATCAAGAACAATAAGGTAAATAAAGCTCAAAGGGGTTAACAATGGTAAATGCAAAGGGTAGGCTATATAGGAGAAGTAAGCCTTTAAACAAAGATGGCCTCAATCATGCTCAATGCAATTCAAAACATCAATCATTGGAAATAAAGAATCAAGCAAAACCAAGATTACAATCATAGAAGAGATATAGTACACAATGAACAAAATTAGTGGTTAAAATGTGTAACCACTCAATATAGCCCAAAAGCTCACAAGGTAATTATTTTTTACTCTTCTATGTTCCATAAGAAATCCATTCAAGCAAGTTTGAAAAATAATTTTTCTAATCAATTCGATAGAAAGCCCAAAATTCTTGAAAAGTTCTTATCGTTTTTCACCAAAATTATTTCCTATATATGTATGTATTTATATTGTGATGGATGCAAAATTTTTCAAAATTTCCTAGTTCTTTCCTAATTTTCAACAAGCAAAAAGTAACATGAACAATTAGGATCAAGATAAACTAGGCATATGTTTTTCACATCATCCAATCACAATCCATATCTATACTGTATACCATGCAATATAAAATGCAATATGTATGTATATACCAAAATAAAAGTGCAATACTAGATGTAACAAAAAGCAACTAATATATATACCAAAGTGAAATGTGCGTAAGTCAAAGTACTAAAGGTATCCACAAAAAAAGCATAATAAAGATTGAAAATAACTGAATGACAAGTATTCAGGATGGAATATTTACACCCAAAAATAGTAGGTCATCCCCCACACTTAGATGATGCAAAGTCCTCCGTGCCTAGAACGGACTAGGGTGAGCAACTCTATGAAGCTCCACCGCCTGGCGGTGGTGGATGGTGATGACGGTGGTAGACAATGATGGTGCTGGACGGTGGTCTCAGCTCGATGCTCCTCCATTGTGTGGCCAGCTGGCTCTGATGCTGTCTCAGCTCTCGGCTCGGCTACAACTGCCGGCTCCTCAACCATTGACGTGTAAAAAATTGCCGATTAAGAATTTATAATAAGAACAGGGTTGCAAGTACAGTTCTTAACCGACAAAAATCTGCTTATCAATTTAAAAAGGTTGTCACAAATATAGAATAAAAATACTGGGAGTAGAAATCACAGGTCATCTCCCAACGAGTTGACAAAAGAGTGCTATTTTATTAGTCAGGCGTTTTTCAAGAAATTTTGAGAGTTGGAGAACAGAAAAATAAATAATTGTAATTGAAAGCAATGGAAATTAGCAAGAGAATTTATATAATCAAATAAAAGCCTTGACCGGGGAAGATTAATTGGAAGTTCTATCCTTGTTGGATTTTCCCAAGTGTAATAACCAGAGGTTATTGTTTTCACTTAGTTAACCCTTACTAAATAAAGGAAAGTCAAGTGACTAAGCTAACTCTTATTCACAAGTCCTAATCCTCTCCTTACTGAAGAATTAGCATTAGAAAATAGAGAATTAGCCAACAACATCCAATTGAGATTGACAGTTGAGTATTCCAACTCAAGGGTCTCTTCTTAATCGACCCCCAAGTCAAGTTAGGAGTCTACTCCATTGACATGAATGTAACGTTCACAGGCATGTAAAGGGAATAAGAAGAAGATATGATAAATGAAATAAAATAATACTGAAAATTAATTAAAGATAAAAGTAGTTCTTTGCATTAATAAATCCCAAAATCATAACATACCTATCTGAACAGGGTTAATAGGTAATCCAAAGAGGAAAGGAATAGAAAACAAACTAGAATAGCGACTTCAACGGAGGTAGTAACTCTTCTCAATATCCAAATCAAAAGCATAAACTCTAAAACTATGAATGTGAAGAAAACCTAGAGGAAGTAGTAGAATTCTCTCTAAGATTCCAAAACTAAAACTAAAACTATGTGTAATATAAATGTGTATTGAGTCTCTGCTGTCCCCTGGCTCTAGTCTCTGTTTCTGGGCCGAAAATTGGGTCCAAACTCAGCCCAAAATCGCCCCCAACATTTTCTGCGTTTTCTGCACGTGGCGCATGACACGCGTACGCATCAGTCACGCGTACGCGTCGATGGTCATCTTCGCGTGTCACGCGTACGCGTCACCATGGAAAGGTCTAAGTCACGCGCACTGTCTCAGCTCTCGGCTCGGCTACAACTGCCGGCTCCTCAACCATTGACGTGTAAAAAATTGCCGATTAAGAATTTATAATAAGAACAGGGTTGCAAGTACAGTTCTTAACCGACAAAAATCTGCTTATCAATTTAAAAAGGTTGTCACAAATATAGAATAAAAATACTGGGAGTAGAAATCACAGGTCATCTCCCAACGAGTTGACAAAAGAGTGCTATTTTATTAGTCAGGCGTTTTTCAAGAAATTTTGAGAGTTGGAGAACAGAAAAATAAATAATTGTAATTGAAAGCAATGGAAATTAGCAAGAGAATTTATATAATCAAATAAAAGCCTTGACCGGGGAAGATTAATTGGAAGTTCTATCCTTGTTGGATTTTCCCAAGTGTAATAACCAGAGGTTATTGTTTTCACTTAGTTAACCCTTACTAAATAAAGGAAAGTCAAGTGACTAAGCTAACTCTTATTCACAAGTCCTAATCCTCTCCTTACTGAAGAATTAGCATTAGAAAATAGAGAATTAGCCAACAACATCCAATTGAGATTGACAGTTGAGTATTCCAACTCAAGGGTCTCTTCTTAATCGACCCCCAAGTCAAGTTAGGAGTCTACTCCATTGACATGAATGTAACGTTCACAGGCATGTAAAGGGAATAAGAAGAAGATATGATAAATGAAATAAAATAATACTGAAAATTAATTAAAGATAAAAGTAGTTCTTTGCATTAATAAATCCCAAAATCATAACATACCTATCTGAACAGGGTTAATAGGTAATCCAAAGAGGAAAGGAATAGAAAACAAACTAGAATAGCGACTTCAACGGAGGTAGTAACTCTTCTCAATATCCAAATCAAAAGCATAAACTCTAAAACTATGAATGTGAAGAAAACCTAGAGGAAGTAGTAGAATTCTCTCTAAGATTCCAAAACTAAAACTAAAACTATGTGTAATATAAATGTGTATTGAGTCTCTGCTGTCCCCTGGCTCTAGTCTCTGTTTCTGGGCCGAAAATTGGGTCCAAACTCAGCCCAAAATCGCCCCCAACATTTTCTGCGTTTTCTGCACGTGGCGCATGACACGCGTACGCATCAGTCACGCGTACGCGTCGATGGTCATCTTCGCGTGTCACGCGTACGCGTCACCATGGAAAGGTCTAAGTCACGCGCACGCGTGAGCCATGCGTGCGCATCAATGCTCGCTGGTTATCTCCTTAGTTTCTTGTGTTCCTTCCATTTTTGCAAGCTTCCTTTTGATGCCAGGGCATTTTGGCCAGTTTCACTGACCTTTTCTTTACTATTTTTAAGGTAGTTTCATGCGTTTCCTTAGAAAATAAGCTAGTTTTGGGTAGATATTCACTTACATCTTGATTAAAGCATACATTGTGCACTTTACCTGATTTCATGAGGATTTTGCATGAAATTAATGACAAATTGGATGTTGCATTTCCCATGACTTGGACTAGAACTTTGATGCACTTTATTGCTTGATTTCAGGACAAAGGAAGCAAGGAAGAACCACGTTAGCAGCCACGTTAGTCTCACTAACGTGACTTTTAACGTAGGAATAGGAGCTAGCTTGCAAAGTTAATGAGAAAAGTAATCGCCAATACCGTCCTCGAAGCCATCATAGCCCACGTTAAGAGTCCCGTTAACTAAGTTAACGTGAACTCTAACGTGGAGGAAAGAAAATGGAGCCAACGTTAGTGACACTTACCTTTGTCACTAACGTTGGGCCAAGCTCATAAGTGGCCACGTTAACTTACTTAACGTGGCTTCTAACGTTAAGAAGCAAAAGAGAAGCCAACGTTAGTGACATTCACCTTTGTCACTAACATTGGCCAAGCCTCCACAAGCCACGTTAACTTCCACGTTAACTTAGTTAACGTGAAAGCCAACGTGGAGAAAGTATATGATCGCCAACGTTAGTGACACCTAACTTTGTCATTAACGTTGGAATGAACCACACAAGCCACAATAAGCCACGTTAACTCCCACGTTAACTTAGTTAGCGTGGAAGCTAACGTGAAGAAGAGAGATGATGAGCCAACGTTAGTGACATTCACCTTTGTCACTAACGTTGGAGATGGCTAGCATTGCTACGTTAGAGGCCACGTTAACCTAGTTAACGTGGACTCTAACGTGGGAGATAGGGGCACATTGGAACGTTAGTGACAAAGGTAAGTGTCACTAACATTCTCGAAGGTTGGCAAGCTAATGTTAAGAGCCACGTTAACTAAGTTAACATGGACTCTAACGTAAGAAAGGGGGAGGCTTCTCAACGTTATTGGGAAAGGTAAGTCCCAATAACGTGTGCGAAGGACCAAGAGGCAACATTAGTGGCAACGTTTGTGCCACTAACGTTGAGTTTAACGTGGCTCTAACTTGGGTAAGGAACGTTAGTGAAAAAGGTGATTGTCACTAACGTTCTTGAACCCACATTTTCACTTAACGTTAACACCACTAACGTCCTTAGCTAAAGTCCCTGCCCACTTCACACTTTCTCTCTGCAAGTAAAGCTGAGCCCAATGAAGAAGATAACTGCTTCAAACTCAAGATCCAAAGGCCCATACCCAAGACTTGGAGAGCCAACTAGAAGATCAGAAGAGTAGTATATATAGGAGTAGCTTTGAATTAATTAAAGGGGAGGATTGGAAATTAGGAGAACTACTCTCTGTATTTTAACATTCTCTGCACTTCTAGTTTTGTTTTTGTCATGTATTCTCCATCTTTGCTTTCATTTTCCAGAGCTATGAACAACTAAACCCCCTTTCATTGGGTTAGGGAGCTCTGTTGTAATTTGATGGATCAATACTAGTTTTCATTCTTCTTCTTCTATCTGTTTTCTTAATTTTTCTTGAAAGCTTTCGATCTTCATCCAATTGAATAGTTATCTTGGAAAAGAAGCTATTCAAACTTGGATCTCTTCTGAACCTTGAAAGAGGAATGAAGAGATCATGCTAGAAATGCTTTCTCATGCTAGACCAAATTGGGTTTGGATGGATATGTGACTATAATCCTCTCAATACTTGATTTGGAAAATGCATGTGGTATAATCAGTGACCATACTTCATCTCTTCTCATGAGCATTTGACCAAGGAATTGGCTATTGATCAAGATTTGAGAGATTGAATTACAAGGAATTGTAATTCTATCACTTAAGATTGCCAAGGAGATCAATGAATGCATTGATTGAGGAAGAGATGAAAATGAAATTGATCCGGAGAATGCAACACGTCCTGAACCCAATGAACTCCCCATTTCTGATCTTACCCATTCTTTTTAATTTCTGTCATTTACTTTTATGAGCAATTATCCCATTCCCATTTACAATTCTGCAATTTACTTTCCGTCATTTACTTTCAGCTCTTTATTTCTAGCATTTACTTCTTCTGTTATTTACCTTCCCACCATTTTATTTTCTGCGATTCTCAACTCAAATACTGATTCGCTCAACTAGATCATTCCTCTAGTTAAAGTTGCTTGATCAATCAATCTCTGTGGGATTCGACCTCACTCTATTGTGAGTTTTTACTTGACGACGAATTCGGTACACTTGCCGAAGGAAATTTGTCACGAGACAAGTTTTCCGTGCATCACCTTTCCATCCTTTAAGCCATTCCAGCCCTATAAAGCCTGAAAACACTTAACACACAGATCACGACATCGAATGGTCTAAAGGGGAACTAAAATACCCAATTTGAAGGCTTAGGAAGCATGTTTTCAACCATAGAATAAAATCGGGAAGGAATTGTAAAATCATGCAAATCATATGAATAATTGAGTAAAGAGTTGATAAAAACCACTCAAATTAGCACATGATAAACCATAAAATAGTGGTTTATTAACCATCTGATCTGTATGCTCCTCAACTGTGGTCTCTGCTGCTGGCTGCTCCTGGGGCTTGTCTATCTGGCCAGCTTCAGCTTCTGGCTCCTCAGTCTCGGGCTCAAGCTCAGTTGTATCCGGAGGAGGTGGCCCAGGGTCTCTACCCTCAAACTTTGCCACTATCCACTGGAAGCGGCAGGAGTTGCGGCACTCGAAGCGGTGGAGAGTCTCCAATATCTCCCGACCCAGCTCATAGGGTGTCTGGAGTCGGGGTGTGGGCACAGGAGGTACTGGAGGTGCGGAGGGCTTTGCTGAGGATGATGGTGGCTCAGTGGTTGATAAACCCCTATTTTATGATTCATCTTGTGCTCAATTGAGTGTTTTTATCAATTCTTCACCCACTTATTCATATGAATTGCATGATTTTTACAACCCTTCCTTATTATGTGATATATGTGAAAACATGTTTCTTATGCCTTAAAAATATTAATTTTAATTATCCTTTATTACGATTCAATGCCGTGATCTGTGTGTTAAGTAATTTTAGGCTTCATAAGGCAGGAATGGCTTAGAGGACAGAAAGGAAACATGCAAAAATGGAAGGAATGCACAAAATGGTGTTTTGAACAAAATGGCAGCGACGCGTATGCATGGATGACGCAGACGCGTGCCTAGCGCAAACTGGCAGTGACGTGCACGCATGGACGACGCGGACGCGTGCCTAGCGCAAAACGCAAGCGACGCGTATGGGTGACTGACGCGTACGCGTGACAAGGAAAAATTCCAAATCACGCGAACGCGTGACCCACGCGCATGCGTGACGGACGCCACGTGCTGAAAATTACAGAAGTCGCCCCCAGCGATTTCTGGACCCTTTTTCAGCCCAAATCCAAGTCCAGAAACACAGAATAGAAGCTGAAGAATGGGGGAATCAACAGACCCAATGGATACAACATTCAATATTCACAATTTTAGGTTTTAGATGTAGTTTCTAGAGAGAGAGGCTCTCTCCTCTCTCTTAGGATTTAGGATTAGGATATCTCTTAGGATTTAGGATTAGGATTCCTTCGTTTTCTTCATTCCAGGTTCAATGTTCCTTTAATTTATGTTCTCTTCTACTTTTATTTATTTTATTTCTTTAGTTTGTTTATTTTCCCAAATTGGTTTATGGATTCCTATGTTTGATTTGATTCAATACAATTCGAGGTATTTCAGATTTATAATTGCTTTCTTCTATTTATCATATAAATAATTTGGATTTTTCCCTTTTGGCTTTAGTTGAGTAATTGGTGACACTTGAGTTGTCAAACTCAGCTGTTGATTGAGAATTGGAATTTGCTAATTAGTTTAGATTCCTCTAAAGCTAGTCTTTCCATAGGAGTTGACTAGGACTTGAGGAGTTAGATTAATTAGTCCACTTGACTTTCCTTTATTTAGTAAGGGTTAACTAAGTGGGAGCAATAAACAATTTTCATCAACCTTGATAAGGATAACTAGGATGGGATTTCCAGTTCTCATACCTTGCCAAGAGTTTTTCAAATTAATAATTTATTTTCTTCCAATTAATCATTCTTTCATTCAAGGCTTTTCTTATTTTGATTACATAAAATCTCTTGTTAATTTTCATTGCTTTAATTTATAATTATTTATTTGCCCATTGCACAAACTCAACATTCCCCAGAAACTCATAACCAATAATAAATACACCTCCCTGCAATTCCTTGAGAAGACAACTCGAGGTTTAAAGACTTCGGTTATAAATTTTATTGGGATTTGTTACTTGTGACAACCAAATTTTTGTACAAAAGGATTCTTTGCTGGTTTAGAAACTATACTTACAACGTGATTATTTTTATAAAATTCTTTACCAGCAAGAATCCAGTTCGTCAGTGGTCTTCTTCTTCTTCTGTGGCAGTCCAGCATAATCCCCGTATGGCAGAAATGGCTGCTTACTGATGTAAACAGACGTCTGGTCTATTGGGCGTCTCTCCACTCTAGATAGAGTTGCTAATCTGGTGATCAACGATGGGAAATAAATGTTGTATTTCTGCTTCTGGTTCACCTTCCACATCGACTCTTTGATAAGGGGAAGAACAGAGATCCTCTTCCCTTGCAGAATAGCCCACAGCAAAACTGCCACATGAAACTCTAATATGCGTGGCATGCGTGCTAGGAAGAATGTAGTCGGCATTGATCTGCTACCAAATCCTACCCTCCGGATTGAGATTGGTGCACGCAATGCTCTGCGGAGTCACATTTTCTCCCCTGCTGTACTCCCATTTGGCCTCAGGTGTGCCAATCTTGCTTAAAACGACATCCAATGACAGCTTTCCCGATAACAAATCCTTCACTATCTGAGGGTAAGCATCACGACCCTGAGGAATATGCGGAATGTCTAAAAGGGCCTCTAAAGTAGAATCAGAGGTGTCCAGAGTGACACCTCTGAGAAAAACAGTTGGGGCATCCCTCTTTAGGAGATTTGCATAAAATTCCCTGACTTGGTGTTCATTAACTTCCACCGGATCAAATTTTACGAATTTCCGTTGGTAAAAATGTAACGGTTTAAAACTTGGTCCGCATATTTCTCAGGAAACTTTAGCTTTTGCTCATAGTGAAAGGCTTTGTTTTCTATTTTTTGTTACGTTCTTGGGCTTCTGAATTGACCAATGTATCTGGTAAAGTACTTGGAGCCACGGGAAGAGAGCGAGCCAAAGGGTTGGCTTTCTCTTTTCCTTTGCGAGTCATCCTAAAAAAGACAAAAACAGAATACAACTCAAGAGAACAAATAAAAGTCATAGGAGAAAGAAGGATATAATCAAGCAATTCGAGTAAGAGCCAATAAGGTAACAACCACTGAACTTAGGAGAAAACATGTATAAAGCAGTAAAATGTTCAAGAGAATTGTGTTTCCCTAAGATCAAGCAACCTAAGAATCTAATGAAGAAATAAATAACCATTAAATCAAACATATGACTTAGATGCCTATTGGAGGTGAATTGAATTGAGAGGCATCGATTATTGTATTTTTGTATTTGAAAGTGGAAGATATTGCAAAGCTGCCATAAAAGGCAATAATCAAAGCCACATAGAAAGTATACACCTATTCATGTTGAGAAGATAAAAAATGACCACATGTACATAGCTTCTTGTCCAAAGCAGTACTTGATTGAAAAACAAAGTGCATTGCTCCAAAAACATAAAGGAACAAGTGGTTATGTATGTGGCTGTCCATTTTTAACACTTCATGAATACGCAACAGCATCAATTCACGGACAAAATTCAAGCTATGCACTTAAAAGTACCAAATAGAATGATCAAAGCTATAAATTTTAATCCCATTTGGTTTCGAGAACTAAATCAGCAATGAAGTGCATAGCTGGCAGGTTAATTATTATAGAATGGTATGTACCTCAACAATTGACATCAAACAAGATAATCACATAGGTAAAGTCAAGTTCAGTTTGATGTTTTGGCAAAAACATAGAGTGCATAAACCAAATCATCTCAAGTAGTATCCACATTCAGCAGAAGGTTGCATCAGTGTGAAGTAAAAATGCAACATGGAAGAAAATGCAAAATCTATGTTGATCAGACACAGATGTTGATCCTATTCAGGCATTTTAACATGCATAATATGTGCAGAGATAATAAGCAGTAATCACAGTTCATCAATAGTAGCATCCATAGTTCAGTCACAACAACATGCAGTCTCAGCAAAATTCAACAATAATCAGCCATTATCACATATTCAATACAGAAAATGAAGTCATCTAGCCTATAACCACCTAATTACTAAAACAATAATTAAAAACAGAAATCAAAAGCAAGCAAAATATAGCAGAAAAGAAATGAAACGGGGTAGGGAACAAGGGAGAAAAAAGAAACCTAGAATGCAGAAGGAGAAAGAGGAAGGAATGGGGAGAGAGAGAGATGGTATCTATTGCGGTGGCACAGAAGCTCGCCGC
>NC_029794.2:74806895-74825368 GCF_000816755.2 Arachis ipaensis | reverse complement strand
AGATAGAGAGAGAGAGAGAGAGAGAGAGGTGACGGGGGGGTATGGTCGCCGGCGTTTCAGTACGGTGGATGGAGGTGGCGGTGTGAAGGGGCTGGAACTAGGGTGCTTGTGTTCAGAGACAGATAAAAGAGGAAGAAGGGGTCTGGGTTGGAAACTGAAGCACGACACTCCCCCTTTTTGAATTAACGTTCAAAAAGGGACCTGTGCGTACGCACAAGGTCGTGTGCGAACGCACACGGGGAAAAAGAAAGGAGGGGATGCGCGCGCTCAAGGTCGTGCGGATGCTGCGAGTAGAAAGTGAATGGCAGCCTGTGCAGACGCACAGCAGGTCGTGCGGACGCACAGAAGAAGAAAAGGGATTGGCGTGCGATCGCACAAGAGGTGCGGTCACCGCGACTAGAGGGGTTGCTACAGGCTGTGCGGGCGCACAGAGCTATGCGCTCTGGTGCACGAAATTGTGATCACACTTTTCACAACTCAGCACAACTAACCAGCAAGTACACTGGGTCATCCAAGTAATACCTTACGTGAGTAAGGGTCGATCCCATAGAGATTGTCGGCTTGAAGCAAGCTATGGTCATCTTGTAAATCTTAGTCAGGCGGATTCATTGGTGGGAATAAAACGTAGATTAAAACGTAAATTAAAATAAAGATACTTATGTAATTCATTGGTGGGAATTTCAAATAAGCATTTGGAGGTGCTTTGTTGCTTCTGAACCTCTGCTTTGTCTTCGTCCAATCATGCGTACTCCCTTCCATGGCAAGCTGTATGATCCTCTCAGATGAAAAATACCAGGTACGATCCTTGCACGGCTAATAAACTGTCGGATTTCTCGTCTGAGATGAAAAATACCAGGCACAGCTACCGCACGGCTAATTATCTGTCGGTTCTCACTAGCGTTGGAATAGGATCTCTCTATCCTTTTTCACACTGTCACTGTGCCCAACATTCGCAAGTTTGAAGCTCATCACAGTCATCCCTTCCCAGATCCTACTTGGAATACCATAGACAAGGTTTAGACTTTCCAGATCTCAGGAATGCTGCTAATTGGTTCTAGCATATACCACGAACATTCTAATCTCATTGACTCGGTCCATGTCTTAGAGACCCAAGAGAACATACTCCGGCTGTCGTCTAATGACTATGTTGAACATCTTGTAGACCGCTTGTGGTTGTCAGGCACGCGAATCTTCGCTAAGCAAGTAACGAGGATAGTGGGTGATTGTCACGGGTCACCCATTCATTCTGACTTAACTGAATTAAGTACGAGAGTATATCTTGGAGAAGGAGTAAGCGTGAATTGAAAGAAAAACAATAGTACTTGTATTAATTCATGAAGAACAGCAGAGCTCCGCACCTTAATCTATGAGGTGTAGAAACTCCACTGTAGAAAATACATAAGAGAAAAGAGGTCTAGGAATGGCTGAATGGCCAGCCTCCAGAACATGATGATCAGATTCCAAAAGAACCGATTTCAATAGTAAAAAGTGCTATTTATACTAAACTAGTTACTAGGGATTACAGAAAATAAGTAACTAACTGCAGATAGTGCAGAAATCCACTTCCAGGGCCCACCTGGTGTGTGCTTGCACTGAGCATTGAGCTTTACACGTGCATAGGCCATTTCTAGAGTTAAACGCCAGCTTGGATGCCAGTTTGGGCATTTAACTCCAGTTCTGGTGCCAGTTCTGGCGTTTTACGCTAGTAAAGGGTCTTTGGCTGGCGTTTGAACGCCAGTTTGGGCCATCAAATCTCGGGCAAAGTATGGACTATTATATATTGCTAGAAAGCCCAAGATATCTACTTTCCAACGCAATTGAGAGCGCACCAATTGGCTTCTGTAGCTGCAGAAAATCCACTTCGAGTGCAAGAGGGTCAGAATCCAACAGCATCTGCAGTCCTTTCTCAGCCTCTGAATTAGATTTTTGCTCAGGTCCCTCAATTTTAGCCAGAAAATACCTGAAATTACAGAAAAATACATAAACTCATAGTAAAGTTCAGAAATATGATTTTTGCATAAAAACTAATAAAAAATAATAAAAAGTAACTAAAACATACTAAAAACTATGTAAAAAACAATGCCAAAAAGGGTATAAATTTTTCGCTCATCACAATACCAAACTTAAATTATTGCTTGTCTCCAAGCAACTAAAAATAAAATAGGATAAAAAGAAGAGAAAATACAATAAATTTCAAAATATCAGTGAAGCTTAGTTCCAATTAGATGAGCGGAACTAGTAGCTTTTTGCTTCTGAACAGTTTTGGCATCTCACTTTATCCTTTGAAGTTCAGAATGATTGGCATCCATAGGAACTCAGAATTCAGATAGTGTTATTGATTCTCCTAGTTTAGTATGTTGATTCTTCAACACAGCTACTTTATGAGTCTTGGCCGTGACCCTAAGCATCTTGTTTTCCAGTATTACCACTGGATACATAAATGCCACAGACACATAACTGGGTGAACCTTTTCAGATTGAGACTCAGCTTTGCTAGAGTCCCCAGTTAGAGGTGCCCAGAGTTCTTAAGCACACTCTTTTTGCTTTGGACCACGAATTTAACCGCTCAGTCTCAAGCTTTTCACTTGACACCTTCACGCCACAAGCACATGGTTAGGGATAGCTTGATTTAGCCACTTAAGCCAGGATTTTATTCCTTTGGGCCCTCCTATCCATTGCTGTACAAAGCCTTGGATCCTTTTTACCCTTTCCTTTTAGTTTAAAGTGTTATTGGCTTTTTCTACTTGCTTTTTCTTTTTCTTTCTTTTTTTCTTTATATTTTGCAAATTTTTTTCGCAAGCTTTGTGTTTTTCACTGTATTTTCTTGCTTCAAGAATCAATTTTATGATTTTTCAGATTATCAATAATATTTCTCTTTTTTCATTATTCTTTCAAGAGCTAACAATTTTAACATTCGTAAACTTCACTATAAAAAATATGCACTATTCAAGCATTCGTTTAGAAAACAAAAAGTATTGCCACCATATCAAAATAATTAAACTAGTTTCAAGATAAATTTTGAAATTATGCACTTCTTGTTCTTTTCCAAATAAAAACATTTTTCATTTAAGAAAGGTGAGAGATTCATGGAATCATTCATAGCTTTAAGACATAGACTCTAAACAGTAATGATCATGTAATCAAGACACAAACATAGTCAAAACATAAAGCATAAAAACCGAAAGCAGAAAAGAAAATAAACAAGGAGATTAAAGAACGGGTCCACCTTAGTGAGGGCGGCTA
Source organism: Arachis ipaensis (assembly GCF_000816755.2). NCBI lineage: Eukaryota > Viridiplantae > Streptophyta > Magnoliopsida > Fabales > Fabaceae > Arachis > Arachis ipaensis. The sequence goes on along the minus strand of NC_029794.2, from coordinate 74,822,126 downwards.
TTTCTTCCTCTTGAAAATCCTATAGAGTTCTTGAGCTCCTCAATGTCTTTTCCTTGCCTTTGTTGCTCCTCTTCCTAGAGGTTTCTCCGGCCTTAGGTGCCATTAATGGTTATGGAAAGCAAAAAGCTGAGCTTTTCCACACCAAACTTAAAAGCTTTGCTCGTCCTCGAGCAAAAGTGGATAGAAGGGAGTAGAAGAAGAATGATGCAATTAATTTTGAAAACTTATTATTGTATGCAAGAAAAATTAAAAAGGGTTGAAAAGAATTTGAAAAGATTTGTAAGTTTTGAAAACGTTTTGGAAGGAATTGAAAAGAAAAAGAATTAAAAAGAATTGGAAAGATTATTAAATTTTGAAAATAGAAATTGAAAGATGAACGTGTAAAACATGTTTGATGCAAAAAATTATGAATTAAAACATGAAAAATTGAAAAAAATTGAATTGGAAACAAAATTACCTCCCTTGTGTCATACTAGCATTAAACGCCCAGAATGGTATCTATTCTGGTGTTTAACGCCCACTTGTCTGCCTCTTTGGGCGTTTAACTCCTAGCCAGATACCTTGGCTGGCATTAAACACCAGCAAACCTTCTTTACTGGGCATTTTTCTGAACACCCAGAATGTTGCCATTTCTGGCGTTAAACGCCCAAAATGCTTCCCATTTTGGCGTTTAACTCCCAGAATGCTGCCTGCATGGGCGTTAAACGCCCATTCTGCTATCCTTACTGGCGTTTAAATGCCAGTAAGCCTGTCCTCTAGGGTGTCCTATTTTTGATGCTGTTTTTTATTCCGCTTTAATTCTGCAGCTGTTTTTATGGCTCCACATGGTCATCAACCTAAAGAAAATATAAAATAACAATGGAAAATAAATGTCTATAAAAAATAAATATAATTAAATAATATTGGGTTGCCTCCCAATAAGCGCTTTTTTAATGTCAATAGCTTGAAAGTGAGCTCTTAGAGAGCTTCACAGAGACTTAGAGCTTGATGGTGGCCTCCCAACACCAAACTTAGAAGTTGAGTGTGGGGGCTCTATTTGACTCTGTATTGAGAGAAGCTTTTCATGCTTCCTCTCCATGGTTACAGAAGAATATCCTTGAGCCTTAAACACAAGGTAGTCCTCATTCAATTGAAGGACTAACTCTCCTCTGTCCACATCAATCACAGCTCTTGCTCTGGCTAGGAAGGGTCTTCCAAGGATAATGAATTCATCCTCATCCTTCCCAGTGTCTAGGATTATGAAGTAAGCAGGGATGTAAAGGCCTTCAACCTTCACTAAGACATCCTCTACAAGTCCATCAGCCTGTTTCATTTATTTGTCTGCCATCTCTAGTAAGATTCTTGCAGCTTATACCTCAAAGATCCCCAGTTTCTCCATTACAGAGAGTGGCATGAGGTTTATACCTGACACCAGGTCACTCAGAGCCTTCTCAAAAGTCATGGTGCCTATGGTACAAAGTATTAAGAACCTTCCGGGATCTGGTTTCTTCTGAGGTAATTTCTGTTGAACCAAGGCATTCAGTTCATTGATGAGCAATGGGGTTTCATCCTCCCAAGTCTCATTACCAAATAACATGGCATTCAGCTTCATGATTGCTCTAAGATACTGAGCAACTTGCTCTTTAACAATATCTTCATCCTCATCAGAGGAAGAATCTTCATCAGAGCTCATGAACTGCAACAGTAAGTTCAGTGGAATCTCTATTGTCTCTGTATGAGCCTCAGATTCCTTTGGTTCCTCATTAGGGAACTCCTTAGTGGTCAGTGGACGTCCATTGAGGTCTTCCTCATTGGAAATCACTGCCTCTTCCTCCTCTATAGGTTTGGCCACTTTGGGTATATTGATGGCCTTGCACTCTCTAGATTCTCTTCTGTATTGCTTGGGAGAGTACTAGGAGGGATTTCAGTAACTCTTTTACTCAGCTGACCCCCTTGTGCCTCCAAATTTCTGATGGAGGACCTTGTTTTAGTCATGAAACTGAGAGTGGTCTTTGATAGATCACAGACTATGGTTGCTAAGTTAGAGAGGCTCTGCTTAGAATTCTCTGTCTGTTGCTGAGAAGATGATGGAAAAGGCTTGCTATTTCCAAACCGAATTCTCCCACCATTATTATTATTGAAGCCTTGTTGAGGCTTCTGTTGATCCTTCCATGAGAAATTTGGATGATTTCTCCATGAAGGATTATTGGTGTTTCCATAGGATTCCCCCATGTAATTCACTTCTTCCATTCCAGGATTCTCAGGGTCATAAGCTTCTCCTTCAAAGGAAGCCTCTTTAGTACTGCTGGATGCAGCTTGCATTCTAGTTAGATTCTGAGAAATCATATTGACTTGCTGAGTCAATATTTTGTTCTGAGCCAATATGGCATTCAGAGTATCAATCTCAAGAACTCCTTTCTTCTGAGTCATCCCATTATTCACAGGATTTCTTTCAGAAGTGTACATGAACTGGTTATTTGCAACCATCTCAATGAGTTCCTGGGCTTCTGTAGGGGTTTTCTTCAGATGAAGAGATCCACCAGCAGAGTGGTCCAATGACATCTTGGACAATTCAGACAGACCATCATAGAATATACATAAATGCTCCATTCTGAAAGCATGTCAGAAGGACACATTCTGATCAATTGTATGTATCTTTTCCAAGCTTCAAAGAGGGATTCACCTTCCTTCTGTCTGAAGGTTTGGACTTCCACTCTAAGCTTGCTCATCTTTTGAGGTGGAATGAATTTGCTAAAGAAATCATTGACCAACTTATTCCAAGAGTTCAGGCTTTTTTTAGATTGTGAGTCCAACCATGTCCTAGCTCTGTCTCTTACAGCAAAGGGAAAAAGCATAAGTCTGTAGACCTCGGGATCAACCCGATTGGTCTTAACAGTGTCACAGATTTGCAAGAATTCAGCTAAGAACTTATGAGCATCTTCCAATGGAAGTCCATGAAACTTGCAATTCTGCTGCATTAGAGAAACTAATTGAGGCTTAAGCTCAAAGTTGTTTGCTCCAATTGCAGAAATTGAGATGCTTCTTCCATAGAAGTCGGAAGTTAGTGCAGTAAAGTCACCAAGTATCTTCCTTGTATCTCTAGCATTGTTGTTGGGTTCGGTTGCCATGTCTGCTTCTTTTTCAAAATTTTCTGTAAGGTCCTCTCCAGAGTGTTATGTTTAACTTCTCTTAGCTTCCTCTTCAGAGTCCTTTAAGGTTTAGGATTAGTTTCAACAAGAATGTCTTTATCCCTATTTCTGCTCATATGAAAAAGAAGAGAACAAAGAGAGAATGGAAATCCTCTATGTCACAGTATAGAGATTCTTTTATGTGAGTAGAAGAATGGAAGAATAGAAGAATGAGAATTGAGAGGATAAGAGGAATTCAAACACAGAGAGAGGGAGAGGGTTCAAATTTTAAGAAAAGGGAGAAGAAAAATATTTTTATTTTTATTTAAATAAATAAGTTAGAATTCGAAATTTAAGAAATAAAATAAAATAAAATTAGAATTTAAAACAATTAGTTAATTAAAAAGGATTTTGAAAAAGTGGTTAGTTGTTTTCGAAAATGAGAAGTGAAAAAGTAGTTAAGAAATTCTCAATTTGCTTTTATTTCTTTTGGGAAAAAGATAAGAAATAGTAAACTTTTTAAAATCAAACAAAAAGTTAAGTAGTTAATTGATGAGCGGAATTCACACCCCATTATAAAACTTGTGAATCTGTTCTTTTGGCAAGCGTACCAAAATTATCGTCAAGTAATAACCCACAGCAGAGTGGGATCGTATCCACAGAGATTGGTAGATTTGATCAACTTTAATCAATTGGTGAATTAGTCAAGCTAAGCAGAATAGATTGTGACTGCATAACTATAACAGTGCAGAATTGTAAATGACTCAATAATAAATGAAAGCAGTAAATGTCATAATTGGAAATGGTAGGAAAGTAAAGAACAGAAACTTAAATGACTTAATAGTAAATGGGAATGGGGAATTTCAGAATGTAAAGAAAACTATAAAGAAAGTGGAAGATAAGAATGAGGGGATTCATTGAGATTAGGAGATGTTGTCTCTTTGGATTAAATCCAGCTCATATCCTCTTCAATCATGCAACTCATTGACCTCTTGGCAATCATGATTGATTGAGCCCCAATCCCTTGGTGACTCAATCTATCAGATCTTAATCAATAGCCAATTCCTTGGTCTAATTACTCATGAAGAGAGATATGCTTGGTCCCTAATTATACCACACATCATCATAGGTCCAAGTAGAGGGGGAATTTTATGTCACCATATCCAAACATCAAAACCCATATCCTACTCAAGTGTGAGAAGGGATTTCTAGCATGATTTCATGTTTCCTTTTCCAAGGCTACCATGAAACCCATTTTATATTCAACCCCTTTTCCAAGGTGATTGAACACTAGCATGAAGAACAAAATTCTTTCTAGTAAATCAAAGAGAAGATGAAGAGAAGAAGAAATTCACTATCATTAATCCATCAAGTACAACAGAGCTCCCTCTCTCAATGAGAGGGAATTCAACTACTCATAGCTCAAGAAAAAGTAAAAGATGGAAAAAGTGAATCTAACTATCCTTCAACTAATAGCTCAACTGGTTAACCCTTTCTTCAGTACTTCCAAGGGGTATATATACTACTCGTAGCAATAGAAAATAAAGAAAAATACAAAAGTGAAAGTAAAATTACATTTTGGAGGGAAAAGAAACTCATAAAACGTGATCTCCCAGCTGGCGTGTGATTGGCGCTTCAGTGGCATGCCACGCCTTGCCCTAATTCTGCCTTGGCGTGCCACGCCCAATCCTCAAGTGGCACACCTCCCTTCACTGACCACCCTGGCGTGCCACAGCTTCCAACCCAAGTGGCACGCCCAGGGTTCTTTTAAACCTTGGATAGCTTGGCGTGCCACGCCTTCGAACCCAAGTGGCACGCCCAGGCCTTTTTAAAGCTTTGGTTAGCCTGGCATGCCACGCCTTCGAGCTCAAGTGGCATGCCCAGGCCTTTTCCCTCTCTTTTCTAGCTTTTGGAAATTTGAACTAGCGTGGCACGCTCAGGGTTTGGCGTGCCACGCCCATGCTATGTGCTTGACCTATCTCTCTGGAAAGTTGAACTAACGTGGCACGCCTAGAGTTTGGTGTGCCACGCCCTTCGTGTGCTTGGCTCCTCTGCTTGGCGTGCCACGCCCAGAGCTCAAGTAGCACACCCAGGTCTTCTCTTGGGTGATTGGTGATGGTGGCGTGCCATGCCTTCGATACCAAGTGGCACGCCCAGTTGATTTTTAAAGCTGGCGTGCCACGCCTTCGATACAAAGTGGCACGCCCATATGGTTGGCCTTGTTTCTCCCTCTCTAGAAAGTATAACCAGCGTGCCACCCCCAGATGTTGGCGTGCCATGCCCATCATTTACCTTGGTTCCAGTAGCTGGCGTGCCACGACTAGTATTCAAGTGGCACGCCCAGGTAAGGATCTTTTGCTGGCGCGCCACGCCTTCGACACCAAGTGGCACGCTCAGCCTTTGCTTTGGCCTTCTTTGTACCTTGGCGTGCCACGCCCAGATGCTCAAGTGGCACGCTCAGGTAAGGGTGGAAACTTAGCGTGCCACGCCTTGATGCTCAAGTGGCACGCCCAACCTTTTTAACCTTCAACTTCCTCTCTGGAATTTTGTACCAGCATGCCACGCCAAGCTGCTCAAGTGGCACGCCCATTCATTTGTGTCCTTCTTAGCTTTGGCGTGACACGCCTGGTTCCTCAAGTGGCACGCCCAAGTGATTTTAAAGCTGGCGTGCCACGCCTTCGACACTAAGTGGCAAGCCCATGGATTAAGTGGTGAGTTTTGCAGGCCACGCCTAGCCTGGCATCCCACGCCCCTTTGGTGGCCGTCATTGTTGCTCTCTGGAAAGTTGCACTGGCATGCCACGCCCAGCTCCTGTCGTGCCACGCCCATGTGAATGCTAGAGGATCCTCTCTGGACTCTAGTACTGGCATGCCATGCCCAGCTTCTTTTGTTGTTTTCTCCCCCATTTTGACGTCTTTTTCTGCTGAAATTCAGCACAAAGCCATTTCAAAGCAATATACTGTAATGTTTATCAATTGATGCATGAATTACAATAATTTAATGAGATTATGCCCTTTTATGGTCTTTTTTATGCAAGAAGAAAGGGTAGATGATGCAAGTCATCACAACACCAAACTTAAGCTTTGCTTGTCCCAAGCAAATTAGTGTGAGTAGCCCCTTTTTATGACTTAAGACTTTGACCTTGAATAGATGCAAACCTGACTAAGATTAGGACTAAGTGCTTAACACATGCATGAATAATTTTATTTCAATGTCACAAAGGTTCCTAGATCCTTGGGGGTTCCTTCAAGTATAAGCTTCAGAGGTCTATTTTATTGATTGTCACCTTGAAGTAGCAAGAGTTATTTCATTTTCTTTTTGTTTGTTCTTTCTTTTCCATTTATTGACCACGACTCTAAGTGTTTTGTCTCAAGACAACCCTTTAATTAGGCTTTCAATTAGCACTCCCAAACCAGTTGGCTTTAGGGTACTAGGTATTGAAACACCCCCAAGAATTTACTTGCCCAGGCCTCTTCTTGACACATCTTCACCACAAGCATCTACTAGGTTCTCTAACTCTTGGGAGCTTCTTAATGCTTCTTTCCCTCCTAGTAGTTGATGCTCAGAGCCTTGGGTCTTTATTGCTTATTACTTCTTGGTTCTATAGATGTTCAAGGAATACCCCTTAACCTTTACGTGTCATACCTCCTAGGACTAGTTGCCTTTCATGATTTATTTTCCCCTTTTATTCATTCAAGGTTCTACACTTAGTTTCCTGTTTCTTAGTTTTTGAATGATCTCTCTTGGTCTTAATTTCTTTTATTCTTGCAACTCACAACAATTCTTATAAAGACAAACTATGCTTTTATTGATATTGTAAAAACTTGAAAAACATTGTATTTTCTTTCTTGAAATTAAAAAGGACTCACAAAAGACTTCATGATAAAAAAAACTAGGCAGTGAAAATAAACTATCCTAATGTTGCAATTATTAAAAAAATAGAATTTAAAACAAAGAGAAAAACTTAAACATGATTCAGAATTTAGAGAGTGTCAATCATGGGACTTAACAACCTTGAGCAGCCTAAACTTCAGTTCATTGGCCCTTTGCCTATGTCCTTCTTTTTGTAAAGGGAGGAGTCATCTTTATCCTTGTTGGAGGATCCTTCTTGTGCTTTCTTGTCCTTAGGCTTCCAAAATCCTAGCCTTCTCATGTAGTTTCTTTCATCCTCTTTATGCTTGGCCAGAATTTTTTCTTGTCTTACACTTAACTCCTCCATCCCTTGCATGAATGTTGGGTATCCGGGGTTTAGAGCGGCCATAGCATTACACAAGTGATTCAGTTTTGCTTGTGTATTGATACCATATTGCCTCCTTGAAATGGTTCTAGCATCATAAAGATGTCTGAACTCAGTGAGGTTCCTTTGTTGCCATTTGCCTTGCTCTACAATTTTGTCAAGTGCACTTCGCATCTCTCCCCAGTCGAACTGTTCTTGCTGCTCCTTCCTCATGTGTTCCCAGTTCCCTTGGAGTTATTGTATGCTTTGGTTCACTTGGCTTCATTGTTGTTGTTGAGTCTCCTTGAGTTGATTGACATCCTCCTTCAGATGTTGTAGGTCTCCTTTTATTTGGAGTACATCTCCTTGCAATTGTTCCCAATTGAATTCCTCTGAAAAATGTTGGTATTGTTGGTATGGTGGTGGTTGGAGTGCTAGGAAATGTGGTTGCTTGTTTGTCTCTTCTTGTTGTTGTTGTTGCACATGTGGCTCATGAGCATGAGTCCTATGTTCCCTGGCCCTTTGAAGTGGGTTGACAGCCACCACTTTGGCCATCTACTTGGCAGTTATGGGTTTTTCTTGCTCTACTAGCACTTCATCAATTATCCTCTCCACCCCTGCTTTATCACACAGCCTTTGGATGATGCTGGGGAATGCCAACCTTGAGCTATCTTTGGTGCTTTTCAGAATTTTGTTGATGTTGTTGGCAATCAATTCCGCAACATTGATATTCTCATATTTCATGATGCTGTATATGAGCACAGCTCTCTCTTTGGTCACCTCTGAAGTGTTGGATGTAGGGATTAGGGACCTCCTCACAAAATCCAACCACCCTCTAGCTTGGGAGCTCAAGTCTCTTCTTCTCAGTTGGTTGGGCCTCCCATCCTTGTCATTTATCCATTGCACATTCAAAACACAGATTTCATTTAGATTTCATCAAATCCTGGGTCTTGTTGCTTCATTTTCTCCTCATAGCTCCGGGTTGAGGTTGTCTGCTTCACCATCAGTGTCCTCTCTATGTTAGTGGGGCTGTAATCAATGGACTTCCCCCTTGCATAGCTAAGATAGCCATGAGGTTGTCCTGGTTGAGGCACAGCATTAGCATAGAACTCTCTCACCAAGCTTTCCACTACCTTCTTTGGTGGGTTGCACAAGAGTGCCCAGCCTCTATTGTTTATCTCCCTGTTGATCTCAGGGTGCTCATTCCTCCCCAGCTGGAAACCGACCTCTGGGATGATCTCCCTCTCACTTACCCAGCCATAAAACTGGTTTTGGTTGAATGAGGAGAGAAACTTATACTCATTGAAACCTGAACTTGAGGATCCAGAAGTTCGTTCCTTAGTCTTTCTTTTCTTTGATGTTGTTGAGGTTTTTGGTGGTGCCATTGGATTGAGGAGGTGTGTTTAAAGATTTGAAGAAGGTATTGGGGAAGGTTGCAAAAGAGAGTAAGAAAATCAAAGTTTTGCTCCAACACCAAACTTAGAGCTTGATCGTCCTGATCAATAAAAAGGTAGGGAAGTAGTGAAAGAAGGCTAAGGGGAACGAAAAAGAGATGAGAGGAAGGAAGGCTTTGTGGAGTCTTTTTGTCTGTGAGATGGGGTTTGAAGTGTGGGGAGAGGTGGGAAAAGTAGGGGTTTTTATAGGTGTGTAAAGTGGGGTTCGAATGGTGGGAAGTAAAGGAATTCAATGTTTTCCCACTTGGGGAGTGGCGCCTAGCGTGGGAAGAGGCGCGAATCCTTATCTCACTTCTCTTCCTGCATGTTTTGATTTCCAAAGTGCAAGTACACTTTGACCTCATTGCTTTATATGCTATCAATCATGTGGGTCCCATTCTCTCTCCTGAAAATAAAATTGAAACCTCATTAGTAATGATAAAAGAATCCTCCACATTCCTCTTTGATATGGATGACTGAATTTGCAACTGATGGGTGTCCTTTGGGGACACCAAACTTAATCCTATTGCATCATAATAAATTGGATTTATCGTTGGGTTTTTAATGTGTTCATAAAGGTAGAATAATTCTAATCTTTTCATATACTTTTGCTTTCATCCTCTATTGAACACATTTAAACCACGTTTCGGCTCTCCCCAATATATTAGATGCTTTCAGATTTAGTAGTATTGGACTTTGCTAGATGGTGGTGTGTGGTGGTGGCCATACCAAACTTAATCTTTGGGCTTACCTTTAATCATAATTTGTTCAAGATTAGTAAGCCTAGATTAAGTAAATTGGTGGCCACACCAAACTTAATCTCTGGGCTTACCTTTAATCATAATTTGTTCAAGATTAGTAAGCCTAGATTAAGTAAATTGGTGGCCACACCAAACTTAGCTTTTTAGCTAGCTCTCATCCCAATAGCTCATCATTAGCACAGGTATTCATCAAATTGCATTTTTAGACCAAAAGAAAACAGAATATAAGGGTCTCCTACTATCAAAACCGAAAACAAAATTCTTAATCCACTATCTACAATCTACTTCTTAGAAGGCAAGAAAACATAAATTTTCAACTGAAACTCAAACTATCTAAATAGGCAAATTTTAATTACTTCTAGGAAAGCAATAAATCAAAAGGATATAAAGTGTTGGGGTGCCTCCCAACTAGCATTTTTTTATCGTCATTAGCTTGACGTTCTTCCTTGTTAGCTAAGGTTGTAGCTCACTCTCTTCTCATCCAGTGAGTCCCCTAGGTAATGCTTGAGTCTATGGCCATTCGCAGTGAAGGTCCTTTGTGTTTTGTCTTCTATGAGTGATGAGCGGATAATTTATACGCTTTTTGGCATTATTTTTAGTATATTTTTGGTAGGATCTAGTTACTTTTAGGGATGTTTTTATTAGTTTTTATGTTAAATTCACATTTCTGGACTTTACTATGAGTTTGTGTGTTTTTCTGTGATTTCAGGTATTTTCTGGCTGAAATTGAGGGACTTGAGCAAAAATCAAATTCAGAGGTTGAAGAAGGACTGCTGATGCTATTGGATTCTGACCTCCCTGCACTCAAAGTAGATTTTCCAGATCTACATAACTCCAAATGGCGCGCTCTCAACGGCGTTGGAAAGTAGACATCCAGGGCTTTCCAGCAACATATAATAGTCCATACTTTGCCTGAGTTTAGACGACGCAAAAGGGCGTTGAACGCCAGTTCTACGCTGCAGTCTGGAGTTAAACGCCAGAAACACGTCACGAACCAGAGTTGAACGCCAAATACACGTTACAACTTGGCGTTCAACTCCAAAAGAAGCCTCTGCATGTGTAAACTTCAAGCTCAGCCCAAGTACACACCAAGTGGGCCCCGGAAGTGGATTTATGCATTAATTACTTACTTCTGTAAACCCTAGTAACTAGTTTAGTATAAATAGGACTTTTTACTATTGTATTTACATCTTTGGATTATCTTTTGATCTATTGATCACGTATGGGGGCTGGCCACTTGGCCATGCCTAAACCTTTCACTTATGTATTTTTCAACGGTAGAGTTTCTGCACTCCATAGATTAAGGTGTGGAGCTCTGCTGTTCCTCATGATTTAATGCAAAGTAGTACTGTTTTTCTATTCAATTCAATTTATTCCGCTTCTAAGATATCCATTCGAACCCAAGAACATGATGAATGTGATGATTATGTGATGCTCATCATCATTCTCATCATCATCATCATCATCATCATTCTCACTTGTAAACACTTCCGTTCTACATGCAAACAAGCTAGAATGAATATCTCTTGGATATCTAATACAGGGGACCGAGTCCGAGATATTAGAATCTTCGTGGTATAAGTTAGAACCTATGGATGGCCATTCCTGAGATCCGAAAAGTCTAAACCTTGTCTGTGGTATTCTGAGTAGGATCTGAGAAGGGATGGCTGTGACGAACTTCAAACTCGCAAGTGCTGGGCGTAGTGACAGACGCAAAAGGAGGGGGAACCCTATTCCAGTATGATCGAGAACCTCCAGATGATTAGCCGTGCCGTGACAGAGCATTTGGACCTTTTTCACAGAGAGGATAGGATGTAGCCATTGACAACAGTGATGCCCTATATAAAGCTTGCCATGGAAAGGAGTAGGACTGGTTGGATGAAGACAGCAAGAAACCAGAGGTTCAGAGGAACGAAAGCATCTCTATATGCTTATCTGAAATTCTCACCAATGAATTACATAAGTATTTCTATCTTTATTTTCTGTTTATTTATTATTATTATTCAAAAACTCCATAACCATTTGATATCCGCCTGACTGAGATTTACAAGGTGACCATAGCTTGCTTCAAGCCGACAATCTCCGTGGGATCGACCCTTACTCACGTAAGGTTTTATTACTTGGATGACCCAGTGCACTTGCTGGTTAGTTGTATCGAAGTTGTGACAAATTATGAACTAAGATTAGAGCACCAAGTTTTTGGAGCCATTACCATGGATCACAATTTCGTGCACCAAGTTTTTGGAGCTGTTGCCGGGGATTGTTCGAGTTTGGACAACTGACGGTCCGTCTTGTTGCTCAGATTAGGTAATTTACTTTTTGTTTTTTTTTTCAAAAATATTTCTTCAAAAATCTTTCAAAAAAATTTTTTTTTCCTTTTGTTTTCTAAAATTATTCAAAATTTTTAAGAATGAATTCTAGAGTTTCATGGTAACATGTTGAAGCCTGGCTGGCTGAAAAGACATATCCAAATTCTTTTGGATTGAGCTTCCACTTGTCAACATAAAAGGCATGTATATGAAGTTGGATGAAGTATCAGCTGTTATATGCCTGATTTGTATCTTCTAAAGCTTGGCTGGCTAGTGAGCCATGTCTAACCCTTGGATTGGAGCTTTAGGCTAACATTGAAAGATTCCTGGAATTCTTATTAAAAATTTTGAATTTATTATTTTCTTTTTCCTATATGTTTTTCGAAAAAAAAAATTAAAAGAAAATACAAAAAAATCATAAAATCATAAAATCAAAAATATTTTATGTTGTTTGTTTGAGTCTTGAGTCAATTTTTAAATTTGGTGTCAATTGCATTTTTTTCTAAAAAAAAAATTTATGCATTTTTCGAAAATTCATGCATTCATAGTGTTCTTCATGATCTTCAAGTTGTTCTTGGCCAGTCTTCTTGTTTGATCTTCATATTTTCTTGTTTTGTGTCTTTTCTTGTTTTTCATATGCATTCTTGCATTCATAGTGTCTATACATGAAAAATTTCTAAGTTTGGTGTCTTGCATGTTTTCTTTTCTTGAAAATTTTTCAAAAATAAGTTCTTGATGTTCATCTTGACATTCATAGTGTTCTTGATGTTCATCTTGACATTCATAATGTTCTTGCATGCATCACAGGTTTAGATCCAAAATTTTCATGCATTGCATCATTTTTCATGTTTTTCTCTTTCATCATTAAAAATTAAAAAATCAAAAAAATATCTTTCCCTTTTTCACTCATAAATTTTGAAAATTTGGATTAACTTTTTCAAAAATTTTTAAAATCTAGTTGTTTCTTATGAGTCAAATCAAATTTTCAATTTGAAAATCTTATCTTTTTCAAAATCATTTTCAAAAATTAAATCTTTTTCATTTTTCTTATTTATTTTTGAATATTTTAAAAATATTTTTCAAAAAAATCTTTTTCTTAATTTTATTTCATAATTTTTGAAAATATCATCAAAAATTAATGTTTTGATTCAAAAATTTCAAGTTTGTTACTTGCTTGTTAAGAAAGATTCAAACCTTAAGTTCTAGAATCATATCTTGTGATTACTTGTGAGTCAAGTCATTAATTTGGATTTTTAAAATCAAATCTTTTTCAAAACTAATTTCAATCATTTCTTTTCAAAAATATCTTTTTATCCTATCTTTTTAAAATATCTTTTCTAACTTCTTATCTTCTTATCTTTTCGAAATTGAATTTCAAATCTTTTTCAACTAACTAATTGACTTTTTGTTTGTTTCCTATCTTTTTCAAAACTACCTAACTAACTATCCCTCTCTAATTTTCGAAAATGCCTACCTCTTTTTCAAAAATTATTTTTAATTAATTAATTGTTTTAAATTTTAATTTTAATTTTATCTTAATTTTCGAAAATCATTAACTCTTTTTCAAAATCTATTTTTCGAAATTCCCTCTCTCCCATCTCCTTCTATTTATTTATTACTTACTAACACTTCTCTTCATCTCATATCGCTGCTCTCCTCACCCTTATGTTTGGATTCTCCTCCCTTCTCTTTCCTTACATTACATTCTTTTCTTCTTCCACTCACACAAAGGAACCTCTATACTGTGGTAAAAAGGATTCCTATTATTATTATTCTGTTCCCTTCTCTTTCATATGAGCAGGAGCAAGGACAAGAACATTCTTGTTGAAGCAGATCCTGAACCTGAAAGGACTCTAAAGAGGAAACTAAGAGAAGCTAAAATACAACAATCTAGAGACAACCTTACAGGAATTTTCGAACAGGAAGAGGAGATGGCAACCGAAAATAATAATAATGCAAGGAGGATGCTTGGTGACTTTACTGCACCTAATTCCAATTTACATGGAAGAAGCATTTCCATCCCTACCATTGGAGCAAATAATTTTGAGCTTAGTTTCTCTGATGCAACAAAACTGCAAGTTTCATGGACTTCTATCTGAAGATTCGTTTCAGTTCTTAACTGAATTCTTGCAGATCTGTGATACTGTTAAGACTAATGGAGTAGATCCTGAAGTCTACAGGCTCATGCTTTTCCCGTTTGCTGTAAGAGACAGAGCTAGAACATGGTTGGACTCACAACCTAAAGATAGCCTGAACTCTTGGGATAAGCTGGTCAAGGCTTTCTTAGCCATGTTCTTTCCTCCTCAAAAGCTTAGTAAGCTTAGAGTGGATGTCCAAACCTTCAGACAGAAAGAAGGTGAATCCCTCTATGAAGCTTGGGAGAGATACAAGCAACTGACCAAAAAGTGTCCTTCTGACATGCTTTCAGAATGGACCATCCTGGATATATTCTATGATGGTCTGTCTGAATTAGCTAAGATGTCATTGGATACTTCTACAGGTGGATCCATTCACCTAAAGAAAACGCCTGCAGAAGCTCAAGAACTTATTGACATGGTTGCTAACAACCAGTTTATGTACACTTCTGAGAGGAATCCTGTGAGTAATGGGACACCTCAGAAGCAGGGAGTTCTTGAAATTGATGCTCTGAATGCCATATTAGCTCAGAATAAAATATTGACTCAGCAAGTCAATATGATTTCTCAGAGTCTGAATGGAATGCAAGCTGCATCCAACAGTACTCAAAAGGCATCTTCTGAAGAAGAAGCTTATGATCCTGAGAACCCTGCAATAGCAGAGGTGAATCACATGGGTGAACCATATGGAAACACCTATAATCTCTCATGGAGAAATCACCCAAATTTCTCATGGAAGGATCAACAAAAGCCTCAACAAGGTTTTACTAATGGTGGAAGAAATAGGTTTAACAATAGTAAACTATTTCCATCATCCACTCAACAACAGACAGAGAATTCTGAGCAGAATCCATCTAGGTTAGCAAATTTAGTCTCTGATCTATCTAAGGCCACTCTGAGTTTCATGAATGAAACAAGGTCTTCCATTAGAAATTTGGAGGCACAAGTGGGCCAGCTGAGTAAGAAGATCACTGAAACCCCTCCTAGTGCTCTCCCAAGCAATACAGAAGAAAATCCAAAAGGAGAGTGCAAGGCCATTGACATAACCATCATGGCCGAATCCAAGGAGGAAGGGGAGGACGTGAATCCCAAGGAGGAAGACCTCCTGGGACGTCCAGTGATCAATAAGGAGTTTCCCTCTGAGGAACCAAAGGAATCTGAGACTCATCTAGAGACCATAGAGATTCCATTGAACCTCCTTATGCCATTCATGAGTTCTGATGAGTATTCTTCTTCTGAAGAGAATGAGGATGTTACTGAAGAGCAAGTT
>NC_029794.2:74780238-74806814 GCF_000816755.2 Arachis ipaensis | reverse complement strand
CCATGACCTTTGAGAAGGCTCTATGTGACCTTGGGTCAGGAATAAACCTCATGCCACTCTCTGTAATGGAGAAACTGGGAATCTTTGAGGTGCAAGCTGCTAGAATCTCATTAGAAATGGTAGACAATTCAAGAAAAGAGGCTTATGGTCAGGTAGAGGACGTGTTAGTAAAGGTTGAAGGCCTTTACATCCCTGCTGATTTCATCATAATCCTAGATACTGGGAAGGATGAGGATGAGTGCATTATCCTTGGAAGACCTTTCCTAGCCACAGCAGGAGCTGTGATAGATGTTAACAGAGGTGAATTAGTCCTTCAATTGAATGGGGACTCCCTTGTGTTTAAAGCACAAGGTTATCATCCTGAAAACATGGAAAAGAGGCACGATAAGCTTCTCTCACTGCAGAGTCAACCAGAGCCCCCACAGTCAAACTCTAAGTTTGGTGTTGGGAGGCCACAACCAAACTCTAAGTTTGGTGTTGAACTCCCATATCCAAACTCTAAGTTTGGTGTTGGAAAGTCTATAAAATTGACCTGATCACCTGTGTGGCTCCATGAGAGCCCACTGTCAAGCTATTGACATTAAAGAAGCGCTTGTTGGGAGGCAACCCAATTTTTATTTATCTAATTTTATTTTTATTTTTATTGTTCTTTTATGTTTTATTATATTCATGATCATGTGGAGTCACAAAATAAATCAAAAATTAAAAACAGAATAAAAAACAGCAGAAGAAAAATCACACCCTGGAGGAAGGACTTACTGACGTTTAAATGCCAGTAAGGAGCATCTGGCTGGCGTTCAACGCCAGAACAGGGCATGGATCTGGTGTTGAACGCCCAAAACAAGCAGCATCCTGGCGTTCAGATGCCAGAAATGCACACTGAGGAAAGTTGGCGCTGAATGCCAGAAACAAGCATAGAATTGGCGTTCAACGCCAGAAACATGCTGCATATGGGCGTTGAACGCCCAGAACAAGCATCAATTCGGCATTTAAACGCCAGAATTGCTTGCAAAGGCATTTTACATGCCTCAATGGTGCAGGGACGTAAATCTTTGACACCTCAGGATCTGTGGACACCACAGGATCCTCACAAACTTCCACTCACCTTACCTCATCATAATCCTATATCACCCTTTCTCAAGAACCCTTCACCAATCACCTCTAATTCCCCTCCAAAACCATCATACACTCCACCTACCTTCAAAATTCAAAACCTCTTTCCCACCCAATCCCACCCATATAGCCGAATACACACATCCCTCCATCTCCTCCATATCTTCTTTTTCTTCTTCTATTCTTTCTTCTTTTGCTCGAGGGCGAGAAACATTCTAAGTTTGGTGTGGTAAAAGCATAGCTTTTTTTATTTTTCCATAACCATTGATGGCACCTAAGGCCAGAGAAACCTCTAGAAAGAGGAAAGGGAAGACAAAAGCTTCTACCTCCGAGTCATAGGAAATGGAGAGATTCATCTCAAGGGTCTATAGCTCAGTGGTAGAACATTTGACTGCAAATCAAGAGATCCCTGAGATACCTCAGGGGATACATTTTCCTCCACACAATTATTGGGACAACTAAGGGTGGAACACCAAGAGCACTCCATCATCCTCCATGAGATTAGAGAAGATGAAAGAGCTCTGAGGGAGGAGCAACAAAGACAAGGAAGAGACATAGAAGAACTCAAGGACATCATTGGTTCCTCAAGAAGGAAATGCCACCATCACTAAGGTGGACTCATTCCTTGTTCTTAAATTTTCTGTTTTTCGTTTTAATATGTTAAATGTTTATCTATGTTTGTGTCTTATTACATGATCATTAGTGTCTAAGTGTCTATGCCTTAAAGTAATGAATATGAATCCATCACCTCTCTTAAATGAAAAATGTTTTAAAAACAAAAGAACAAGAAGTACGTGGTTTCGAATTCATCCTTGAAACTAGTTTAATTATATTGATGTGGTGACAATACTTTTTGTTTTCTGAATGAATGCTTGAACAGTGCATATGTCTTTTGAAGTTGTTGTTCATGAATGTTAAATATGTTGGCTCTTGAAAGAATGATGACAAGGAGACATGTTATTTGATAATATGAAAAATCATAAAAATGATTCTTGAAGCAAGAAAAAGCAGTGAATACAAAGCTTGCAGAAAAAAAAAAGAGATGAAAAAAAAATAGAAAAAGAAAAAGCAAGCAGAAAAAGCCAAAAGCTCTTAAAACCAAAAGGCAAGAGCAAAAAGCCAATAACCCTTAAAACCAAAAGGCAAGGGTAAATAAAAAGGATCCCAAGGCTTTGAGCATCAGTGGATAGGAGGGCCTAAAGGAATAAAATCATGGCCTAAGCGGCTAAACCAAGTTGTCCCTAACCATGTGCTTGTGGCGTGAAGGTGTCAAGTGAAAACTTGAGACTGAGCGGTTAAAGTCAAGGTCCAAAGCAAAAGAAGAGTGTGCTTAAGAACCCTGGAGACCTCTAATTGGGGACTTTAGCAAAGCTGAGTCACAATCTGAAAAGGTTCACCCAATTATGTGTCTGTGGCATTTACGTATCCGGTGGTAATACTGGAAAACAAAGTGCTTAGGGCCACGGCCAAGACTCATAAAATAGCTGTATTCAAGAATCAACATATTGAACTAGGAGAATCAATAACACTATCTGAACTCTGAGTTCCTATAGATGCCAATCATTCTGAACCTCAATGGATAAAGTGAGATGCCAAAACTATTCAAGAGGCAAAAAGCTACAAGTCCCGCTCATCTGATTGGAGCTATATTTCATTGATAGTTTGGAATTTATAGTATATTCTCTTCTTTTTATCGTATTTAATTTTTAGTTTCTTGGGGACAAGCAACAATTTAAGTTTGGTGTTGTGATGAGCGGATAATTTATACGCTTTTTGGCATTGTTTTTAGTATATTTTTAGTAGGATCTAGTTACTTTTAGAGATGTTTTTATTAGTTTTTATGTTAAATTCACATTTCTGGACTTTACTATGAATTTGTGTGTTTTTTTATGATTTCAGGTATTTTCTGGCTGAAATTGAGGGACTTGAGCAAAAATCAGATTCAGAGGTTGAAGAAGGATTGCTGATGCTGTTGGATTCTGACCTCCCTGCACCCAAAGTGGATTTTCTGGAGCTACAGAACTCCAAATGGCGCGCTCTTAATGGCGTTGGAAAATAGACATCCAGGGCTTTCCAGAAATATATAATAGTCTATACTTTGCCCGAGTTTAGACGATGCAAAAGGGCGTTGAATGCCAGTTCTACGCTGCAGTCTGGAGTTAAACGCCAGAAACACGTCACGAACCAGAGTTGAACGCCAAAAACACGTTACAACTTGGCGTCCAACTCCAAAAGAAGCTTCTGCACGTGTAAACTTTAAGCTCAGCCCAAGCACACACCAAGTGGGCCCCGGAAGTGGATTTATGCATCAATTACTTACTTCTGTAAACCCTAGTAACTAGTTTAGTATAAATAGGACTTTTTACTATTGTATTTACATCTTTGGATTATCTTTTGATCTATTGATCACGTATGGGGGCTGGCCACTCGGCCATGCCTGAACCTTTCACTTATGTATTTTTCAACGGTAGAGTTTCTGCACTCCATAGATCAAGGTGTGGAGCTCTGCTGTTCCTCATGATTTAATGCAAAGTACTACTGTTTTTCTATTCAATTCAACTTATTCCGCTTCTAAGATATCCATTCGCACCCAAGAACATGATGAATGTGATGATTATGTGATGCTCATCATCATTCTCACTTATGAACGCGTGCCTGACAAACACTTCTGTTCTACATGCAAACAACCTAGAATGAATATCTCTTGGATATCTAATACAGGGGACCGAGTCCGAGATATTAGAATCTTCGTGGTATAAGTTAGAACCCATGGATGGCCATTCCTGAGATCCAGAAAGTCTAAACCTTGTCTGTGGTATTTCAAGTAGGATCTGGGAAGGGATGGCTGTGACGAACTTCAAACTTGCAAGTGCTGGGCGTAGTGACAGACGCAAAAGGAGGGTGAACCCTATTCCAGTATGATAGAGAACCTCCAGATGATTAGCCGTGCCGTGACAGAGCATTTGGACCTTTTTCACAGAGAAGATGGGATGTAGCCATTGACAACGGTGATGCCCTATATAAAGCTTGCCATGGAAAGGAGTAGGACTGGTTGGATGAAGACAGCAGGAAACCAGAGGTTCAGAGGAATGAAAGCATCTCTATACGCTTATCTGAAATTCTCACCAATTAATTACATAAGTATTTCTATCTTTATTTTCTGTTTATTTATTATTATTATTCGAAAACTCCATAACCATTTGATATCCGCCTGACTGAGATTTACAAGGTGACCATAGCTTGCTTCAAGCCGACAATCTCCGTGGGATCGACCCTTACTCACGTAAGGTTTTATTACTTGGACGACCCAATGCACTTGCTGGTTAGTTGTATCGAAGTTGTGACAAATTATGAACTAAGATTAGAGCACTAAGTTTTTGGAGCCATTACCAGGGATCACAATTTCGTGCACCAATGAGCTCTACATGGCCATAGGGGGATACATTTAGGATGGTGAAGGGGCCTGACCATCGAGACTTAAGCTTTCCAGGGAAGAACTTGAGTCTCGAATTATACAGCATCACCTTTTGCCCTTCAGTGAACTCCCTCCTTGCTATCTTCTGATCATGCCACCTTTTTGCATTCTCTTTGTAGATCTTTGTACTCTCATATGCCTTATTCCTAAACTCATCCAGTTCATTTAGCTGCATAAGCCTCCTTTCTCCAGCAGCTTGTTCATCAAAGTTCAACATTTTTATAGCCCAAAATGCTCTATGCTCAAGCTCAACTGGTAAGTGACAAGCCTTACCAAACACCAATTGGTACCAATAGGTGTTTTGAAGGCTGTCCTGTAGGCCTATAGTGCATCATCCAGCTTCTTAGACCAATCCTTTCTTGAGCTTCCAACAGTTTTTTCAAGAATTCTTTTAAGCTCTCTGTTTGAAATTTCTGCTTGCCCGTTGGTCTGTGGGTGATATAGGGTTGCCACCTTGTGTTTGACTCCATACTTGGAAAGGAGTGCTTCGAGTTGCCTAATGCAGAAGTATGTCCCTCCATCACTGATGAGAGCTCTAGGCACCCCAAATCTGCTGAAGATGTCCTTCCTCAAAAAGCTCATTACAACTTTGTTATCATTTGTTGGAGTGGCTATGGCTTCTACCCACTTTGATACATAATCCACAACCACCAATATATAACTGTTTGAGTATGAGGATGGGAAGGGTCCCATAAAATTAATTCCCCACACATCAAACAATTCTAACTCTATTATGAACCTCTATGGCATCTCATTTCTCTTGGGTAAATTGCCAGCCCTTTGGCATTCATCACATCTTGTCACCAATTCTTTTGCATCTTTGAAAATGGTTGGCTAGTAGAATCCACATTGTAGCACCTTGGTTGCAATTCTATTTCCACTAAAGTGGCCTCCATATGCAGATCCATGACACTGCCAAAGCACTTCTTGCCCTTCCTCATGGGAAATAAACCTTCTCAAGATTCCATCAGCATACTTTTTGAACAAATAGGGCTCATCCCAGATGTAGTGTTTAGCATCTTTGGCTAAATTTTTCCTCATATGCTTGTTGATGTTGGTTGGTAGTTTCCCAATAGCCTTGAAGTTGGCTATGTTAGCAAACCAAGGGGCCTCTTGTATCATCATCAACTGCTCATAAGGGAAGCTTTCATTCACTTCCACTTGGTGTACCCCATCTTCTTCTTGTGGTATTCTTGAGAGGTGGTCAGCCACTTTGTTCTCTGCTCCACTCCTATCTTTAATTTCAATGTCAAATTATTAGAGCAGCAGAATCCATCTTATTAGTCTAGGCTTGGAGTCTTGTTTGGTAAGCAAGTATTTGGGTGCTGCTTGATCAGTGAATACAATTACTTTAAAACCAATAAGATATGATCTAAATTTATCAAAAGCAAAGACAATGGCAAGTAATTTCTTCTCTGTAGTGGTATAGTTCCTTTGATTCTCATTAAGAACCTTGCTAGCATAATAAATGACATGTACCAATTTATCCTTCCTCTGTCCTAAGACAACACCCATGGAAAAATCTGATGCATCACACATCAGTTCAAAAGGTAAATCCCAGCATGGTGGTGCTATGATAGGCACAGAGGAGAGTTTGTTTTTAAGTTCCTTAAAAGCTATCATGCATTCCTCATCAAAAACAAAAGGTACATTAGAGACTAGTAGGTTGCTCAAAGGTTTGGCAACCTTGAAAAAGTCTCTAATGAATCTCCTGTAGAAGCCAGCATGTCCTAGAAAACTTCTAATTGCCTTGACATTGCAAGGTGGGTGTAACTTTTCAATCACCTCCACCTTAGCCTTGTCCACCTCTATGCCCTTTTGGAGATCTTATGACCAAGGACCACCCCCTCTATAACCATGAAACGGCATTTCTCTCAGTTTAAAACGAGGTTGGTCTCTTGGCATCTCTTTAGCACCAAGGCTAAGTGGTGTAAGCAATTAGAATATGAGTTACCAAATACAGAAAAGTCATCCATAAACACCTCAATGAATCTTTCAACCATGTCTGAAAATATGGAGAGCATGCACCTTTGGAATGTTGCAGGTGCATTGCACAATCCAAAGGGCATTCTCCTATAAGCAAAAACACCATATGGACAAGTAAATGAAGTTTTTTCTGGTCTTTGGGGTCTATAACAATTTGGTTGTAGCCAAAATAACCGTCCAAGAAGCAGTAATACTCATGTCCAGCCAATCTCTCAAGCATCTGATCCATGAAAGGTAAGGGAAAGTGATCCTTCCTGGTGGCCTCATTAAGCTTCCTATAATTAATGTACATGCGCCACCCGGTCACGGTTCTTGTGGGTATCAGCTCATTCTTCTCATTCAGTACAACAATGACCCCTCCTTTCTTTGGGACTACTTGTACTAGGCTTACCTAAGGCTGTCTGAGATGGGGTAGATCACCCCTGCTTGCCACAACTTTAATACTTCTTTTTGGACAACTTCATTCATGGTTGGATTCAGCCTTCTTTGCTGCTGCCTTCAGGATTTAGCACCTTCTTCAAGTAGTATCTTGTGCATACACATTGAAGGGCTTATTCCTTTTAAGTCTGCAAGTGTCCAGCCTATGGCGTCCTTGTGTTGTTTCAGCACTTGGATAAGTTCTTCCTCCTGCTCCTCACTAAAAATTGAATTGATGATCACCAGGTAGGTGTTGTTGTCACCCAGATATGCATATTTCAAGCTTGGTGGTAAGGTTTTTAACTCGAGTTTTGGTGCCTCTACTTTTTTACTGTCTTTGGGGTTCAACATGATTGAATTCTCCATAGTTCTTTGTGGTTGTTCTCCACTTGATGCTTGTTCCTCTAGCTCAATAGCTCATTCACATTGTTCTTCTTCCAAAACTCCTTGAACTATCTGTTCTATGGTATCCACCATCATGCATTCTCCTATGGATTCCTTGGGGTAACTCATTGCCTTGAAGACATTGAAGACCATTTTCTCTTCATGTAATCTTAAGACTAATTTCCCTTTTGGTACATCAATGATGGCTCCAGCAGTAGCTAGGAATGGCCTTCTTAGAATGATTGATGTGTTAGCCTCTTCTTCCATATACAATATAACAAAGTCAGCTGGGAAAATAAATTTTCCCACTTTCACCAGCAAGTCTTCCACTACCCCATGTGGGAACCTGAAGGTTCTGTCAGCTAATTGGAGTGCCATTCTTGTTGGCATGGCTTCCTCAATCTTCATCCTCTTCATCATGGTTAGGGACATGAGATTGATGCTAGCTCATAAGTCACACAAGGCCTTCTCAATGTTGATATCCCCTATGATGCAGGGGATTTGGAAACTCCCTGGGTCCTTCATTTTCTGGAATAGCGTCCTTTGTATTATGGCACTACACTCCTCAGTTAACACTATGGTCTCTTTTTCTCCCCAGTTCCTCTTTCTTGTCATGAGCTCCTTCAGAAATTTGGCATAGAGTGGCATTTGCTCCAATGCCTCAGCAAATGGTATGTTAATTTGGAGCTTTGAAGATCTCTAAAAATCTAGAGAACTGGCCATCCTTCCAATCTTTCCTCAGTCTTTGTGGATATGGCGCTTTTGACATATAAGGCTTCAAGATTGGCTTTGGTGATGATGGGGTAGGGGTCTCCTCTTCATTCTTATTTTCAGGCTTTTCTGTAGCTTCTTTTTGTTGGTTGCTCTGGCTTGGGTTTGCTTCTTCCACCACCTTTTCACTTCTAAGTGCGATGGCTTTGCATTCCCCTCTTGGGTTAGCCATGGTATCACTGGAAAATGTATGTGTGAACATAGGAATTTGCTTGGACAGAATCCCTACTTGTGCTTCCAATTTTGAAATGGCTGCGCCTTGATTCTTCAGATTTGACTTGTACTCTTCTTGGTTGGCATCTATCCTCTTGTCAGCTTGTGTTTGTCTCTCCAAAAGAGTGAAAATAGCTCCTGTCAGCTATGACGACAGTTGTGCTATTGCAGCTTCTATTCTCTCAAAGTTGCTTTTGATCTCACATGGTTGCATGGTTGAGGTTGATGTGTCTTGATGGTGGTTGTTATGCATTGGTTGAGTGGAATGATATGATGTGTTTTGTTCATTATGGTAGGGTCTATTATTGTTTGGTTGATGGTTGGGGTTGTGATTTTGGTATTGATTGGCTTGGTATGGCTTTGTATGATCTGGATTGTGGTTTTGTTGGTTCTCCCACCCAAAATTTGGGTGGTTCTTCCAACCTGCATTGTATGACTTGGAGTTTGGGTCATATGTGGGTCTAGAATTGTTCTTATAATTAGCTTGTTCACAGTCAACTTCTGGTGCATCTCCTTCATGTTGAGGGGCTTGGGCTTGAATGGCTGAGACTTGATTACTCTCTATCTTATTGGTCAAGGCTACTAGTTGTGCAGTGATCAATTTGTTTTGGGTCAGCAGGACATCCATTGAGTTGAGTTCCATCACTCCTCTCTTTTGAGTTCTTTCTGAAGCATAGAAGTACTCATTCTCGGGTACAGTCTGATACAAAGGTTTGTTGTCGGTCTAGATTTTCTCCTTAAAGAAAGGAATTACTTCGTTGTAAGCATAGCTCCAAACCAACAAACAACTCTCACATCAAATTAAAATTTGGTTTTGTCACAAGTACAAACCCCAATAAGAATTAACCGAAGTATTTAGACTCTGGGTCGTCTCACAAGGAATTGCAATGAAGTGGTCAATTATTGGCTATGAAGGGGCAAAGGGGTTTTGGGTTATAAGAGGAACAAGAAAAGGTAAATTAAGCAAGTAATTAGAGAAAGCAATTAATAAAGAGAGACATTCATGGCAAGGTTTGAGATCATAGGCTTTCTATCCTAGTCATTAATCATAACAATAATTAACAAGAATTTATCTTATTTCGTCATCTCCAACATTGGAAGAAGGTGTAAGTTATCTTCCATGAGAAAAAGTCAAAGAAGACTAGCTAATCTCAACCCAAAAGTCCTAATCAGCTCACCAATCGAATTAGCAAGAGATTAGAGTCAATGGAAATCATACTAGCCAACATAAGTTGGGTTTTCATGACTCAAGATTGCCTAGTTACTCTTTCCAAGCCAAGAATGCTCAAAATCTACTCTAACATCCAACCAAGCATTTTGTCAAACACTTGGAAGGCATAAAATAAAAGCATAATAAATGACAAGAAATAGTAAAATCTAACAACTATCAATGGCAAGGAAAGTAAATCACAACTCAAATTAATAATTAAAAGAACATCAAACATAAATTTCATAAACGAGATCCAAATCCATCAAGAGTTCATCATCACAAAAGAAATATAACAGAGAAATTAACATGAAAACTAAGAGATTCAAGTAGTAGGAACAAGAAATTATAAAGGAAACAAGATGAAAACATGAGATTGAACCTAGATCTAGAAGAAATTATCCTAAGAATCCTAATTCTAGAGAGAAGAGGGAACTTCTCTCTCTAAAAACTAACCTACATGGTGCTATACTACCAAACAATTACTCCCCCCTTGCCCAAGCTTGAATTCTGCATGAAATAGCATCAAAAATGAGTTGGGTTAGGCCCAAAGTGCTTCAGAAATCACCCCCAGCGATTTCATCTTTAGTGGGCCATGTGCAGCATCGGTGCATTGAGTGCGAAGAGGTCAGGCTTGACAGCTTTGCGGTTCCTTCATTTCTTCATGAGTTATCCCACTTTGCATGCTTTTCTCCTCACTTCTTCCATCCAATACTTGCCTTATGAACCTGAAATCACTCAACAAACATATCAAGGCATCGAATGGAATTAAAATGATTTAAATTTAGCTATTTTAAGGCCTAAAAAGCATGTTGTCACACTTAAGCATAAATTTAGGGAGAATTACAAAATCATGCTATTTCATTGAATAAATGTGAGAAAAGTTGATAAAATCCCCTAAATTAAGCACAAGATAAACCACAAAATTGGGATTTATCACAGTCTCTATGACATCTATGGCTTCTTCAATAGTTTTTTTCTTATTGAGTGAGCCTCTAGAAGAATGATCTACTGCTTGATTTGACTCATATGACAGTCCTTCATAGAAGATGTGTAGTTGCACCCACTCACTGAACATGTCAGGCGATATTTCCTTGTCAAATCCTTGAACCTCTCCCAGGCCTCATAGAGTGTTTCACCATCTTGTTGTCTGAAAGTTTGCACCTCAGCTCTTAGCCTGTTGACTCTTTGAGGGGGGTAAAATCTTGCTAGAAATTTGTTTACAACATCATCCCATGTAGTTAAACTCTCCTTGGGAAATGCTTCCAACCACTTTGCAGCCTTATCTCTAAGTGAGAAAGGGAACAAAAGTAGTTTGTAGGTGTCAGGGTGTACACCGTTGGACTTTACAGTGTCACAAATCCTCAAGAATGTGCTGAGATGTTGATTTGGATCCTCCTGGGATCCTCCTCCATATGAACAATTATTCTGAACAAGTGTGATGAGTTGAGGTTTTAACTCAAAGTTATTGGCATGGATTGTTGGTTTGAGGATGCTGTGATGCCAGGGCATTTTGGCCAGTTTCACTGACCTTTTCTTTACTGTTTTTAAGGTAGTTTCATGCATTTTCTTAGAAAATAAGCAATTTTTGGGTAGATATTCACTTACATCTTGATTCAAGCATACATTGTGCACTTTACATGATTTCATGAGAATTTTGCATGAATTATATGATAAATTGGATGATGCATGATCCCATGATTAAGAGCAAGACTTTGATGCACTTTGTTTGATTGATTTCAGGCCAAAAGAAGATGAGAAGAGCCACGTTAGTGGCTACGTTAGTTACACTAA
Organism: Arachis ipaensis; assembly: GCF_000816755.2. Classification (NCBI taxonomy): domain Eukaryota; kingdom Viridiplantae; phylum Streptophyta; class Magnoliopsida; order Fabales; family Fabaceae; genus Arachis; species Arachis ipaensis. The sequence goes on along the minus strand of NC_029794.2, from coordinate 74,795,454 downwards.
CGTGGGCACTAACGTGGAAGGAAGGAAAGCCCCAACGTTAGGGAGAAAAGTTAGTGGCATTAACTTTGAAGAAGGAGAGCATGGAACGATAGCAAGGAAGACCCACGTTAAGAGTCACGTTAGCTACACTAACGTGAACTCTAATGTAGGGACAAAAGGCACCAAGCAACGTTAATAGGGAAGGTGTGCCCCAATAACGCTTGCAAAAGGGGTATATGCCAACGTTAGTGGAAAAAGGAGTGCCACTAACGTTTGCGAAGGCTAGAAGACCCATGTTAGTCTCCACGTTAGTGAGATTAACGTGGGAACTAACGTGGAAGGAAAGGGGAATGCCAACGTTAGTGGAAAAGGTGAGTTCCACTAACGTTGGCGAGGCAAAAAGATCCACGTTAACTCCCACGTTAACTAAGTTAACGTGGTAGTTAATGTGGGCAAAAGTCCCACCTGGCAGCCTGACCATGCCTTCTTCAAACACGCATAACTTGAGCCACAAAGCTCCAAATGAGGTGATTCCAGTGGCATTGGAAAGTAGGATTCCAGAGCTTTCCAAGTATAAATGGCACTACATGGTTGACACTAAATTTGAGGGAGAAAACCTGCCCCGAAAGAGCAATGATGAACATGGTATCAACCTGTATTAAGGCCAACTGACCTCTTCACCTTCCAAGAAGTGTAACTCGAGTTGTAGAGCTCCAAATGATGCACTTCCAAAGGCGTTGGAAAGTAGACATCAAGAGCATTCCAACAATATATAATAGTATGGGGTGGACATTGATTATGAGCTCCAGAACCTGGAAATATTAAGCCCCTGGTCGCTAGCGTTATCGGGACTCACGTTTTCCATTAACGCTAGCGACTATGCCAGCGACCATGTCCACTTCAAAGGAGCATAACTTGAGTTATAGGGATCCAATTGAGGTGATTGTAGTTGTGTTAGAAAGCTGACATTCAGAGCTTTCCAATGATATATAATACTCTATAGTGGGCATGAAATTGGAGCACAAACAAGAGGCATCTTTTAAGCCCCAAAAATACCAGCTGGGCAGCAAGTGCAACGTTAGCCACAATAACTTTAGCACTAATGCCACACTTGTAGCATTAGTGTGGCTAACTTTAGCACTAACTTTAGCACGTGGACCTCAACTTGACTCACTTCTCCCTCAAGTCCACTTCAAAGCTCAAGCAAGTAAGCCCACAATTGTCAACCAATCAAGACCACAAGAAGCATCTAGAATAGGAATTTTCATTTAATTGTAATTTGCTTTTAATTTCATTTTTTAATTTAGGAGAGCCTATATAAAGGCCTTAGTTTTTACATTGAAAGCATTCTGAAAATTGAAGGAAGGGGGAGAGAGTGAAGACCAATTCGAACTTCTGTGAATTGGCACACTCCAAGGGGAGTGGGTCTTCGGACCCCTCCCCTCCTACACTCTTCTTCCTTTTCTCTTCTTTTTCTTTCCTTAGTAGTAGTTTAATTCTAGTTTGTATTTTTCATTTATGAACTTTGAAGTTTCAATTTCAGTTTTAATCTTCATCTTTACATTTCTGCACTTTCTTTTTTTTCTATTTTGGTCGAGCAATGATCAACTAACTCTTTTCATTGGGTTAGAGAGCTCTATTGTATCTTCTCATGAGCAATTGACCAAGGAATTGGCTATTGATCAAGATTTGAGAGATTGAATTCCAAGAAATTGGAATTCGATCAATTAAGATTGCCAAGGAGATCAATGAATGCATTGATTGAGGAAGAGATGAGAATGAACTTGATCCGGAGGATTGCAATATCTCTTGATCCCAATGTTCATTTTATTTTTTAGTTCTTACATTTACTTTTCTTGCCATTTTACTTTTCTGCACTTTATTGCTTTCTTTACATTCATGCAATTTACATTCCCTTTTTACTCATCATCCAAATCTGAATTGTCTAACTAGGATAATCAATCAACTATTGATTGCTTAATCCGTTAATCTCTGTGGGATTCGACCTCACTTTTTGTGAGTTATTACTTTACGACGAATTCGGTACACTTGCCGAAGGAAATTTGTTGCGAGACAAGTTTTCCGTGTATCAAGTTTATGGCGTGTAATGACCCAACTCCCAGTATGCCATGGTCATACAAGAAGCTAAGTGTTACTAACTTATCCCTCTTAATTATTAACTATTATTTACTATATGAGCCTGTTCCTTGTTAGAGCGATGCCAATTTTACGGGTAACTTTTTTTTTATATCGTATCCTTGCGGATAACAAGGTAAAATAAACAAGCATACATTGAGAGTAATAGAAAAGCGGCATAAAGAAACATAGAAACACAACTGATAATATACATCATGTACACTATAACAAAACATGCAGCGTTTACACAAGATCAAGTCAGTTTACATTCTCGTCATCCTACGTAGCTAATATATACACGACACTCCCAGGGCCTGGCCCATACAAAAAGCCACTAAACTGGCACCCAGGCTAGCCTAACCACTATATAGCTCCTAGCTCTCAGGTGTACTAACACAAGTGAGAGACTAACTAACAGATAATGTCAGACTAGAGTGTCATCAAAAGAATGCCCTTTCCGCAGTCAAGCTATATCTACACGTGGCCGTTTAGAGAATCGCCGTGAGGCTCGTCCATCTCCTCATCCTGCTCTATCTCTATCTCAGGATCCTCCTCCTCATCATCATCCGCAGCTACAGCTATACCCTCAGATCCACCAGAAACACTGCTGTCACTATGTACAAAACCATTCGCGAGCACAGGTCCGTTCGCGTATATAGGAGCTACCCCACCGTTTGGGCCGGCTTATCAGGTTGTGGAAAGTCGGGGATCGGCTCAGGGGGAAAATCCCACTCTGGTGGTATCACAGGTACGTAGTCATCAGCTAACTCAGGCTCATCAGGAATGATAGGCTCAGGTACCGCCTCATTCAAAGGTTGAGCTGGTATAGGGTGCTCAGGATCATCAGGAACATGATGTACAGGTGCGTCAGGATGTAACCAGGATAAGGGAAAGTCGTAAGGAGCATCGGGGTCAAAATGCAGGCTAGACAGAGGATGTTGAAAAGCTCGATTAGGTAACGCATATCGTCTAATACGAGGCTCCAAACCCATAATGAAGTAACTATGATGTACCGGATCCTCGTAGACGTAAGGGTCCTCGAACTCATAGAAGATCACGCCCGTCTCCATCTAAGGGGGGAGAAAGGGAGAGAAGGGGTAAGAACTGGGGAGTTCTTAGTAGGGTCGGGGTTATTAGTTACGTTCATTTATTTGATTCCGATTAGCAGATAGATATTAGAATACAATAAAGTAGTAAACAGTAGTTAAAATAGATAGGAAAACAGAAAACAGAACACAAACCGAAGAACACAAGGGAATAAAGCACAGACATAACACTCAAGCAGACAAACATAAAGAAATAGTTCACTCACAAGAAGGAAAGCAACAGAGAATGATGGCAGACAAGAATGATGCATGTCTAGCCCTAGTACAGGCCATGAACTCATGTGTCGGTTAACACCTGCATTCCCGACATTTATCCAGTCACGAGTTCACGATTTCCCGGATACGATCTTCCGTTCAAATAAATGCGCATATAATTATTAGCAGCTCTATTAAGACAGCCTCTGCTTTCTACTCGCAGGAAATATACTCTTGGGAACGGAAAATTGCTTAAAGCAACAGATAATAAATATTATCTCTTAGGTTGCATTCAGCAACAAATAAGCAAACAATATCTCTTGGGTTGCCTCAAGCAACAATTAACCTTTCAATAAGCCTTCTGCTCTTAGTCTCTTTACCCTGCTTGGATTTCTCTGTTTGATCTGTGTATTTAAAGCTTATGTAAATTTCGGTATGAATAGTTAGCATGTCCCAAGTATAGGTTCATTAAGTCTATACTGAAACAATTTAACTTTTCATATAATACCTAACCCTAGTCGCAACTCAAAGACTAACTATGTTGCCCTAGTTTGTTTGCTAGTCTCTGTCTGTTTTTCTGTCATTAAAATCTTACAGACTTTTTCTTCGATTTTTATCTTTTCTTAAACTTTTATCTTTTATTTATCTTTGCCTCACTGATAGGTTTTTACCACTCCCTAAGTGTTTTATGAAGGTAATTATGAGATTCTGCACTTAAAGTTGTCTTTCTAAAGCTTTTACAGAAAACTGCCTTTTTCGTATTATTTTATTATTTTTTATTATTTTATCATTAAATTTTCGAAAATTAACTTTACTTTAACCTTTAACCTTTAAAATTCACTTTTTACCACCCGTAACTTTTAATATTTCTACTTTTACCATCCTAACTTTTAGTAATTACCAAATAACCCCTCAAACACCAAAATAATTACTTCCTTGCCCTTTTATGAATCAAAAAGGTGTTCTTCATTGTTCTTCACCACACTCAAAGTGTTCTTCATGTTCTTTACAAATTCTTCAGATTCTTTCTCTGTTTTTACCCGTTTTTCAGTCTTTTCAGCAACCGATTTTTACTATAATTCATAATAAATTAGCAACCACTAAAACCCCATCTTTTCTACATGATTTCAACACAAATTGAGCCTCAATTTAAGCTTAGGGTTTCGTTTTTCCAGCTGCCCAAGAACATGAACTTTAAAGCTTGAATTTCATCAAATTTCATCAAAATTTCACCAAATTTTCACCAAGAATCAATCATATAAGCAACCAATTTTTAGCACAGCCAAATTATACAACATTCACACATCTCAAACACAAATAATCAAGATTAATTTCGTGGCACCCTACCTGATTTTGCTGCCACTAATTCAGTTAGATTTTCAGGTGGTCCTTAAGCACTTTTTCCTCCTAAATCACATCAAGAAAACACATATTTAAGCATGTTTCCTTGAAACTGAATCAAAAGAGAGATGGTGCAGCCAACTCACCTTGATCCCAGCCTTGATAAGTCATATAATCGTGTAGAGAAAGAAGAGAGGATCATTTTGGTCGGATTGGAATTTTGATTTGAGTTTTAGTTCAGCAGAAATCAAGCTTTGAAGATTTGGAACTAAGAACTTTTCTCTCTTTTTCTCTCTACCTATTTTCGGCCACAAAGTGAAAATGAGCCAGCCTTGAGGGTTTTGGGGGTGTAGGGTGATTTGTGATTGGTTGGCTTGGAGGTGGATTAAAATAATATTAAAATATCTCATGTGTATAACTACTAAAACTAGATGTATCGGAACACTTGCAAAAATATCTCTAAAAATTATTTTCTGAGCTACTAGCATAAATGTCACTAGTAACATATTCATTATGAGAATAAAACATGAATAATGAGGCCTTAGCATTGCTAAAGTCATCAGAGAGTGCTGGTGCTAAGCTGTACCAGTAAATTGTGAACCCGGTTAAACCGGTTTTCTATTTTTAACTAAAACTGACCAGGTAACCTTATAATATTATTCAAGAAGCTTCTAATACTAATATAATGATAATATCATCCTATTATCTCTCTTCTCTCATAAATCGAGTCCGTTTGTCAAACTGAGACTATTTACGAAAAACCGAATTAAAACTCCTAACCGATACAGTTCAAAAACTAGGTTCTTCGCGACTGCATCATCGAGCTTGCCTCGAGAAAGGCTCTAACTTAAAGATGACATAATAACAATGAGGATTGAGATTCTTGATGATATATTAAAGGTTTTCCCCTTACTGATCTTTCGGAGAAATTCGTACTTTCAGAAAAGATCTCGCGTACTCGAAAATCGTGGTTGTTACATTCTACCCTCCTAATAGAAAATTTTGCCCTCAAAATTTCAGTTACCTGAGAATAAATGCGGGTAATACGCTTTCATCTTATCTTCTAGTTCCCAAGTGTGCTCTTCTTCTCCTTTTTGTCCCCAAGCTACTTTGACTAAGCGAACAGTTTTGCCTCTTAGCTGCTTATCACCTCTTTCTACGATCTGAACTGGTGATGCTTGATATGTCAAATCGTTTCGTAACTGTACTGTCTCTGGTTGTAAAATGTGACTCTCGTCGGGAATATATTTCTTAAGTTGCGAGACATGAAAAGCATCATGAAGGTTTGACAGATATGGAGGAAGGGCTACTTGATAAGCTACTAGTCCGACTCTTTTAAGTATTTGAAAAGGTCCTATGTATCGAGGGTTAAGCTTTTTAGTCTTAAGGGCTCTACCTATTCCAGTAGTCGGGGTTACTTTAAGAAAGACATGGTCTCCCTCATTAAACTCTAAGGGTCTACGTCTATTATCGGCATAGCTCTTTTGACGGCTCTGTGCTGTCTGGATCTTCTGGCGAATCCCCTTTATCTTTTTAGTAGTTTCTTGCACTAAGTCTGGACCTAAGACACTAGCTTCTCCGTCGTCATTCCAACACAATGGTGTCTGACACCTTCTTCCGTAGAGAGCTTCATATGGTGCCATCCTGATACTTTGTTGGTAACTGTTGTTGTAGACAAACTCGACCAATGGCATATATCTATCCCAACTGCCTTGGTTATCCATCACACAAGATCTTAGCATGTCTTCCAATGTTTGGATTGTCCGCTCTGATTGTCCGTCTGTTTGAGGATGGTATGCTGTACTCATATGCAATTTTGTTCCCAACGCTCTCTGGAAAGCTCCCCAGAATCTGGAAGTAAACCTCGGATCTCGATCTGAAACAATTGACGAAGGTATTCCATGTAATCGTACGATTTCTTGAATATATATCCGTGCCAGCCTTTCTAATGTATAGTCAACTCGAATCGGAAGGAAGTGCGCTGACTTCGTCAACCTGTCCACAATTACCCAAATGGCATTGTATCCAGTTGAGGTCCTTGGCAATCCCGTGACAAAATCCATAGTGATCTGCTCCCATTTCCATTGTGGTATTCCTAAGGGTTGCAGGGTTCCAGACGGTTTCTGGTGTTCCACTTTCACCTTCTGGCAGGTTAAACATTTTGAGACATAGTCAGCTACCTCTCTCTTCAAGCCCGGCCACCAAAACATTTGTTTCAAATTTTGATACATCTTTGTTACTCCAGGATGCATAGAGAATCTACTTTGATGGGCTTCTGCAAGAATCCTTTGCCGCAAATCTCCAGAGCTAGGCACACAAATTCTGTTCTTGTATCTCCAGAGACTGCTACAATCTAGTCTTACAGCTTCTGGTTCCTCTACTTTCATCCGTCTCAGCATTGTCATCATTTCTGAATCCTGTGCTTGTGCTTGCTGAATCCTAATCTTAAAATCTGGTGTTATATGCAATTGGGCCAAACGGACTCCACTTGACGTCTCAGTCATAGCCAACTTAAGGTCCTCAAATTCCGCAAGTAGCTTCTCTTCCTTTATCATCATCCAAGAGATACTCAAATTCTTCCTGCTCAAGGCGTCTGCCACCACGTTCGCTTTTCCTGGGTGATAACTTAACTTAAAATCATAGTCCTTCAGGAACTCCATCCACCTTCGCTGTCGCATATTTAGATCCTTCTGGTCAAAGATATACTTTAAACTTTTGTGGTCAGAGAAAACTTCTAGTTGAGCGCCATACAAATAGTGCCTCCAGATCTTCAGAGCAAACACTACTACAGCCAACTCCAAGTCATGCGTCGGATAATTTTGTTCATGAGGTCTCAGCTGCTGGGAAGCATAAGCCACCACATTTTTGTCTTGCATCAGTAGACTACTACGAACTGATCAAGGTACGGATGAAAAATACGATTCATGTAATCCATGAAAATCGCAGGAGCATTAGTTAGTCCAAACGACATAACCGTATACTCATAGTGACCATATCGAGTTCTAAATGCAGTCTTCGGTATATCCGACTCTTTCACTCGAATCTGGTGATAGCCCGATCGCAAATCAATCTTCGAGAACACAGTTGCACCTTTCAATTGGTCCATTAAATCATCTATCCGTGGAAGTGGATACTTGTTCTTGATGGTGACTTTATTTAACTGCCGGTAGTCCACGCAAAGTCGCATTCCACCATCCTTCTTCTTTACTAGCAATACTGGAGCTCCCCAAGGTGATGCACTGGGACGAATAAATTTCTTTCCAAGTAGCTCATCCAACTGCTTCTTCAACTCTGCAAGTTCCAATGGTGACATCCGGTACGGTGCTATGGAAATCGGTCCGGTTCCAGGTACTAGTTCAATGCTGAATTCTATCTCTCACTGAGGAGGAAACTCAGGTATGTCATCCGGGAAAACATCAGGAAATTCCTTCACCACTCGGATTCGTTCTAAGCTTAGTTCACTATCATTCGAGCTAGCTGCTAACAGAACGTACCCCTCACAATCACTCCCGTCTAATGTAACTCTTACAGAATTCAGATATAAAGTATGAGATAGAAATGGTTTAATATCTAAACTATCAGACGGAATAACAGCAGTTCTTTCATAGCAATCAAGGAAAACATGATACTTAGATAACCAATCTAACCCTAGAATAACTTCTAAACCACATAGAGGCAAACAGATTAGATCATGTATAAAAGTTCTGTTCCTAATATTGAATGGTACTTGCAGCTACACTAAACTAGTCAAAGTATTTTGGGACGCAGGTGTACGGACAATCAGATCAAAGTTCAACTCAGAGAAATCTAGTCCCAACTCACGAGCAACAGTTAAAGAAATAAAGGAATGCGATACACCCGAATCATACAGTACAGTTAGAAATCGATTCTTGACGTAACACTGACCTTGGATCAGGGCGTCTGATTGCATAGCATCATTAGCAGTCATGGCAAACACTCGACCTTGTTGCTGGGTTCGCGCTGGATTCCGAGTAAACCTCTTCGGGCAATTCTTAGCCATATGTCCTGGTTCATTACAAATATAACACTTGGATGTCCCAAACAAGCAGGGTCTATTACCATGATCTTTCCCACACTGCCTACATGCAGTATTCACCTGTGCCTGTTGGGGTCGTTTACCATTATCCTGCCTTGGTCTCCCTCCGTTTCCACCCGTAGGGCGAGCAGGGATGTTACCAGCCTGTGGGTTTCTTCGCTGTGGCACACCAGGTGTCTTGAAGTTTGTCCTTCGTGGTTGCCAATTATAATTTTTATAGTTCCTTGGTGGAAATTCTTGACGACTTGCTTTAGAGGCAATTACCTTCTTAGCACATTCTTCCACTAACTTGCACTTATTAACCAGCTCAGCAAAATCTCGTATCTCCAATGGAACTACTGAACTCATCAGATCCTCACGAAGGCCCCCTTCGAACTTTAAACACTTCCATTCTTCAAAGTCAGCAGGATTCCCTTGATAGATCTTGGAGAAACGGCACAAGTCATCAAACTTACGGGCATATTCTACAACAGTTGTGTTATCCTGTTTCAGCTGCATAAGTTCCATCTCCTTAGCATCACGAGCTGCCCTCGGAAAATACTTCTTATAAAATTCATCCCTAAAAATATTCCAAGGAATATTGCCTTCACCTTGTTGCAACAGTCGCTGTATCCCCTGCCACCAATGCTCAGCTTCTCCTTCTAGCATATAAGTAGCAAACTCCACGTGCTGGCCTTCCGGAACATGCTGCGCTCGCAGTGATCGTTCGATAGCTCGAAACCAGTTGTCAGCATCAGTCGCAACGAGTGTACCTTTAAACTTAGGCGGTTTAACCTTCAGAAAAGTCGCAAAGGTCATAGGTCTTTCGAGATGCCCCAAGTTATTCTCATCATTTCCACTATCTTCCCCATGCTCATTCTCATTCCTGTTTCTCACTCCAAGACGATCAACAGCCCTAGCCGCTGCTACTGCAGCCTCACGCACTGCCTCAGCCACAGCATTCATGGTAGTCATAAACGTCTCCTGCTCCCTCTCATAGTTAACAATAGGAATTCCTTCCCGTACGCCTCGTCTCCGTGAACCCATTATGGTCCGGTTCACACCAAATAATCATTATTAAGGTGATCAGTCTTAACACTTCAAGTCAAGTGTGAACACTCCCAGAATGAAAACACAGAGACAATCATGCAACACATATCACATAGATATCCTATAAGCATGAGACACACAACAGAGTATGCAATGAAGCATAGTCAGTCCACTCCCCAGGCTCTATTGGGAACGAACTGCTCTGATACCAACTTGTAATGACCCAACTCCCAGTATGCCATGGTCATACAAGAAGCTAAGTGTTACTAACTTATCCCTCTTAATTATTAACTATTATTTACTATATGAGCCTGTTCCTTGTTAGAGCGACGCCAATTTTACGGGTAACTTTTTTTTTATATCGTATCGTTACGGATAACAAGGTAAAATAAACAAGCATACATTGAGAGTAATAGAAAAGCGGCATAAAGAAACATAGAAACACAACTGATAATATACATCATGTACACTATAACAAAACATGCAGCGTTTACACAAGATCAAGTCAGTTTACATCCTCGTCATCCTACGTAGCTAATATATACACGACACTCCTAGGGCCTGGCCCATACAAAAAGCCACTAAACTGGCACCCAGGCTAGCCTAACCACTATATAGCTCCTAGCTTTCGGGTGTACTAACACAAGTGAGAGACTAACTAACAGATAATGTCAGACTAGAGTGTCATCAAAAGAATGCCCCTACCGCAGTCAAGCTATATCTACACGTGGCCGTTCGGAGAATCGCCGTGAGGCTCGTCCATCTCCTCATCCTGCTCTATCTCTATCTCAGGATCCTCCTCCTCCTCATCATCCGCAGCTACAGCTATACCCTCAGATCCACCAGAAATACTGCTGTCACTATGTACAAAACCATTCGCGAGCACAGGTCCGTTCGCGTATATAGGAGCTACCCCACCGTCTGGTAGTGCCGGCTCATCAGGCTGTGGAAAGTCGGGGATCGGCTCAGGGGGAAAATCCCACTCTGGTGGTATCACAGGTACATAGTCATCAGCTAACTCAGGCTCATCAGGAATGATAGGCTCAGGTACTGCCCCATTCAAAGGTTGAGCTGGTATAGGGTGCTCAGGATCATCAGGAATAGGATGTACAGGTGCGTCAGGATGTAACCAGGATAAGGGAAAGTCGTAAGGAGCATCGGGGTCAAAATGCGGGCTAGACAGCGGATGTTGAAAAGCTCGATTAGGTAACGCATATCGTCTAATACCAGGCTCCAAACCCATAATGAAGTAACTGTGATGTACCGGATCCTCGTAGACGTAAGGGTCCTCGAACTCAAAGAAGATCACGCCCGTCTCCATCTGAGGGGGGAGGAAGGGAGAGAAGGGGTAAGAACTGGGGAGTTCTTAGTAGGGTCGGGGTTATTAGTTATGTTCATTTATTTGATTCCGATTAGCAGATAGATATTAGAATACAATAAAGTAGTAAACAATAGTTAAAATAGATAGGAAAATAGAAAACAGAACACAAACCGAAGAACACAAGGGAATAAAGCACAGACATAACACTCAAGCAGACAAACATAAAGAAATAGTTCACTCACAAGAAGGAAAGCAACAGAGAATAATGCGCAGACAAGAATGATGCATGTCTAGCCCTAGTACAAGCCATGAGCTCATGTGTCGGTTAGCACCTGCATTCCCAACATTTATCCGGTCACGAGTTCACGATTTCTCGGATACGATCCTCCGTTCAAAAATGCGCATATAATTATTAGCAGCTCTATTGAGACAGCCTCTGCTTTCTACTCGCAGGAAATATACTCTTGGGAACGGAAAATTGCTGTAGGTATCCAAGTTTCCCTATAGAAACTCTTGGGATGCTTAAAGCAATAGATAATAAATATTATCTCTTAGGTTGCATTCAGCAACGAATAAGCAAACAATATCTCTTGGGTTGCCTCAAGCAACAATTAACCATTCAATAAGCCTTCTGCTCTTAGTCTCTTTACCCTGCTCTGATTTCTCTGTTTAATCTGTGTATTTAAAGCTTATGTAAATTTCGGTATGAATAGTTAGCATGTCCCAAGTATAGGTTCATTAAGTCTATACTGAAACAATTTAACTTTTCATATAATATCTAACCCTAGTCGCAACTCAAAGACTAACTATGTTGCCCTAGTTTGTTTGCTAGTCTCTGTCTGTTTTTCTAGATTCTTTCTCTGTTTTTACCCGTTTTTCAGTCTTTTCAGCAACCGATTTTTACTATAATTCATAATAAATTAGAAGCCACTAAAACCCCATATTTTCTACATTATTTCAACACAAATTGAACCTCAATTTAAGCTTAGGGTTTTGTTTTTCCAGCTGCCCAAGAACATGAACTTTAAAGCTTGAATTTCATCAAATTTCATCAAAATTTCACCAAATTTTCACCAAGAATCAATCATATAAGCAACCTATTTTTAGCACAGCCAAATTATACAACATTCACACATCTCAAACACAAATAATCAAGATTAATTTTGTGGCACCCTACCTGATTTTGCTGCCCCTAATTCAGTTAGATTTTCAGGTGGTCCTTAAGCACTTTTTCCTCCTAAATCACATCAAGAAAACACATATTTAAGCATGTTTCCTTGAAACTGAATCAAAAGAGAAATGGTGCAGCCAACTCACCTTGATCCCAGCTTTGATAAGTCATATAATCATGTAGAGAAAGAAGAGAGGATCATTTTGGTCGGATTGGAATTTTGATTTGAGTTTTAGTTCAGCAGAAATCAAGCTTTGAAGATTTGGAACTAAGAACTTTTCTCTCTTTTTCTCTCTACCTATTTTCGGCCACAAAGTGAAAATGAGCCAGCCTTGAGTGTTTTGGGGGTGTAGGGTGAGTTGTGATTGGTTGGCTTGGAAGTGGATTAAAATAATATTAAAATATCTCAGGTGTATAACTACTAAAACTAGATGTATCAGAACACTTGCAAAAACATCTCTAAAAATTATTTTCTGAGCTACTAGCATAAATGACACTAGTAACATATTCATTATGAGAATAAAACATGAATAATGAGGCCTTAGCATTGCTAAAGTCATCAGAGAGTGCTGGTGCTAATCTGCACCAGTAAATTGTGAACCCGGTTAAATCGGTTTTCTATTTTTAACTAAAACTGACCAGGTAACCTTATAATATTATACAAGAAGCTTCTAATACTAATATAATGATAATATCATCCTATTATCTCTCTTCTCTCATAAATCGAGTCCGGTTTGTCAAACTGAGACTATTTACGAAAAACCGAATTGAAACTCCTAACCGATACGGTTCAAAAACTAGGTTCTTCGCGACTGCATCATCGAGCTTGCCTTGGGAAAGGTTCTAACTTAAAGATGACATAATAACAAGGAGGATTGAGATTCTTGATGATATATCAAAGGTTTTCCCCTTACTGATCTTCCGGAGAAATTCGTACTTTCAGAAAAGATCTCGCGTACTCGAAAATCGGGTTTGTTACATGGCGCCGTTGCCGTGGATTAATTGTGATTAACAAACTACCGGTTGGTTGATTACCTAGATTAGACATTTTCTTTTGTTTTGCTTTATTCATGTAATTGCTTTAGTTCTTTATTTTCTATGCTCTCTAACTGTTTGTGTTAATGCCTCACCAAGAAGCCCCTGTCGTGACAGCTCTGGCTCTTGGTGATTTTGTTATTAATACAACAGTTCTTTTACTTAGCTTCTTTCCAAATAAAATTGGCATATGATCACATTCTAAGTTTGGTGTTGCCCTGCAACAATCTGTTTTCAATCTTTCTGGATACTTGCATCAATTCTAAGAGAAAGTGTCACACTAAGTTTGGTGTGCCACTTATTTTTCTATGCAATGTATCCAGCAACACCACTTGTTTGTATAATCATAATGCCTTTGCTTCTTAGGCTTGCAGTGTTATCCTTAATTTTTGCTTGCTTAACCACATACATCACTTACATTTCAGTATGTAAGACGTTCATGACCCATCATAGACCCTACCACCACTGTTTTATTTGCTGCTTGAAGACAAGCAATTAGTCTAAATTGGTGTGGGAAGAGAGAAAAGTAGGTAGGAGAAAAAGGGCAACAACAATAAAGATGAACTACAAGGTGGTAAAGTTCCTTTTTCCTCTTACTTATTTCCAGTACATTCAATTGCATGATTGTCTTCTAAGTTCTTTGTATGTATGTGTGCTTGCTCCTTGTGAATAAGCATGTCAATTCTGTCTTTTAAACTTTTTATTGATTAAGGCTGTGTTTTCTAGTCTGAATGTCATTACTGCATCCTTACTTTGCTTACTTGTATGCTTGTCCCTTTTGAATCAAATGAAAAGAGAATGAGTGTTTTATAAAAGACCAGAGTGGAGTTCATACTATGGAGTAAGTTCATGAGCTTGTGGTGTGGTCATAAGTTAGCTAAGTTGGTTCAACCACAAGGTGGGAAGACAACTATCTGTCCTGAATCATATGCTTTGAACACACCCCATGAGACTAGCTAAATAACAAGATCCCAATAAGAAAAAGGGAAAGAACAAAGGTTGAAGAATAAAAGAAAAAAAATAGCAAGAAAAGAGGCTAGGCACCAAGGGTTTGAGTCTTGAGGGATGTGTTTGTGGTGTTCTTGTACCAAGGATCTGCTTGGATTACTAAGCTCTCAGGGGTGCTTTATCACCTGATAACTTGGGTTAACTAACCCAGGATTATCAGCTGAAAGTCCACTATCAAGAGCAATCTTTGCTACAGAACATTTAGTAGCCCAAAGAGGTGCTGGACACCAAGACCTCAAGGAAAGAAAATAAACAAACCATGTGCCTATGGTGTGTATGTATGGGGGAGAGACTTGAGGAAGTAAGTTCGTAGGGGTGTTTCAACACCTAGCACCTTGAACCAACTGGTTCGGGAGTGTTGGCTGAAAGCTTATTTTAAAGAGTTGCCCCCTTACGGAGCACTTAGCCTAAGAACACAAATAAGCCCTGAATTGACAAGAAACAAAAGGGATCAATGAATAAAAGACTCATGGGATGCAAGCAAAGTGAGTATTCTAGGACATGATAAAGGTCTGAAAGCCAGTGAAGGAATGAACCTAAGTTGCTATGCATGAAACCACGATAAAACCAGGGACATGACTTCCACAAGAATGACTCATTTTCTTGGCATTCAATTCATCATTCTCTTGTTCCAGTACTTGCTTACGGATAAGCAAGCTTTAAGTTTGGTGTTGTGATGCCAGGGCATTTTGGCCAGTTTCACTGACCTTTTCTTTACTGTTTTTAAGGTAGTTTCATGCATTTTCTTAGAAAATAAGCGAGTTTTGGATAGATATTCACTTACATCTTGATTCAAGCATACATTGTGCACTTTACATGATTTCATGAGAATTTTGCA
>NC_029794.2:74750398-74780213 GCF_000816755.2 Arachis ipaensis | reverse complement strand
AAATTGGATGATGCATGATCCCATGATTAAGAGCAAGACTTTGATGCACTTTGTTTGATTGATTTCAGGCCAAAAGAAGAAGAGAAGAGCCACGTTAGTAGCTACGTTAGTTACACTAACGTGGGCACTAACGTGGAAGGAAGGAAAGCCCCAACGTTAGGGAGAAAAGTTAGTGGCATTAACTTTGAAGAAGGAGAGCATGGAACGATAGCAAGGAAGACCCACGTTAAGAGTCACGTTAGCTACACTAACGTGAACTCTAACGTAGGGACAAAAGGCACCAAGCAACATTAATGGGGAAGGTGAGCCCCAATAACACTTGCGAAAGGGGTATATGCCAACGTTAGTGGAAAAAGAGAGTGCCACTAACATTTGCGAAGGTTAGAAGACCCACGTTAGTCTCCACGTTAGTGAGATTAACGTGGGAACTAACGTGGAAGGAAAGGGGAACGCCAACGTTAGTGGAAAAGGTGAGTTCCACTAACGTTGGCGAAGCAAAAAGACCCACGTTAACTTCCACGTTAACTAAGTTAACGTGGTAGTTAATGTGGGCAAAAGTCCCACCTGGCCGCCTGACCATGCCTTCTTCAAACACGCATAACTTGAGCCACAAAGCTCCAAATGAGGTGATTCCAGTGGCATTGGAAAGTAGGATTCCAGAGCTTTACAAGTATATATGGCACTACATGGTTGACACTAAATTTGAGGGAGAAAACCTGCCCCGAAAATGCAATGATGAACATGGTATCAACCTGTATTAAGGCCAACTGACCTCTTCACCTTCCAAGAAGTGTAACTCGAGTTGTAGAGCTCCAAATGATGCGCTTCCAAGGGCGTTGGAAAGTAGACATCCAGAGCTTTCCAACAATATATAATATTATGGGGTGGACATTGATTTTGATCTCCAGAACCTGGAAATATTAAGCCCCTAGTCGCTAGCGTTATCGGGACTCACGTTTTCCATTAACGCTAGCGACTATGCCAGCGACCATGTCCACTTCAAAGGAGCATAACTTGAGTTATAGAGATCCAATTGAGGTGATTCCAGTTGCGCTAGAAATCTGACATTCAGAGATTTCCAATGATATATAATACTCTATAGTGGGCAAGAAATTGGAGCATAAACAAGAGGCATCTTTTAAGCCCCAAAAACACCAACTGGGCAGCAAGTGCAACGTTAGCCACAATAACTTTAACACTAACGCCACACTTGTAGCGTTAGTGTGGCTAACTTTAGCACTAACTTTAGCACCTGGACCTCAACTTAACTCACTTCTCCCTCAAGTCCACTTCAAAGCTCAGACAAGCAAGCCCACAATTGTCAACCAATCAAGACCACAAGAAGCATCTAGAATAGGAATTTTCATTTAATTGTAATTTGCTTATAATTTCATTTTGTAATTTAGGAGAGCCTATATAAAGGCCTTAGTTTTTACATTGAAAGCATTCTGGAAATTGAAGGAAGGGGGAGAGAGTGAAGACTAATTCGAACTTCTGTGAATTGGCACACTCCAAGGGGAGTGGGTCTTCGGACCCCTCCCCTCCTACACTCTTCTTCCTTTTCTCTTCTTTTTCTTTCCTTAGTAGTAGTTTAATTCTAGTTTGTATTTTTCATTTATGAATTTTGAAGTTTCAATTTCAGTTTTAATCTTCATCTTTACTTTTCTGCACTTTCTTTCTTTTCTATTTTGGTCGAGCAATGATCAACTAACTCTTTTCATTGGGTTAGAGAGCTCTATTGTGATTCAATGGATTAAGTGTAGTTCTTATTCTTCTTCTTCTATCTTTTCTTTTGATTTTGCTTGAAAGCTTTCGATCTTCATCCAATTGGGTAGTTATCTTGGAAAAGAAGCTATTCATACTGGGATCTCTTCTGAACCTTGAAAGAGGAATGAAGAGATCATGCTAGAAATGCTTTCTCATGCTGGACCAAATTGGGTTTGGAAGGATATGTGACTATAATCCTACCAACACTTGATTTGGGAAATGTATGTGGTATAATCAGTGACCATACATCATCTCTTCTCATGAGCAATTGACCAAGGAATTTGCTATTGATCAAGATTTGAGAGATTGAATTCCAAGAAATTGGAATTCGATCAATTAAGATTGCCAAGGAGATCAATGAATGCATTGATTGAGGAAGAGATGAGAATGAACTTGATCCAGAGGATTGCAATATCTCTTGATCCCAATGTTTATTTTATTCTTGCCATTTTACTTTTCTGCACTTTATTGCTTTCTTTACATTCATGCCATTTACATTCCCTTTTTACTCATCATCCAAATCTGAATCGTCTAACTAGGATAATCAATCAACTATTGATTGCTTAATCCGTTAATCTCTATGGGATTCGACCTCACTCTTTTGTGAGTTATTACTTGACGACGAATTCGGTACACTTGCCGAAGGAAATTTGTTGCGAGACAAATTTTTCGTGTATCATGCTGCTACCACAGTTTCCTGGATTTGGGTTGATGTAGGAGCCTAAGACTCTCCTCTCTTGCCCAACATGATTTCCAGCATCTCCTCCAACATTGTCCTGTACTTCGTCATCCATGGTGGTTTGCAGATCTTCCTCCACTAGTTCTTCTCCAACTATGTCTTTGCCTTTTGCTTCCCTCCTTAACCTAAGGAAGGTCTTCTCAATTTCACTATCAAAGGAAGATGAAGTTTCTCCCCTTCTACCTGTCATACATTCAACAGAAAAGCAAGCGGAGGACAAGTGAAAGAATCACTATAGTAAGATTAGTGGTTAGCATGGTTAATGCAATTAATCAAATAGTTAGAAGAATGGAAATATGGACAGTGGCACGCCCAGGCCTTTTCCCTCTCTTTGCTAGCTTCTGGAAATTTGAACTGGCGTGGCACGCCCAGGGTTTAGCGTGCCACGCCCATGTTATATGCTTGATCTGTCTCTCTGGAAAGTTGAACTAACGTGGCACGCCTAGAGTTTGGCGTGCCACGCCTTTCATGTGCTTGGCTTCTCTGCTTGGCATGCCATGCCCAGAGCTCGAGTGGCACGCCCAAGTCTTCTCTTGGGTGATTGGTGATGGTGGCATGCCACGCCTTCGATACCAAGTGGCACGCCCATATGGTTGGCCTTGTTTCTCCCTCTCTGGAAAGTATAACCAGCATGCCACGCCCAGGTGTTGGCGTGCCACGCCCATCATTTTCCTTGGTTCCAGTAGCTGGCGTGCCACGCCTAGTATTCAAGTGGCACGCCCAGGTAAGGATCTTGAGCTGGCGCGCCACGCCTTCGACACCAAGTGGCACGCCCAGCCTTTACTTTGGCCTTCTTTGTACCTTGGCGTGCCACGCCCAGATGCTCAAGTGGCACTCTCAAGTAAGGTGTGGAAACTTGGTGTGCCACGCCTTGATGCTCAAGTGTCACGCCCAGCCTTTTTAGCCTTTAACTTCCTCTCTGGAATTTTGTACCAGTGTGCCACGCCAAGCTGCTCAAGTGGCACGCCCATTCATTTGTGTCCTTCTTAGCTTTGGCGTGCCACGCCTGGTTCCTCAAGTGCGATGCCCAAGTGATTTTAAAGCTGGCATGCCACGCCTTCGACACTAAGTGGCACGCCCATGGATTAAGTGGTGAGTTTGGCGTGCCACGCCTAGCCTGGCATCCCATGCCCCTTTGGTGGCCTTCATTGTTACTCTCTAGAAAGTTGCACTGGCATGCCACGCCCAGCTCCTGGCGTGCGACGCCCATGTGAATGTTGGAGGATCCTCTCTGGACTCTAGTACTGGCATGCCATGCCCAGCTTTTAGCGTGCCACGCCCATGTGATTTTGTGGCGTTTGCTCCAAGTGGCACGCCCGTTTCACACGCCTAGCTTCTTTTGTTGTTTTTCCCCATTTTTGACGTCTTTTTCTCCTGAAATTCAGCACAAACCCATTTCAAAGCAATATACTGTAATATTTATCAATTGATGCATGAATTGCAATGATTTACTGAGATTATGCCTTTTTATGGTCCTTTTTATGCAAGAAGAAAGGGTAGATGATGCAAGTCATCACACACCCTCCATGAATTTTGGACCCTTGTGGCTATAAGCTCCGCTTGTTCATTCTTGATTGTAGTAACACCGTATTTCTTTGGAACCACTTGGACGAGGCTCACCCACTCGCTATCTAAAATCGGATAAATAATGTCGGTTTCTAATAACCGGGTAACCTCCTTCTTCACAACCTCTAGAATGGTAGGATTTAGATGCCTTTGAGGTTGCCGAACGGGTTTGGCTCCTTCTTCTAGGAAAATTTGGTGTTCACATACTTGGGGGCTAATGCCAACTAAGTCCGCTAAGCTCCACCCTATGGATTTCTCATTCCTCCTCAAGGCATTAAGCAACTTCTCGTCTTGTTGGGAGGTAAGTTCCCTTGCAATTATCACCCGGAACTTTTGGTTCTCTTCAAGAAAGGTATATTTTAGGTGGGTTGGGAATGGCTTCAAATCCGTACTTGGTGTATGACTTGGCACTTTGTCTTTTGGTATCACCGGAGGTGATAAGGCATCTTCTTCACATACATGGAAACTCCCCACACTTGAGTCTTGAATCATACTCCTTCTATCAAAATTATCTTGGTGAACTTCGGCTACAACATTATCAATCAAATCACGCTGGAAGATAGAATGAGCCTCTGGTGGATGTCTCATGGCTTCGTCAAGATTAAAGCTCACGTCTCTTCCATCGATCTCAAACAAGTAGGTACCCGAAAACGCATCTAATTTGAACAGGGAGGTCTTCAAGAATGGCCTCCCAAGCAAAATAGATGATGTCCTTCCGGAGTCACTAGGGGGCATCTTGAGAATATGGAAATCAATTGGGAAAACCAACCCCTTTATACTCACTAGAACATCCTCTGCGATCCCTACCACAGAAACTATGTTTTTGTCCTCCAAAATAAACCAGGCGGCTGACCGTTTCAACGGTGGATGCTTTAAGACCTCATAGATGGACAAAGGCATGATGCTCACACAAGCACCAAGATCACACATACAGTCAACAAATTGTACCCCATCTATGGTGCAAGTGACTAAGCAAGGACCGGGGTCGCCACACTTATATCATCCATTAAAGCAAAAATTGTGCTCCCCAATGGAATGGTTTCTAAGTCATGAATTCTCTCCTTGTTCATGCATAAGCTCTTTAGAAACTTGGCATATTTAGGTACTTGGCGGATAGCATCAAAGAGAGGAATGCTTACCTCAACTTTCTTGAATATCTCCACCATTTTGGGGTCCAACTCAACTTGCTTCTTGGTCTTCCTAGCCAATGTAGAAAATGGAATTGGAGTAGCTTCTTGCAAGACATTTTCATCCTTAGGCATTCCACCCCTTGGTTGAGCAATCACTTCTTCAACTTCCTCTTGTACCTCATCTTCTTCTTCGACTTCTTCTACTTCAACTACATCCTCATCTTGAGTGACCTCTATTGGTCTTGGCTCACTCCTCTCTTGTAATTTAGTTCCGGACCTCAAGGTGATGGCATTGATGCTACCTCTGGAGTTGGGTAAAGGTTAAGAGGGTAAGGCACTAGAGCTTGGGGGTTGAGTGGTAGAGGTAGAAGGAGGTTCCATATGGGAAAGAATGGCTTGGATAGTAGAGGTAAGATGGGTAAAGTTTGAGACAAGTTTGGTTTGGAGTTCTTTTTGTCCTTGGAGAATGGAGCAGAGTGTCTCATCTTGGTTGGGGGAAGAAGAAGGATAAGTAATTTGGGGGGCTTGTGGTTGGTTGGGTGGATGTGCTTGCCTTTGATGAGGTGCTTGGTAGGTTTGGTATGGTTTGCCTTAGTTTTGGTGTTGATAAGGAGGGTTTTGTTGGTATCAGTTTTGTTGGTGGTTGTTTTTCCACCTTTGGTTCCCTCCAGTATCCCTTCCTACTTGATTATAGTTGTCCCTTCATCCTTGATTATAATTGTCCCTCCATCCTTGGTTGGAGTTATCTTGCCAACCTTGATTAAAATTACTCTCTTGATTATAGTTGCCTCCTTATTTGTGATACCCTTGGTTTGGACGATTACAGTAGGCATTACTAGCCACTATGGTATTATCCTCTTGGAGGTTTGGGCATTCATCGGTGTAATGGGAGTAACAAGAGCAAATTCTGCACACTCGTTGAGGAACCAATTATTGAGTTTGTTGTGGTTGAGAAGATGGAGATTGTTGTTGATTAAGTTGCAGTTGCTTGAGGATGTTAGTCATTTCACCCAAGGTCTTGGTAAGGGCGACGGTCTCACCACTAGAAGAAACTTTGTTTATGGCTCTTGGATGATGGTTTCTCTGTCTAGCATGTTGGGTGGACTCAGCCAAATCGGTGATTAATTGCCATGCTTCCTCCGCCGTTCTATACTTTGTCAAGGAACCATTACTTGAGGCATCCAAAAGGATCTTGTCATGTGGTTTCATTCCTTGGCAAAATTAGCTAATCAACACTAGAGTGTCAATCATATGGTGAGGGCATGAATCAAGAAACCTCTGAAACCTTTCCCAATACTCGTATAGAGTTTCCATTTCACCTTAAACAATGTATAAAATCTCTTTCCTCAATCTATCCGTCACTTCTGGAGGAAAGAATTTATCTAAGAACTCCCTTCTAAGAAAATTCTAATCACTAACAATTTCATCGGGCAAAGTGTATAACCACTCTTTTGCTCTTCCCTCAAGTGAGAATGGGAAGGCAAACAATCAAATAGCAACCTCATCGAAACCCTCCCGCTTTGTTGTTGAACATACACCTTGAAAGTCTCTAAGGTGTCTAATAGGATCTTGGGCGGAGAGTCCATGAAACTTGGGTTGAAGATTAATCAAAGCGGTCTTGAGTTCAAATTTAGCATTCAACTCCGGATGACGCACTTGAAGCGGTTGAAGAACAAAGTTTGGAGCACCGGCCTCCTTAAGATTGACTATTCTTGGAGCGGCCATAGTATCGGTACCTAGATCAATGGAAGAGGTATTAGTAGTATCAATGGAAGAGTATATCGTTCCTTTTTCGAATGACGCTTTCGATTCAACCTCGGATAAGGTTGGTGAGTTAGTAAGAACCCTTTCACCACCTCCAAAGGACAACCGACGCCGAGCTTGCCTAATATGGAATAAAGTTCTCTCAATTTCGGGATCAAAAGTAGCTAACCTCGGGTCCGGTAGTGAACGCGTCATTCAATGAAAGAGGCATAGAGCTCATGACAGGAAAATGCATTAAACAAAGATTAATCCTAACTAACAAGAAAACTAGCAAACAATCAATGAAAATGAAAGTATTCACATAACAACATATTTACATTAACCAACAACATGTCACACATATGCAACCTCCCAGCAAGGGCGTCATTTTGATGTGCGATATTTTGTCGGTATAGAATTTTACCAAATAAATTCGTCGTGAGTATAGTCTAAACCAACAAGCTGTAACGCATCAAACAAAGAAAGTGTGTGTCCACAATTCAAATCAATAATCAAGAGTATTAGTCCCGAGTCGTTCTCCCTAGGAGTTGCCTTAAGGTGCACATCATTGATTAGGAGTTCCTGAATTAAAACGATGAACGAGTAACAATGAGACTAAGGGACACAAGAACTTGAAATCAAGCAAGAGTGAATGGCAATCAATTAATATAAAAGTCTTGGCTAGGGTTAGGAATTGGAATTCCTATCCTCATTGCCTCCAACAATTGTGATGAGAATTGGTTATTGCTCCACTTAGTTAACCTGAAACTCTGAAGGAAAGTAAAGTAGAGATAATCAATTTGAGTCCACAAGTCCTAGTCAAATCCTAAGAAAAGACTAGAGTTAGTGTCAGTCAAATCAATTAGCAATTTCCAATTATCAATCAACAAAAGACTTTGACAATTCAAGTGTCTTCAAGTATCCAACCCCTAAGCCAAGAGTGAAATTCTACTCCATAGCTATAATTGACATTTTCTCAAACATTTGGTGAGCAATAATGGAAGACATTGTGAAATTGAGAAGAGAACATGAATTAAAGCTTTCTATTACAAACAAGTAATAAGAATCAAACAATTAACAACAATGAACATGAAATTTCCCAATGCATTAATAGAAATCAAAGTAACAAGATCCAAATCGAAGATCTACAATGCTAGAGTAACAAGAACACTAAATTGAGAGTAGAAGAGTGAGATCTACAAATTAGAGCAATGTAAAATTGAATTGAATTCTAATCTAACCAAAGGATCCAAGTGCAACTGGAATTGAGAAAGCCAAAACCTAGAGAGAAGTTGGAGTTTCTCTCTCTAAAAATGTAACTTCTCAAAACTAACTAAAAGTGTTTAAGAGATGTGAATCCCTTTCAATCCTTGGTCCTTTATGTCTTTCCCACCAGAATTCTGATCAAAACTGGGCCTAGAGCTCCCCTGAAATCACCAACCACGTTTTCATTAAAGAAGTCACGTGCCGAGCGTCACGCGTACGCGTGGGTCACGTGTACGCGTCAAGCGTGCGTACGCGTCGATGAGATTTTTCCCAACCACGCGAATGTGTCCCTTTTTGCGCACCGATAGAGATCCAAGCTCCCACGCGTGCACGTCAACTACGCGTGCATGTCGGTGCCAATGCTCCAAAGCTCCATTTTTCATGCTCCTTCCATTTATGCATGCTTCCTTTCCCTCTTCTAGACCATTCTTGTTCCTATAAACTCTGAAATCACTTAAAAAATAGATCACGGCATCGAATGGTAATAGAGAGAGATCAAAATATAGCCTATTTGGGGCCTAAAAAGCATGTTTTCAACCATTAAGTGAAATTAGGAAGGAAACACAAAACCATGTATTTTATGTGGATAAGTGTGAAGGAAATTGATAAAATCCTCTAAATTACGCACAAAATGTACCACAAAATAGTGGTGTATCAGTGAGTACCTGGAAGAAAATCACGAGCCAACAGCTATGTTTATACATCTCTCAGACGGTTAATCCACGATTTTGTTGGGGACTTCTCGAGACACCAGTTCAGCCGATCTCCGGGGAGATTAAGGTCTCCGTGGTATAGGCTAGAATCAAGAAGCAGCGTTCTCTGATCCGAAAGATTCGACCTTGTTTGTGGCGTTTTGAGTAGGATCGCCAAGAGAATGGACTGCTATGCGCTTCACCCTTCGTCAGATTCAATAATCACAGCCACTGGCCATGGCTGTGTTCAACCTGTAGCATAGAAGATCAATGACCACGGGCAATGGCTTTGATCACTTACCGCCTGTCATAGAAGAAGATCAATCACAAGCAAGGAAGATAGTAATATCAAAGTTATTTCAAAAAGTCAAAGCAACTCCAACTCCTAACTCTCTTCCTATCAGTATTTCAATTCCCAGCGTATAATTCCTAATAGCTAGCTTCTTAATATCCAAAACCTTCTGATTCCACCTGACTAAGACCTGCAAGACAATCATAGCTTCCTTCAAGCCACAATCCTCGTGGGATCAACCTTGACTCGCTCAGGTATTACTTGGACGACCCAATGCACTTGCTGGTACTGCTGCTGTTTTACAAAATAGTGTGGGTTTTGCGTACACGCGCACCAAGTTTTTGGCGCCGTTGCCGGGGATTGTTGAGTTTGGACAAACTGCCGGATTGTTTTGCTCCCTAGATTAGGTCATTTTTATTTTTATTCTTGTTTGAGTCTTTTAATTTTCGTTTTCTTCTTCAAAATTTTCGAAAAATATTTAAAACTTCTTTTCAAAAATATTTTTATTTTCTTTTTTTAATTCTTGTGTCAAGTCTTTAAGTTCGGTGATTTCTTTTTATTTTTCTTGTGTTTTTCGAAAATTTGGTCTTGGTTTCCTAAAAATTTTAAGTTTTGTGTCTTTTTTGTGTTCTTGAGTTCTTTGAGTCTTTAAATTTTTTCTCTTCATGTTTTTGTGGGTCTTCAAGGTGTTCTTGAGTCTTGCATGTGTTTTGATCTTAAAATTTTTAAGTTTGGTGTTCCTTGGTGTTTCCCTCTAATTTTTCGAAAATAAAGGGGCTCTAGATCTAAAAATTTTAAGTCTTTGTGTCTTTTGTCTGCTTTTCTCTTTCATCATAAAATTCAAAAAAATATCTTTTCTAACTAATTTCTAACATAATTTTTGAAAATTCAAAATAAAATTCAGATTTCAATTTTAAAATTTTAACTTATCTTATCTTAGTTATCAAGTTTTCAAAAATCAAATTTTTCAAAAATAAAAATCATATCTTTTTTCAAAAAAAAACCTTATCTTTTTCAAAATCATTTCATATCTTTTTCAAAATTCAAAAATCTCATCTTATATTTTTCAAATTTCAAATTTTTTAAAATTAAATCTTTTTCCAAATCAATTTTCTAATCTTATCTTTTTGTTTCTTATCTTATCTTTTCTAACTTCTAATTTTTAAATCATATCTTTTTCAAAATCAAATTTCAAAATCTTATCTTTTTAAAATCAACTTCAAATCTTTTTAATTTCATATCTTATCTTTTTCTAATTTCAAATTCTAATGTAAAAATATTTTCTTATCTGATCTTTTATTTTGTTTTATTTTTATCTTGTCTTAATTAATATATTATCTTCTTTCTCATATTTTTCAAAACTACCCAACCAACTCTCTCGTCTTAAAATTTTGAAAACTACTTCTTATCTTCTCTCTCTTACTTTTCAAAATCTCCTAACTAACTCTTCCCTCCTTAATTTTCGAAAATAATATCCCCTTCTTCTCTCTCTTCTTTTTCAAAACTGCCTAACTAACTATCTTCTATTCTTAATTTTTGAAAACTACTTCTCTTCTTCTCTCTCTTATTTTTCAAAACCTCCTAACTGACTCTCTTCTATTCTTAAATTTTTTTCTTTATTTATTTTATTTATTTTTATTCTTATTTTTAATTTTTATCTTCTTCTTCTTTCTTTACTTTTGACTTTAAGGAGGAGCTTCTTGCCTATTGGGGTGGTCTCTTCTTCTTTCTTTCTTTTCTTCTTGTTTATGACCAGGAATAGGGATAAAGAGCCCCTATTGACTCCTGATCCTGAACCTGAGAAGACTCTGAGGTGGCGTTTACAACTAGCTAAAGTACAACACTCCAGAAGAGACCTTTCAGAAAGTTTTAAACAAGAACTAGAGGATATGGCCGAACCAAAAGAGGAGCCTAGAAAGGTCCTTGGTGACTTCACCATGCCTACCTTTGACTTTTATGGCAGAAGCATTGCTGTACCTGCCATTGGAGCTAACAATTTTGAGCGTAAGCCTCAGTTAGTCTCTCTTTTACAACAGAACAGCAAATTCCATGGACTTCGACTGGAAGATCCACATAAGTTCTTAGCATAATTCTTACAGATCTGTGATACTGTAAAGACTAATGGAGTTGATCCTGAAGTCTACAAGCTTTTACTTTTCCCCTTTGCTTTAAGAGACAGAGCTAAGTTTTGGTTGGATGCCCAACCAAGAGAGAGTCTTGACTCTTGAAAAAAGCTTGTAAATGCTTTTCTGGCTAAGTTCTTTCCTCCTTAAAAGATGAACAACATTATAGTGGAAGTACAAACCTTTAGACAAAGAGAAGGTGAATCCCTCTATGAAGCCTGGGAAAGATACAAGCAGCTGATCAGGAGATGTCCTCCTGACATGCTCTCAGAATGGTCCCTTATAAGCGTGTTCTATAATGGCTTGTCTGAGATATCCATGATTTCTTTGGATAACTCTGCAGGTGGATCTCTCCACTTGAAGAAAACGCCTGCAGAAGCAAGAGAGCTCATTGAGATGGTTGCAAACAACCAATTCATGTACACCTCTGAGAGGAATCCTGTAAACCATGGAATCTCTCAGAAGAAAAGAGTTTATAAAGTTGAGATTCTGAATGCCATCCTAGCTCAGAATAAGATCTTGACCCAACTGGTCAACATGATCTCTCAACATCTCACTGGGATGCAAACTGCAGCTGGCAGTGCTCAAGAAGCTTCTTTTGAAGAAGAAGCTTATGATCCTGATCAACCCACCATGGAGGAGGTGAATTACATGGGAGAAGCCTATGGAAACACTTACAACCCTTCATGGAGGAATCATCCTAACCTCTCATGGAAGGATCAACAGAAACCTCAGCAAGGTTTCAATCAAGGTGGTAGGAACCATAATAGGTTCAACAACAGGCCACTATTCCCATCTTCTCAAGGAAATATGGAGACCTCTAAGCAGAGCCTTTCTAAATTAGCCACTATGGTTTCCAGCCTCACTAAGACCACTCACAGTTTCATTAAGGAAACAAGGTCCTCCATTAGAAACTTAGAGGTACAAGTTGGTCAACTGAGCAAGAGGATCCCTGAGATCCCTCCAGACACTCTTCCTAGTAATATTGAGGTTAATCCTAGAGAAGAGTGCAAGGCCATAATCATGGAGGTTGAGGCCAAATTGAAGGAGAATGGGAAGGCATTGAATGCTAGTGAAGAAGCCTTCACTGGGCGTTCAACGCCTACCAGCCCAGGAAAGTTGGCGTTGAACACCAGCAAGGACATCCCTGCTGGGCGTTCAATGCCCAGAATTCAAGAGGGACTGGCGTTTAACACCAGTCAGGGTAGTCAGCAAGGGTGTTCAACGCCCAATAAGCTGACAGAGATGGCGTTGAACGCCAGTCAAAACACACCCTTTGAGTGCCTGAATCCCACTCAAGAACCATCTAGCCCAGAACCAAAGGAAACCACAAAGACAATTGAGGTTCCTTTGAATGCACTTCTGCAGTGCATAGGTTCTAATGACTACTCATCCTCTAGTGAGGATGAAGACACTATGGAAGAGCAAGTTACTCGTTTCCTAGGAGCTTTAATGAAGTTTAATGCCAAACTATTTGGTACAAAGCCTCTGGAGGAAGAACCTCCACTGCTTACCAAAGAACTCCATGCTTTGGTTCAGCAAGAGCTACCTTAGAAGCTTCCAAACCCTAGACGCTTTCTGATTCTTTGCACCATAGGCACTATGACCTTTGAAAAGGCTCTATGTGACCTAGGGTCAAGCATCAACCTCATGCCACTCTATGTAATGGAGAAGCTAGGAATCCTTCAGGTACGAGCTGCACACGTCTCTTTAGAGATGGCAGACAAGACCATGAAGAAGCCATATGGCTTAGTAGAGGATATGTTGGTTAAAGTTAAAAACCACTACATCCCTGCAAACTTTATTGTCTTGGACATAGAGAGGATGAGGATGACTGTGTCATCCTTGGAAGACCTTTCCTAGCCATAGCTAATGCTATCATTGATGTGGCTAAAGGAGAACTAACCCTAAAGATAGGGGACGACCGCATCTTATTCAAGATGCCTCATCCCAATTCTCCCTCTAAAAGAGAGATAGCAGTGCAACACCTAGTGTGCCAACCCTCTCTTTCTGTGCAGAGCTCTGCAGAGCCCCCAGACACCAACTCCTAGTTTGGTGTTGGACAACCCTCAACAAGCTCTAAACACAGAGGTACTAAAAAGAAAGTACCTAAAGGCTGGAGGGACAAGAAAGTCCCAACTGAAGACCTCTCACCTGGCATGAGAGTTGTCTTCACTAAGAATCTAGTCCTACCATATACAGTGAACCGTGTCCTCTCTCTAGAGCATATAGAGCTCATTCATGAGAGGACAGAGGATGGAGCAAACTAGAGAGCATGCACATGAGCCTGTGCAGCCGCCTCAACAAAGACAAAGGAGTGACATATAAGAGATTAAGCACTACGTGTGATCCTCAAGGAGGAGCACTGGCCACCATCATTCAGGTGGATTCGTTCTCTTTTACTCCTTTCCTGTTATTTTTCTATTTTCTGTCTATCTGTTCATTTGTTCTCTTGTTCTAATTGCATGATCATTTGCATTTGATGTGTTTAAGTTGTAAATTTTTTCATATATCTCTCACCTTGCTTAAATGAAATTTTTTTAAAAGAACTAAGAGATTCATGATTTTCAAGTTTAAAATAAGATTAGTTTAATTAGTTTGATGTGGTGTCATTTGCTTTTGTGTTCTGAATGTATGAAATAAACAATGCATATTTGAAGTTAAAATTTTAGAATGTTGACTCTTGAAAGAATAAGGAAAAAGGAAAAATGTTATTGATAATCTGAAAAATCTAAAAATTGATTCTTGAGCAAGAAAAAGCAGCAAAAAGCAAAAGAAAAAGCATGTTGCAAAAGAAAACAAATTAATATGCATGCGAAAAAAGAAAGAAAAATGGCAAAAAAAATAAGCAGAAAAATCCATTACTGCCCAAAAATGTAGGAAAAAGAGGGCAGATTGAAAAAGCCATAAACCCTTTAAACCAAAAGGCATGGGTAAAAAGACCCAATGTAAGAACCCGAGTTTTTCATGCAAAACCCTTTTTATAAAAAAAATAATTTTAGTGCCCTGAATAGATTCAAAATTTAGAAGTTTTAATTTGAAATTATAAAGGTGAAATTTGGTTTTAATAAATTTTTCTGAGTCAGAAAATGTATTTTCTTAAAAGAACCGCGAACCGACAAATGAACCGGTCAAACCGGTTTAAGTCTGTCAAGTACTATGTTTTTAGAAAAATAAGACTTTGGAAAATTGATTTATTGTTTTGAAAGGATGAAAAATAATTTAGAATCGAAGACCGGGCACTAATCTTAAAGGTTTTGGCCCAAAGTGGGCCAAACGGACCTAAAACGCTAATGGATTGGACCAGGCCCAATCCAACATATATAAGCCCACTTAATGAGCTTTT
This sequence comes from Arachis ipaensis, assembly GCF_000816755.2. Taxonomy (NCBI): domain Eukaryota; kingdom Viridiplantae; phylum Streptophyta; class Magnoliopsida; order Fabales; family Fabaceae; genus Arachis; species Arachis ipaensis. Next base: position 74,765,549 of record NC_029794.2, on the reverse strand, counting down.
CAGCTCATTTCCTTTATTTTGAAGAGAGGGGCGCAACATAGAGGGAAGAGAGGGAGAAGAGAAGTTACGATTCACTCTCTTCTTCCGGAAGCCATAACTTTTGATCCGAAGCTCCGATTGACAAGCCGTTTGCGGCCCATGCGAAGCTCTCGACGAGCTCTTTCTTTATATCTAAGTTTTTCTGGTAAGAGCTCGAAGCTCACTCCCTAGTTTTCTGCCCCTAAGTTTCTGCGCATTTTGGGTTTAGTTCTTGAGCAAGTTTTGTTGTTTTGCTTGTTTAGGTAATCTTTAGTAGCGGGTAAATATTGGATTTTACCCCTAATCTCGTCGGATAAGGTATGGTTTCACTAAACCCTTGTGTTTAGTTATTTTATGCATATTAGGTTTTGATTTTGATATATATATATATGTGTTGTTAGTTTGAGCTTTGGTATTTGTTGGAGTTGGTTGAGGCCTTGGATCAAGTTTAATGGTTTCGTTTTGACGTTTGGAGCGTTTGGAAATCGGCCAAGGTATGGTTTCGGTTTCCTTTATGTAATATGTAATATTTCTGGATACTTAGACTAGTGGCCCATAGAATAAGATTGAATTAATTTGGTTGTTGGAATTGTTGTATGATGATGATCTATAATGATTTGAGGATTTGAGTTGTTGAATGATGATTTATGATGAATTATGATGGGTTGATAATTTTTGAGTATATTGATGAATTATGATGTTTTAATGATAAATATGGTGTGAAATAATTAGATTGAGATGAAATGAGTTTGGGTGTGATGCTTGGTATTGATAGATGATGAATCTAAATGAATTGTGTTAGTGTGTGTTGAGATTTTAAGATGGAGGTTGATGATGATTTTTATGGTTGGTTTGTGTAGTTGATGATGATTGTTGAGTGTAATTGGTGTTGATGAGTTTTATGATGGACTTGCATAATTTTAGACCTTGTTGGTAATGATTATTGGAATTGATGAGAATTTATTTTGGTTATTGAGGTTGTTGTTGGATGATGATGATATGAGTGTAGAATTATGATTGAAATAAGATTGAAGAAGGTATTGGTGGTTGGAAATGGTATAATATGATAAAAAGGGTAGGTTATGATAGAAAGTAGAGCTTGACGTGGTTTTGGTTTGGTTTGGTTGGAAATGTTGGTAATGTTGAGGTTTTGTGACTTTTGTAAAAATTGGGTTTTTGGTGAACTTTGTTCGATCATAACTTTTGCCTCGATTTTCTAAATTGATTGAAATTTATTTAGAATTAAAGATCTTTGAAACCCCTTTAAATCGATATAAAGTTTGTGAAAATTGGAAATTTCTAGAGGAAGTTATGATCATTCAAAGTTGGTGTTAAAAATCTGAAATTCTGCAAGGTTGCAGAATTTCATGATTTCTGATATGTGCAAGCGCACTCCCTCGTGCAGATGCACAACCCTGCGATAATGTTATTCTGTGTGGACGCACAGACCTGTGCATACGCACAGGTAGGGGAAAGGGCTCTGGTAGCAGCGCTAGCATAGGTTGTGCGCGCGCACATCAATGAAGAATTACGACCTGTGCGGACGCACAGCCCTGTGCGCACGCACAAATCAGGAAGGGACGTCTGTTAGGGGCGCTCGCACAGCTTGAGCGAGTGAACAAACTCTATAAATTTTAGTACCTGTGCATATGCACACCCATGTGTGTACGCACACTTTCAAAATCTTCCTGGGCGTGCGCACGCACAGCCCTGTGCAGACGCACATGCCCTGTTTCATAATTTCAAACTTTGTTTTCAATTATTTCACCTTCGCAACAAGGTTGTAAGCTTCTATAACACCATTTTAAGGCTTTTGGGCTTAGATTTGAGTATGGGAATAAGGGAAATAAGCTAAGGGTTTTAGTTGATGATTATTTTGAAAAGTTAGTAAACGGAGGTTTAGGTTATTGGTGTACCGAGGATGAGTTTGGCTGAGAGAGAAGAATAGTAGTGAACTGGATGATTGTAGATAATAAATTGAGACACTGACGAACTGATGAGTTTGGGATGGAAAGTATGAATTGATGATGGATGTAATGAGTTGAGGACTCAAAAAGGAATGGATGATCCTGATAGATGTTGAGAGTGTGCCAGGCACCATAATCTTGGAATGATAATATTTGAAAGAGAGTGTGCCAGGTACTATATCCTTGGAATATTGAGAGTTGATAATTGGAAGTGATTTGAGATGAGCAATGATAATGATTTGAGATTGATGGACTTGTGGATGTGGATAGTGAGCCAGGCACTGTATCCTTGGAATGATTTTTGATGAGTTATATGTTGTTGTTCTCTTCCTTCTCTGCCGCAAGAGTGTTCTAGGCACTATATCCTCGGATTGAGCATGCAAGTGTGCCAGGCACTATATCCTCGAAACGATAGTGTGCCAGGCACTATATCCTCGGAACAAGAGCGTGCCAGGCGCTATATCCTCGGACGTGGCAGGAAGGCGACATCCGAAAGGATGTGTCGGGTTGGCATTCATAGACCGACAAGTGATATCACGAGCCAATAGGATAGACATTCATCATACGCATCTCTTATGTGCTTAATTGCTTTGATTACTTGAGTTTTCCTAATTGTATAACATGCCTACTTGCTTCTTGAATTACTTGCTGTATATGAAAACTATCTGTGTTTTACTTGTTTGCATTATTTTGTTCTTGTTTGGCGCTGAGGAGGTTAGGTAGGCGGTGGTGATGGGATTGCATGGAGGTTAGGTTGGCGAGGGCTGTGGGATACAGCAGTGTGATTAGTATTAGTTAAAATTACCCTAAGTTTAGACAACCCTGGTTTATAGTTTAAGTCCTTTTATTTATTTTGTTCTAAGCTTGAATATCAGTATGTGATGTGAAGTTCTAGGATTGCCTTCGGCGTCCAGGAGCCTTACATCTTACATCATTGGGCACTGTTACCATACTGAGAACATCTGGTTCTCATTCCATACTTTGTTGTTGTTTTTCAGATGCAGGTCGTGATTCACCTCGGTGAAATTGCGGACATGGTGACAGAGCGGAGTATGGCTCCTTCCTTACTGATTTCTATTTTACTTTTGTCGTAGTATTCTCTCACCTTTTGTGTATTCGACTTTATAGCCTTAGAGGCTTATTTGAGAGATAAGTTGTATAAGCTGTTTTAACTTCAAAACTCTGTATTTTTCTGTATATACTAGTCGGCTTAAACTCCACAAGCTACGGTTAGTTCCCCTATGATTATTATACTATTATATCTATATATGTTCCATTCCTTTGAATTTATATCTTGTACCTTACATGTTAGCTTCGTATGAATGTATGATTATTATATTCTTATATTTATATATGTTTTATTCTCTTATACCTATACCTTGTATCTTATGCGTTAGCTTCGTGTGAACATTTCCGTGCATACGTAATTCTATTTTTGAGTTCAATCCTTCATCAGGCTTCTAGAATATATTACTTCCTTCTATATATATATATATGTATAAGCCTTAGAATCGCCATAACCCTTGATTAACATTTGCTTTACGGCTAGAGGTAAGGCTTAGGGTAATTGGGGTGTTACACCCAAGACTTTGAGCATCAGTGGTTAGGAGGGCCCAAAGGAATAAAATCCTGGCCTAAGCGGCTAAACCAAGCTGTCTCTAACCATGTGCTTGTGGCATGAAGGTGTCAAGTGAAAAGCTTGAGACTAAGCGGTTAAAGTCGTGGTCCAAAGCAAAAGAGTGTGCTTAAGAACTCTGGGCACCTTTATATGGGGACTCTGGCAAAGCTGAGTCACAATCTGAAAAGGTTCACGCAGTTAAAGTGTCTGTGGCATGAATGTATCCAGTGGTAATACTGGAAAACAGAGTGCTTAGGGTCACGGCCAAGACTCAGAAAGCTGTGTTCAAGAATCAAAATAAGTTTAACTAGGAGAGTCAATAATATCATCTGGATTCTAAGTTCCTAAAGATGCCAACATCTCTGAGTTTCAATGGATAGTGAGATGCCAAAACTATTCAGAAGAAAAAGCTACTAAGTCCAACTCATCTAATTTTAACTAAGCTTCATTTGAAACCTAGAAATTTATTGTATCTTAATTTTCTTTTTTATCCTACTATATTTTTAGTTGTTTGGGGACAAGCAACGGTTTAAGTTTGGTGTTGTGATGAGCGGATATTTTATACGCTTTTTGGCATCACTTTCATATAGTTTTTAGTAGTTTTATTTAGTTTTTATTGAGTTTTTATAGGTTTTAGTGTTAAATTCACATTTTTGAATTCTACTATGAGTTTTTGTATTTTTGGGCAATTTCAGGTATTTTTTGGCTGAAATTGAAGAGCTGGAATAGAAGTCTGATTCAGAGATAGAGAAAGCACTGCAGATGCTATTCGGATCTGACATGCTTAAATTCAGAAGGATTTTCTGGAACTACAGACGTCCAAATGGAGCGCTCTCAACAGCTGTGGAAAGCTGACTTCCAGAGCTTTCCAGCAATATTTAATAATCCATACTTTGCTTCAGATTAAAAGGCCCAAAACTGGCATCCAACGCCAGCTTCCTGCCCCCCTTCCAGGCGTCCAGCGCCCAAAGAGCAAAGCCCAGTGTCCAAAGGCCCAGAGAGGACCTCCTAGCTGGCATTCCATGCCTAAGGAGCCTCATAGCACGTGGATCTCATCAAAGCTCAGTCCAAACACTCACCAAGTGGGCCCCAGAAGTGGATTTTAGCACTAAATAGACTATTTTACCATTACTAGTCATCTTCTTAGTATTTAAGGGATTTTATTTATGTAATTCACACACTGGGATGATTTTGAACCTTTTACACCTCCAGCTGAGGGAGGTCTGCCATATTTTCGTTTTCACCATTGTTTTTACTTCAGTGTGAATTTCTAAACCTCCTAGGTTGAGGGAAGGAGCCCTGCTGAGTCCTATAAATTAATAAAAGTACTATTTCTTCTTCTTCGTTCTGTGTTTGATCTATCTCTAAGATGTATATTCCGATCTTCATCGTGTTGAATAGGACGATCTGACAAATTGGCTCTATTCATCACATTAAGATGAACGTGCCAGACAAACACCCGCGTCTACTTAGGTTTGTGTGAGTACCTGGAAGAAAAGCACGAGCCAACAGCTATGTTTATATATCTCTCAGACGGTTAATCCACGATTTCGTTGGGAACTTCTCGAGACACCAGTTCAGCCGATTTCCGGGGAGATTAAGGTCACCATGGTATAGGCTAGAATCAGGAAGAAGCGTTCTCTGATCCGGAAGGAATCCCTAGCTCATCCCAAGCCAAGATTCCACTTATGCATTGAATCACACACACACATACATACATCAATCACTTTTGTATCTTACTTGTTCAATGATGAGGGGATATTTTATACATTTTTTGACATCATTTTCATATAGTTTTTAGCATCTTTTGTTTAATTTCTATTAAGTTTTCATAGGTTTTAGTGTTAAATTCATATTTTTCGATTCTACTATGAGTTTTTTTGTTTTTGTGCAATTTCAAAGAGCTTCTTTGGAGCTACAGAAGTCCAAATGGAGTGTTCTCAACGGCTATGGAAAGCTGACTTCCAGAGCTTTCCAGAAATGCATAATAGTCTATACTTTGCTTCAGATTAGATGGCCCAAAACTGGTGTCCAACGTCATTCTCTTACCCCCTTCCAGGCGTCTAGCGCCCAACGAGCAAAGACCAACGTCTAAACATCTAGAGAGGACCCCCTAGCCAGCGTTCAACACCCTAGAAGCCTCAAAGCACGTGGATCTGATCAAAGCTCAGCCCAAACACTCAGCAAGTGGGTCCCAGAAGTGGATTTTTGCAATAAAAAGCCTGTTTTACCCTTGCTAGTCATTAGTTTAGTATTTAAGGGATTAGATTAATGTTATTCGCAGACATCATCTATCACTTTTACACCATATTTCGCTTTTACCATTGTATTTTCTATCAGTATGAGTTTCTAAACTTCCTAGGTTGAGGGGGGAGCCCTACTGAGTTCTATGAATTAATAAAAGTATTATTGTTTCTCTTCAATCCGTGTTTGATTTAATTCTAATATATATATTCGTTCTTCAACATGATGTATGGGATGACTAGTGAAAATTAACTTCTTTCATCATACTAAGACCGCGTGCCTAACAACCACCCGTGTCTACTTGGGTTCGTGTGAATACTTTAGTGGAAAGCATTGAACCGCCAGCTTGATTATACATCTCTCAGATGGTTAATACATGACTTCGTTGGGGACTTCTCGAGACACCAGTTCAGCCAATTTATGGGGAGATTAGGGTCTCTGTGGTAGAGGCTAGAACCCAAAGGCACACCATTCTCTGATCCGGAAGATTCGACATTGTCTGTGGCATTTTGAGTAGGATCATAAAGGAGAGTGGACTGCAGGAACTTCACCCTCAATGAGACTGGATCCATACTAATCCTGGGTCTCATATCTAGATGAGTATTGACGACCTCTCAAGAAAGGCGTTGATCACATACAGCCTGCCATTGAAGAAATCATTCACAATTGAAGAAGACAGTAAGACTAGAGTTAATTCAGAAAGCCAAAGCAACTCCAAGCCTTAACCACCTTCCTATCATAGTTTACACAACTTGTGAGTTTTGATTACCCTTTTTCTTTATTACTTTTTATGGTTTTAACCAAATTTAAACCAATAACCTCTTGATTCTCCTGACTAAGACCTGCAAGATAACCATAGCTTGCTACAAACCACAATCCTCGTGAGATCGACCTTGACCCGCTCAGGTATTACTTGGACGACCCAGTGCAGTTGCTGGTACAGTTGTACGGAGTGTGAGGTTTCGTGCACCATTCATATTACATAGCAAGTTTGATGAGCAGATAATTTATACGCTTTTTAGCATTGTTTTTACATAGTTTTCAGTATGATTTAGTTAGTTTTTAGTATATTTTTATTACTTTTTAAATAAAAATCACATTTCTGGACTTTACTATGAGTTTGTGTGTTTTTCTGTGATTTCAGATATTTTCTGGCTGAAATTGAGCGACCTGAGCAAAAATCAGATTCAGAGGTTGAAGAAGGACTGCAGATGCTGTTGGATTATGACCCCCCTGCACTCAAAGTGGATTTTCTGGAGCTACAAAACTCCAAATAGCGCGCTTCCAATTGCGTTGGAAAGTAGACATCCGGAGCTTTCCAGAAATATATAATAGTCTATACTTTGCCCACGTTTAGACGATGAAAACTGGCGTTGAACGCCAGTTTCATGTTGCAGTCTGGCGTTCAGCGCCAGAAACAAGTTGCAAAGTGGAGTTCAACGCCAGAAACACGTTGCAAACTGGCGTTCAACTCCAAAAATGACCTCTCCATGTGAAAGCTTCATGCTCAGTCCAAGCACACACCAAGTAGGCCCCGGAAGTGGATTTCTACATCAATTACTTATTTCTGTAAACCCTAGTAACTAGTTTAGTATAAATAGGACTTTTTACTATTGTATTTACATCTTCAGATCTTTGATTAGTTCTATGCTATCTTAGACCTTTAGGGGGGCTGGCCATTCGGCCATTCCTGAACCTTCATCACTTATGTATTTTCAACGGTAGAGTTTCTACATACCATAGATTAAGGTGTGGAGCTCTGCTGTTCCTCTTGAATTAATACAAAGTACTACTGTTTTTCTATTCAATTCAAGCTTATTCCTATTCTAAGATATCCATTCGCACTTCAACATGAATGTGATGATCGTGACACTCATCATCATTCCCTATGAACGTGTGCCTGACAACCACTTTCGTTCTACCTTCAATTGAATGAGTATCTCTTGGATTTCTTAATCAGAATCTTCGTGGTATACGTTAGAACCCATGGATGGCCATTCTTGAGATCCGGAAAGTATAAACCTTGTGTGTGGTATTCCGAGTAGGATCTGGAAAGGGATGGCTGTGACGAACTTCAAACTCGCGAGTACTGGGCGTAGTGACAGACCCAAAAAGATGAGGAATCCTATTCCAGTATGATCGAGAACCTCCAGATGATTAGCCATGCAGTGACAGCGCATCAGACCATTTTAACAGAGAGGATGGGAAGTATCCATTAACAATGGTGATGCCCTACACAAAGCTTGCCATGGAAAGGAGTAGGATTGATTGGATGAAGACAGTAGGAAAGTAGAGATTCAGAGGAACAAAAGCATCTCTATACACTTATCTGAAATTCTCACCAATGAATTACATAAGTACCACTATCCTATTTTATATTTTATTTATCTTTTACTTATCAATTTATAAAATCAGTTGAATTCGCCTGACTGAGATTTACAAGGTGACCATAGCTTGCTTCATACCGATAATCTCCGTGGGATCGACCCTTACTCACGTAAGGTTTATTACTTGGACGACCCAGTGCACTTGCTGGTTAGTTGTACGAAGTTGTGAAACAAAATTAAGAATATGAACGTGCGTATGAAGTTTTTAGCGCCATTACCAAGGAAGTAAAGGTCACGATTTCGCACACCAAGTTTTTGGCGCCGTTGCCGGGGATTGTTCGAGTTTGGACAACTGACGGTTCATCTTGTTGCTCAGATTAGGTAACTTTATTTTAATTTTAACCTTTTTGTTTTATTATTCTTATTTTCCAAAAAAAAAAATTTATAAAATCACAAAACCAAAATTAATTTTTGTGTTTCTTGTTTGAGTCTAGAGTCAAGATTTAAGTTTGGTGTCAATTGCATCTTTTTAATTTTCTAAAAATTATTTTCGAAAATTTCATGCATTGCATTCTTCATGATCTTCAAGTTGTTCTTGTCCAGTCTTCTTGATTGATCTTCATATTTTCTTTTTTTGTGTCTTTCCTTGTTTTTCATATGCATTCTTGAATTATTAATGTCTAAAGAATACAAATTTTTAAGTTTGGTGTCCTGCATATTTTTCTTTCCTTAAAAATTTTCAAAAATAAGTCTTGATGTTCATCTTGATCTTCAAAGTGTTCTTGGTGTTCATCTTGACATTCAAAGTGTTCTTGCATGCATTAGTTGTTTTGATTCATAATTTTTATGTTTTGTGTCAATTTTGTGTTTTTCTCTTTCATCATAAAAAAATTCAAAAATCAAAAAAATATCTTTCCCTTTTTCACTCATAAATTTTCGAAAATTTGAGTTGACTTTTTCAAAACTTTTTAAAATTTAGTTGTTTCTTATGAGTCAAATCAAATTTTCAATTTAAAAATCCTATCTTTTTCAAAATCTTTTTCATTTTTTCTTATTTATTTTCGAAAATTATAAAAATATTTTTCAAAAATCTTTTTCTTAATTCTATGTCATAATTTTCGAAAATATTACTAACAATTAATGTGATTGATTCAAAAATGTAAAGTTTGTTACTTGCCTAATAAGAAAGGTTCAATCTTTAAATTTTAAAATCAAATATTTTTGTTTCTTGTTAGTCAAGTAATCAACTTTAATTTTTAAAATCAAATCTTTTTAAATTTTTTTTTCAAACCTTTTTCAAAATAATTTTCAATCATATCTTTTTCGAAATCAAATTTAAAATCTTTTCTAACTTCTTTTTTAACTTCCTATTTTTTCAAAATTTGACTTTCAAATCTTTTACAATCAATCTTATCTTTTTGTTTCAATCACATCTTTTTCAAATTTCAATCTTATCTTTCCAAAATTTGATTTTCAAAATCTCTTAACCACTTAACTTTTTGTTTGATTCTTATCTTTTTCAAAACTGCCCAACTAACTTTCTACCTTTAATTTTCGAAAATCCCTCCCTCTTTTTTTCGAAATTCCTTTTTAATTAACTAATTGTTTTAAATTTTAATTTTTAATTTAATTTCAAACTTTGATTTTCGAAATTCTCTCACCTCTCATCTCCTTCTATTTATTTATTTATCTACTAACACTTATTTTCATCTCATATCTCTGCTCCTATCCTCACCCTTGTGTTTGGATTATCCATTCTTCTTCACTCTTATTCCCTTTCTTCTTCTACTAACAATAAGGAACCTCTTTACTGTAACATAGAGGATTCCTCTTCTTTTCTTGTTCTCTTCTCTTTCATATGAGCAGAGACAAGGAAAAGGGCATTCTTGTTGAAGCTGATCCAGAACCTGAAAGGACTCTGAAGAGAAAACTAAGAAAAGCTAAATTACAATAATTCAGAGACAATCTTACTGAATTTTTCGAACAAGAAGAGGAGATGGCAGCCAAAAATAATAATAATGCAAGGAGGATGCTTGGTGATTATACTACACCTACTTCCAAGTTTGATGGAAGAAGCATCTCAATCCCCACCATTGGAGCAAACAATTTTGAGCTGAAACCTCAATTAGTTGCTCTAATACAACAGAACTGCAAATTCCATGGACTTCCATTAGAAGATCCCTACCAGTTTTTAACTGAGTTCCTGCAGATCTGTGAGACTGTTAAGACTAATGGAGTAGATCCTGAAGTATACAGGATCATGCTTTCCCCTTTTGCTATAAGAGACAAAGCTAGAACATGGTTGGACTCACAACCTAAAGATAGCCTGAACTCTTGGGATAAGCGGGTCACGGCCTTCTTGGCTAAGTTCTTTCCCCCTCAAAAGCTGAGCAAGCTTAGAGTGGATGTTCAGACCTTCAAGCAAAAAGATGGTGAATCTCTCTATGAAGCTTGGGAAAGATACAAGCAGATGACCAAAAGATGTCCTCCTGACATGCTTTCAGAATGGACCATTCTGGATATATTCTATTATGATCTGTCTGAGTTCTCCAAGATGTCACTAGACCATTCTGCAGGTGGATCCATTCACCTAAAGAAAATGCCTGCAGAAGCTCAAGAACTCATTGACATGGTTGCTAATAACCAGTTCATGTACACTTCTGAGAGGAATCCTGTAAGTAATGGGACGCCTCAGAAGAAGGGAGTTCTTGAAATTGATGCTCTGAATGCCATATTAGCTTAGAACAAACTATTGACTCAGCAAGTCAATATGATTTCTCAGAGTCTGAATGGAATGCAAGCTGCATCCAACAGTACTCAAGAGGCATCTTCTGAAGAAGAAGCTTATGATCCTGATAACCCTGCAATAGCAAAGGTAAATTACATGGGTGAACCTTATGGAAACACCTATAATTCATCATGGAGAAATCATCCAAATTTCTCATGGAAGGATCAACAAAAGCCTCAACAAGGCTTTAATAATAGTGGAAGAAACAGGCTCAGCAATAGCAAGCCTTTTCCATCATCTTCTCAGCAACAGACAGAGAACTCTGAACAAAATACCTCTAATTTAGCAAAATTAGTCTCTGATCTGTCCAAGGCCACTTTAAGTTTCATGAGTGAAACAAGGTCCTCCATAAGAAATTTGGAGGCACAAGTGGGCCAGCTGAGTAAGAAAATCACTGAAACACCTCCTAGTACTCTCCCAAGCAATACAGAAGAGAATCCAAAGAGAGAGTGCAAGGCCATTGATATAACAATCATGGCCAAACCTACAGGGGAGGAAAAGGACGTGAATCCCAATGAGGAAGACCTCCTGGGACGTCCAGTGATCAACAAGGAGTTCCCCTTTGAGGAACCAAAGGAATATGAGGCTCATCTAGAGACCACAGAGATTCCAATGAACCTCCTTATGCCCTTCATGAGCTCTGATGAGTATTCTTCTTCTGAAGAAAATGAGGATGTTACTGAAGAGCTAGTTGCCAAGTACCTTGGTGCAATCATGAAGCTAAATGCCAAATTATTTGGTAATGAGACTTGGGAAGATGAACCTCCCTTGCTCATCAATGAACTAAGTGATCTGGATCAACTGACATTGCCTCAGAAGAAACAGGATACTGGAAAGTTCTTAATACCTTGTACCATAGGCACCATGACCTTTGAGAAGGCTTTGTGTGACCTTGGGTCAGGGATAAACCTCATGCCACTCTCTGTAATGGAGAAACTGAGAATCTTTGAGGTGCAAGCTGCTAGGATCTCATTAGAAATGGCAGACAACTCAAGAAAACAGGCTTATGGACAAGTAGAGGACGTGCTAGTAAAGGTTAAAGGCCTTTACATCCCTACTGATTTCATAATCCTAGACACTTGGAAGGATGAGGATGAATCCATCATCCTTGGAAGACCTTTCCAGGCACAGCAGGAGCTGTGATAGATGTTAACAGAGGAGAATTAGTCCTTCAAGTGAAGGGAGACTACCTTGTGTTTAAGGCCCAAGGCTATCCTTCTGTGACAATGGAGAGGAAGCATGAAAAGCTTCTCTCAGTATAGAGTCAACCAAAGCCCCCACAATCAAACTCTAAGTTTGGTGTTGGGAGTCTATAAAATTGACCTGATCACCTGTGTGGCTCCGTGAGAGCCCACTGTCAAGCTATTGACATTAAAGAAGCGCTTGTTGGGAGGCAACCCAATTTTTATTTATTTAATTCTATTTTTATTTTTATTGTTCTTTTATGTTTTATTAGGTTCATGATCATGTGGAGTCACAAAATAAATACAAAAATTAAAAACAGAATAAAAAACAGCAGAAGAAAGATCACACCTTGGAGGAAGGACTTACTGGCGTTTAAACGCCAGTAAGGAGCATCTGGCTGGCGTTCAACGCCAGAACAGAGCATGGATCTGGCGTTAAACGCCAGAAACAAGCAACATCCTGGCGTTTAAACGCCAGGAATACACCCTGAGAAGAGCTGGCGCTGAACGCCAGAAACAAGCATGAAGCTGGCGTTCAACGCTAGAAATATGCTGCATATGGGCGTTGAACGCCCAGAACAAGCATCACTTCGGCGTTTAAATGCCAGAAATGCATGCAAAGGAATTTTACATGCCTAATTGGTGTAGGGATGTAAATCCTTGACACCTCAGGATCTGTGGGCCCCACAGGATCACTTCAGGATCTGTGGACCCCACAGGATCCCTACCTACCTCCACTCATACTCTCCCCTCTTCTCATTCATCCTCTCTTCCCAATAAACACCCTTCCCCAAAACCCTTCACCAATCACCTCAATCTCTCTTCCCTATTACCACCTACCACCACTCACATCCTTCCACTCTTCCCCATAAACCCCACCTACCTTCAAAATTCAAAATCACTTTCCCACCCAAACCCACCCAAAATGGACAAACCTACCCCCTCTCCCCTCACTATATAAACCCCTCCATCCCTCCTTCATTTCCACATAACACAACCCTCTCTTCTATACCTTGGCCGAATACACCTCCCCCCACTCTCCTCTATATTTTCTCTTCTTCTTCTTCTTTTCTTTCTTCTCTTGCTCAAGGGCGAGCAATATTCTAAGTTTGGTGTGGTAAAAGAATAAGCTTTTTGTTTTTCCATTACCATTGATGGCACCTAAAACCGGAGAAACCTCTAAAAAGGGAAAGGGAAGACAAAAGCTTCCACCTCCGAGTCATGAGAGATGGAAAGATTCATCTCTAAAACCCATCAAGACCACTTCTATGATGTTGTGGCCAAGAAGAAGGTGATCCCCGAGGTCCCTTTCAAACTCAAGAAAAATGAGTATCTGGAAATCCGACATGAGATCCAAAGAAGAGGTTGGGAAGTTCTAACCAACCCCATTCAACAAGTCAGAATCCTAAGGGTTCAAGAGTTCTATGCCAATGCATGGATCACTAGGAACCATGATCAAAGTAAGAACCCGAACCCAAAGAATTATCTTACCATGGTTCGGGGGAACTACTTAGATTTCAGTCCGAAAAATGTAAGGCTGGCGTTCAACTTGCCAATGATGGAAGAAAACGCACGCCCCTACACAAGAAGAGTCAACTTTGATGAAAGGTTGGACCAAGTCCTCATGGACATATGTGTGGAAGGAGCTCAATGGAAGATTGACTCAAAAGGCAAACCGGTTCAACTGAGAAGATTGGACCTTAAGCCTGTAGCTAGAGGATGGTTGGAGTTTATTCAACGCTCAATCATTCCCACTAGCAACCGGTTTGGAGTTACTATAGACCGGGCCATCATGATCCATAGCATCATGATTGGGGAGGAAGTGGAGGTTCATGAGATTATACCTCAAGAACTCTACAAGGTGGCTGAAAAGTCCTCCACTGTGGCAAGGTTAGCCTTTCCTCACCTCATTTGCCATCTATGCAACTCGGCTAGGATTGACATAGAGGGAGATATCCTCATTGATGAGGACAAGCCCATCACTAAGAAAAGGATGGAGCCAACAAGAGAGCCTATTCATGGATCTCAAGGGACGCATGAAGAAGCTCATCACCAAGAAATCCCTGAGATGCCTCAAGGGATGCACTTTTCTCCATAGAATTTTTGGGAGCAAATCAACACCTCCCTAGGAGAACTGAGTTCCAACATGGGACAACTAAGGGTGGAACATCAAGAGCACTCCATCATCCTCCATGAAATTAGAGAAGATCAAAAAGCAATGAGGGAGGAGCAACAAAGACAAGGAAGAGACATAGAAGAGCTCAAGGACATCATTGGTTCCTCAAGAAGAAAACGCCACCATCACTAAGGTGGACTCATTGCTTGTTCTTAAATTTTCTGTTTTTCATTTTTTATGTTAAATGTTTATTTATGTTTGTGTCTTATTACATGATCATTAGTATCTAAGTGACTATGCCTTAAAGTAGTGAATATGAATCCATCACCTCTCTTAAATGAAAAATGTTTTAAAAACAAAAAAACAAGAAGTACATGGTTTCGAATTCATCCTTGAAACTAGTTTAATTATTTTGATGTGGTGACAATACTTTTTGTTTTCTGAATAAATGCTTGAACAGTGCATATGTCTTTTGAAGTTGATGTTTATGAATGTTAAATATGTTGGCTCTTGAAGAATAAGGAAAAAGGAGACATGTTATTTGATAATTTGAAAAATCATAAAAATGATTCTTGAAGCAAGAAAAAGCAGTGAATACAAAAGCTTGCAGAGAAAAAAAAATGCGAAAAAAAAGAGAAAAAGAAAAAGAAAAAGCAAGCAAAAAAAGCCAAAAGCTCTTTAAACCAAAAAGGCAAGAGAAAAAAGACAGTAGCCCTTAAAACCAAAAGACAAGGGTAAATAAAAAGGATCCAAGCCTTTGAGCATCAGTGGATAGGAGGCCTAAAGGAATAAAATCCTGGCCTAAGCAGCTAAACTAAGCTGTCCCTAACCATGTGCTTGTGGCGTGAAGGTGTCAAGTAAAAACTTGAGACTGAGCGGTTAAAGTCAA
>NC_029794.2:74711878-74750267 GCF_000816755.2 Arachis ipaensis | reverse complement strand
TAAAGTGAGATGCCAAAACTATTCAAGAGGCAAAAAGCTATAAGTCCCGCTCATATGATTGGAGCTATGTTTCATTGATAGTTTGGAATTTATAGCATATTCTCTTCTTTTTATCCTATTTGATTTTCAGTTGCTTGGGGATAAGCAACAATTTAAGTTTGGTGTTGTGATGAGCGGATAATTTATATGCTTTTTGGCATTGTTTTTACATAGTTTTCAGTATGATTTAGTTAGTTTTTTGTATATTTTTATTAGTTTTTAATTAAAAATCACATTTCTGGACTTTACTATGAGTTTGTGTGTTTTTTTATGATTTTAGGTATTTTCTGGCTGAAATTAAGGGACCTGAGCAAAAATCAGATTCAGAGGTTGAAGAAGGACTGTAGATGCTGTTGGATTCTGACCCCCCTGCACTCAAAGTGGATTTTCTGGAGCTATAGAACTCCAAATGGCGCGCTTCGAATTGCGTGGGAAAGTAGACATCCAGGGCTTTCTAGAAATATTTAATAGTCCACACTTTGCCCGCGTTTGGATAACGTAAACTGGCATTGAACGCCAGTTTCATGTTGCAGTCTGGCGTTCAGCGCCAGAAACAAGTTGCAAAGTGGAGTTCAATGCCAGAAACACGTTACAAACTGGCGTTCAACTCCAAAAATGACCTCTCCACGTGAAAGCTTCATGCTCAGCCCAAGCACACACCAAGTAGGCCCCAGAAGTGGATTTCTACATCAATTACTTATTTCTGTAAACCCTAGTAACTAGTTTAGTATAAATAGGACTTTTTACTATTATATTTACATCTTCAGATCTTTGATTAGTTCTATGCTATTTTAGACCTTTAGGGGGGCTGGCCATTCGGCCATGCCTAAACCTTCATCACTTATGTATTTTCAACGGTAGAGTTTCTACATACAAAGTACTACTGTTTTTCTATTCAATTCAAGCTTATTCCTATTCTAAGATATCCATTCGCACTTCAACATGAATGTGATGATCGTGACACTCATCATCATTCCCTATGAACGTGTGCCTGACAACCACTTTCGTTCTACCTTCGATTGAATGAGTATCTCTTGGATTTCTTAATCAGAATCTTCGTGGTATAAGTTAGAACCAATGGATGGCCATTCTTGAGATCCGAAAAGTCTAAACCTTGTCTGTAGTATTCCGAGTAGGATCCGGGAAGGGATGGCTGTGACGAACTTCAAACTCGCGAGTACTGGGCGTAGTGACAGACGCAAAAGTATGGTGAATCCTATTCCAGTATGATCGAGAACCTCCAGATGATTAGCCATGCAGTGACAACGCATCGGACCATTTTCACAGAGAGGATGGGAAGTAGCCATTGATAACGGTGATGCCCTACACAAAGCTTGCCATGGAAAGGAGCAGGATTGATTGGATGAAGACAGCAGGAAAGTAGAGGTTCAGAGGAACGAAAGCATCTCTATACGCTTATCTGAAATTCTCACCAATGAATTACATAAGTACCACTATCCTATTTTATATTTTATTTATCTTTTACTTATCAATTCATAAAATCAGTTGAATCCGCCTGACTGAGATTTATAAGGTGACCATAGCTTACTTCATACCGACAATCTCCGTGGGATCGACCCTTACTCACGTAAGGTTTATTACTTGGACAACCCAGTGCACTTGCTGGTTAGTTGTACGAAGTTGTGAAACAAAATTAAGAATATGAACGTGCGTATGAAGTTTTTGGCGCCGTTACCAAGGAAGTAAAGATCACGATTTGGCACACAAAAGTTCTTTAATTCCTTTATTAGTTCATTAATTGCAATTTTGAATGTTCTTTTGTTCCTTTAATTGCTTATCTCTTTATTGAAAATTCCCTTTTGCCTTCACAACCAAAATTGTGCACTCATTGATCACTAGTCCTTGGGAGACGACCGGGGAATTAAAACTACCGGTATTATTTTTGGTTTAAATAGTGACAAATTGTCCTTCTAAAGTTTGGTGGTGGGAGTTGGTTGCTGGTTTGGTCTATAATTGCAACGAAAGTTATTTTAAGTGAAAAAAAATCCAAACCGGTGTAAATCCTTCTCCACTACTCAATGATTTGTGACCAAATTCACTACTTGGCGTTTAGCACCGTAAGCCTCGAAATTCATACCAGCATTGTGTGAAGGTGGCACTAAACGCCATGACTCGGTGTTTAGCACCGAGGACCTCATAATTTGTGCAATGATTCTATGAATGTGGCGCTAAATGCTACGACCCGGCGTTTAGTGCCAAGTGCCTGTAAACTGAAAAAGCATTCTATTTGGTGGCGCTAAATGCCACTACTCGGTGTTTAGTGCCAGGCCTTGTCATTGATGACTTGCATCATTTACCTCTTTCTCTTATATAAAAGGACCATAAAAAGAGTGAAATCTCATTAAATCAATGCAATTTCATGAGTTAAATAATAAATATTATGGTACATTGCTTTGAAATGAGTTTTTGTTAAATTTTTGGTGAAAAGAGCAATAAAAGAAGAGGGAAGCAAGAAAAAGAAGCTGGGCGTGCCACTTGGTGCAAACGCCAACAAAATGCATGGGCGTGGCATGCCAGTTCACAAATCCATAGAGCACAATGCAAGAAATTCAACGGGCATGCCAGTTGAACTCGAAGGCGTGGCACGCCAGTTATCCAGTCCAGAGAAGAAGTCTATGGAGCTTTCAATTGGCGTGGCACGCCAGGGAGATGATGCACAATGGGCGTGGCATGCCAGTTATAAACTCCAGAGAAGGGACAGCTTTACTATGGGCATGGCACGCCAGGGCCAGCCGTGGCACGCCAGTTATACTTTCCATAGAGCACCTTTGAAGACCACAAAGGGNNNNGGGGGGCGTGGCACGCTAGGCTGGGCGTGGTACCCAACTCCATTTTTTTAACACTGGGCGTGCCACTTGGGCTCGAACGTGTGGCATGCCAGTTCACTGGTCCAAAGAAGGGAGTTGAAGGTTCAACACTGAGTGTGCCACTTGGGCTCGAAGGCGTTGTACAGCAACATTATTAGTGTCATGGGCGTGCCACTTGGATTCTAGGCGTGGCACACCAAGACTTGAAGAAGCTCAACACCAAATTAGGCGTGCCACTTGAACTCGAGGGCATGGCTTGCCAGTTCTAACATACAAGGATGAAGAACGCTGGGTGTGCCACTTCAACTCGAAGGTGTGGCACGCCAGCACAAGCTCACAAGGAGAAAGAAGACTAGGCGTGCCACTTGGGACTTTAGGCGTGGCACGCCAAGACAAAAATGACCATGGGCGTGCCACTTGAATGCTAGGTGTGGCACGCCAGTATCATTTTCCAGAGAAGAAGAGTGAAGACTCACGATGGGCGTGTGATGACAAGTCATCTTATGCTAGTTTCACAAGCATTTTTCATTTGTTTCATTCAGTTTTATGCACTTTCTGGAATTTCATGATTAATTTGATTCAATCAAATATCATTTATTTTATACAAAATCATGAGATTTATGCAAGAATTAAGTGATTATTATGAATGATGCAGATTCTTATGATTTTGATGAGACTTTGATTACTTGTTTGGTTGATTTTAGGTGAGAAAATGAAGAGAAGGAGAAGCACTGCAGAATAACATTGCGTTCAAATAAAGAATGCCACGCTCACTTGCGACACACACGTACATAGGACGCTTACGCGTCAGGGGTAATTTTTGAAGAACCATGCGTACGCGTGTATGACGCGTACGCATGGAAGTGTTTGGCGCTCGTTTTCAAAAGACAGCGCTACGTTCAGTAAGCCAGCATTTTCGGGCAGATTCAAATTTGGAGGCAATGTCTTGGAATCGACACGTACGCGTACTTGACGCGCACGCATCGATGGAGCATCTGGGATAAAGCACGCACACGCGTGGCTGGCACTGAAGCCTGGAATTGAGATTTTGCTACCCTGCGCATGTGTACATGATGCGCACGCGTGGGGCAGTGTTCATTAAGCTAACGTAATGCTCAATAAAAGAATGTTATTGAAGACGCGTACGCGTGAGCGTGGCGCGCAAGCATGGCTAAAGCTGGATTTGATAGTGACGTGCACATGTATGTGAAACGTACGCGTTGATGGACAAAAATGCAAAAAGGACGCCTGAGCGTGAAGCACGCATACTGTAACGACCCAACTTCCAGTACGTCATGATCGTACCAAAAGTAAGGCGTTACCAACCTGCTTTCCTTTATTAACTATTGACTATTGAGCCTTTAGTTCGATATTGCGATTTAGTTTTATAGAAAATTCCAGAAAATTTTGTTTTTGTTATTCAAAATCATATATCAAAGATCACCAGGTAACAATAATCACATAATTATTAATAATAATATCTGTCAAACAAAGGATCTCAAATAAAACTCAGATACAAATCCTATCCCTCTGTATAAAATAAAAATCTTAAGCAATAAGGGCGAGGGAACTCTATGAAAGCAAATTAACTCATACACTTAACTCGTAAATAAGTTCTAGAATCGCCCGCAGCTTCAAACTGAGTCTTCGAACCTGTGTCACTGAAAGGGTGGAAGATTTTGGGGTGAGAACAAACCACACGTTCTCAGTAGGGAATGGGAATGCTGTAAAAGTAATGAAATAGAATGCAAATAATTAACATACTCTAGGAAACTATATTTTTATCAAACTCTTATGAAAATACTATTCTTGGTTTTACTTTAACTAATTAGTTACCTCTTCCAAAGAAAATCTCTAAGCTCAAAACAAATTCCAAAATATAAAACTGGTCACACTAAGCATTTCTCAACCACACAATTAATTTTCAATCACAACGTCAAATCTTACTCATCATCATATATTCACCATCTAATAACACTAACAAAAGATTCAATTCAACACACAAACAAGTCACAGTAAGGCAAATAGCATAATCACAGGGAAGTACAATGAGCAAACCCAATCAAATGCAGATGCGCAAATAAGGATGATGCATGTCTAGCCCTAGTGCAGGTAATGAGCTCATCTGTCGGTTTCTACCCGCTCCCGAAGTAACCCGAAGCAGCTGAAACAGGTATGGTTTTCCAGTCAGCATAGGTACAGTTCTCACTAACTGACGTATGCGTCATATCCTCTGTAAGCAGACTCTGCCTTACAGGTGACGGCATTCCAGCCGTGTATGAAATCATATCCTCTGTAAGCAATCCTTGCCTTACAGGTGTGGCATTCTAGCCGTGTATGAATTAATATCCTCTGCAAGTGATCCCAGGTTATCAGTTGCAGGTACAGCTCTCAATAGCTGTGTAACACTGGAAAACGTTATGTGGTCGTACCACTATCTATCTGACTGCCTTCACGCAGCAGATCATTATATAATCATTCTCATTATCATCATTCATTATCATTCTCATTATTCATCATGACTTTCACATTCTTATGCAGTACCTCTTTCTTTCTGTATTCAATCATACTGTATAAACTTTACATCTTTCACTCTTGCAATATCTTGGCTCAAGCCATTTCTCTTTGCCATTCATTCATAAAAATCTCAATCATCAATTCAATTCATAATCTCTGCTATGGCAATCTTGAGTCAAGCCAACTTTAAAACTATCTTTCATTCTAGTTCTCTATCAAAGACTCAAAAAAATCATTTATTTTTAAATTCATTAAACACTTTTCAAAACATAACCTTTCATTAGAACTAATCAAATAAAACTCTTTCTCAAGTTTACTAACTTCCCAAAGATTCTAAAATCATCTCTCTTACTATTCAAATTCAAACATTATTATTTTACCAAATTTCTAAAAAGGTAATCCTTTATTTCAAGCCCAAAACATAACTCTTTCTATATTGAATCAAATTCAAAACATAATTTCTTTCTTAAATAATTCAACTTCGAAACATAAACCCTTCCTTGGTAATTCAAATTCAAAATATTATAATTCTTTTCTTAACTAAATAAAATTGTTTTCATACTAAATTCAGCCCATACATAATACTTTAATCAATAGATAAAACTTAAATAACATAACTTTCCAAATCCAAACCTTCTAAAATAACTTTTTCAAGTAAAACCTCAGATTTTACAAAATTCTGGCAGCACCTCCCCTAAAACTCGGACTTAGCCACCCTTACGGGTTCCCTCTTTCTCAACAAATCACCAGCCCTTTTTTCAATAATTTTCAAACAGACAATTCTCAATCAATCAGATATTCGTATTTCATAATAATTAGCAAATCAATCATACTCCACAATTTCTGCTAATCCATCAATCCAATCTCACCATTTCATACTTACTTTTCACTTATCATAAAATCCTTTCAAAATTAAACACAATCAACTAGTAATCCCAAAAAAAATCAGCCTTTCATAATTTTATTTAATGCTATTTACTCTTTAGCAAAGTTACTATTTTGTTTTAAAAGTCAGACTTGAAGAGAATGATTTGGTAATCAAACTTCAATCTTTTAACAGTTCTCAATCTTAATTCTAATTAATCATGACTCAACTTTAACAATCATCAAAGCCAATTCCAATCAGTCACAAGTTAATTTCACAGCCTTTTCGATACATCAGATAACCAAAAATAACAAGAAGCACTTACTCTCAATAACCAGAATACAGCCACACAACTCAACTAATTCAGTATAATCACATAGAACCAGAACTTTTCAACAATTTCATCAAAATCAGAGAAAACAATGTCAATTACAACTTCAAACACTCACAACAAAGCCCAAAGACATTCACAGCCATAACCTGAATTCAGTAATCTAAATTTCACAACCTCAAACCAAGCTTATTTCTATCAATTAGTCTCTCATAACAACAAAACCAATTACATTCACAGCAGCAATCCAAACTAAATTCATCAATTATCCATTCAACAGCTGTTCAACAATTAACTCGGCATATTTCAGTTTAATAAGTTACACTAAATTAATCATTATTCACAACAGCATCTAAGTTTAATCACAGCTCAGAATATTCACAACGACTAACTAATTTCAAATGCATTTTAAGTCATTCATGTTAATTAAGAAATTATTAACCATTGTTAACCATTTGCACTTATCCAATAACTTTCTAGGCATTCTAAATTAAAAACGTTAAATCCCCTACCTCAGTTAGTCGAAACTCACAAAAATCACTAAACGCAGCTGCTCCATTAGCAGTTTACAGCACCTATTTCCATGGCAGCAACAATGACAAGGTTAAACGCCTCCTCTCCTCTCCGATCTGGGATTCCAGAAGTAGCAGCCATTTTCAAACAGAGCCAGCAGCAACGTGAGGTGGTCACGACAGCAATCAGAAACGGTGAATTCAAAACAGATAAAATGAACAATACTGGAAATTCAAGGCTAACTCAAATTGAAATAAGAGCAAGAATGTCTTACAACAATTAGACAATAATAACAGAACGAGAAAACGGCAGCAGCAAGAACGGCAGCCCAGCGGTGACGGTGATGCGGCTCCACCACCAGTGACCAAGAAGCACGGTAGAGGCGTTTACCCCACTCAACGGCGTTCTCTCCCTCAACTGGCCTTCCTCCACCCATGAGCTCCTCTCTCGGCGGACCAGAAAAGCACAAACAGAGCTCCATCGTGACTCTCTGCTTTGGACGGCGACGCATAGCGGTGAGACCCGGCGGCGGCAGTGCTATGGCTCAGCAACGGTGGCACGAACGACAACGCAAACAGCTCGCCTTCCACCTCGCGCCACTCCACCTCTGTCTCCCTCAAACCCAACGTCGTTCTCCCTTGCTCCTTCGAGCTCGATGGCAAGGGACCCACGGCGGCGCGGCGGGTCGTGCTCCTCCAGCATCGCGCCTTCTCCCTCCCCCTCTCAGTGACAGCGGCGCGACTCATGGTTCCATGGACGGGATGACGCCGTGAAGCAGCTGGGCGGCGAGTTCCGTGGAGGTGGCAGTGACGGCGAACCTGATGGTGACGAGAGGTGCGGCAGAGCGGGCGGAGCTGGACGGTGGCTAGGCGCGGCTCCCTCTTCTCCGATTTCCCCTCCCCTGGTTCACCCCTGACTCCTCACTCTCCCTCTCTGATGTTCTGTTTCTGAAGCATGTATTACGTTGGAGCGTGTTTTGGGTGGCTGGGATAAGAAATTAGGGTTAGGGTTTCTGGGATTTGGGAATTAGGGTTTCTGATTCAATTTGGAAATTTAGGTTTAGGAATTAGGAATTTTATGAAAGAATATGGATAGATATGAATAGATATTTTGATAAAATTGAATAGTAGAGTAATTTTAAAATTAAATATACTCTATTAAAAATATTTAGGAACATTATTTATCATCATATTGCTAAGTTAAATTAAATATTCCTAATATAAATTATAAAATAAGCATATTAATCACATTTTCATAAAATATAGTTTAAACTCAAAATATTAATTATTCAAATTAAATGATATCACTTTTCATTATTTTTCTATTACCAAAATTTTAATTTCAATTTATAAAATAACTAATTATAATAAAAATTGTGCATAAATATTGACTGACTTAAACATAAAGCATTTATAAAAATCAAACTAATCATTTCTAATAAATTAATCTCCAAGAGTACAAATTAATAAAATAGAACATAATTCATTTATAATAGAATTTATTTAAATTAAATTATATAATTCTTTCTTATTTTCCAATTACCAAAATTATAATTTCAATTATACCAAATATCTAATAAAGTTTATATAAAAATTCTAGTTAATTTAAACTTTAATTATCATGAAACTCTATTTAATTACCTTTAGAAAAATAATTTTCTTAAAATAAATCACAAATAACTAATTATTTGATTTTCAAAAACTAGGGTTGTTACACATACGCGTGATGAGTTTTCAGCAATGCAACAACGCACATGCGTCAAAGACGCGTACGCGTGGGAAAGTAAGCTGCAATCAAGACCCACTTCATACAAGGCTAAAAAGCCCACTCCATGTACGGGAAGCCATAATTTGAAAGTGTATAAATAGAGAAAAATTTGATTTCACAAGAGAGCTTTTTTTTTAATTTCCTTTTAGAATTTTAGAATTGGTCAGATCTGAGTTTTCCTTTCTATTTTGTTTTCTCTCTTCTGCAACTTTTACTTTCTGTTTTTTGGGTCTGGGAACTTGGATCGAAGAATTCTACTGAATTTCTTCATCTTGAAGTCATTTCTTACTTTTCCTTTTTATATTTCTAAAAATTGGAGATCTGATCTTAGTTTTCTTTCTGTTTTTCCTTTCTTCTGCAATTTCTTCTTTTCTGTTTTGTTAAAAGAGCAATTGAGATCTAAATTTTCTTTGTTTTTGTTATTCTTCTGCAATTTTCAATTTCTCTTTAGGATTTTAAAGTTGATCAAAGTTTTCATTCTGCTTTGATTCTTCTGTAATTTTTCATTTTTGTTTTGATAACTGAAATCCTGATTTGAATTTCTTCATCCGAGAGCTCTTTAGTTTACTGCACTTTACATTTTCCAGTTCTATTTTAATTCCCAACACCCAAATCCCTTGATTCTTCATGAACTTTAAGTTTCCTGGCAATTTAGATTCAGCAATTTAAACTCCTTGCACTTTAATTTTCAGTTATTTACCTTTCTTGTAATTTAAGTTTCAGCTCTTTTAATTTCTTACACTTTAAGTTTCTGCAATTTACTTCATCTGCAATTTAAGATTCTGCCAATTTACTTCCTGCATTTTATTTCCTTACAATTTTACTTCTGTTAATCAAATTTCACCCCAAATCATCAAATTTTCGCTTAACTAAATTCATCACCATACTAAGGTTGCTCAATCCATCAATCCCTGTGAGATCGACCTCACTCCTATGAGTTATTACTATTTGATGCGACCCGGTACACTTGCTGGTGAGTTTGTGTGGAATCGTCTTTCCCTTATCAAGTTTTTGGCGCCATTGCCGGGGATTGATAAAGATTGACAATGATTAAGTAGGTGATAATCTAGATTAAGCTTTTTTCTTCATTTTTGTTTAAGCTAACCTTAACCTCACTCTAGCAATAGAGTAATTTGTTATTGGATTCTAGTTTTGTTTGTGTTTTATGCCAGGAGGAAAAAGAGGTGAGTCTACCTCCTTTGATTCTGAGCCAGAGAGAATATTTTTGAGATTGAGAAGAGAAGCAAGAGGGAAGGTAGTTGTTAGAGAAGAAGACTTAGAAGAGGAAGACCAAGAGATGGAAGGAAATCTCCCTAATCCACCAGAGGAAGTGGCCAACAATGGCCCACCTCAGAGAAGACTTCTAGCTTCTTACACCTTCCCCAATCCAAGGCATTGTGGGAGTAGCATACTCACTCCCAATATTCATGCAAACAACTTTGAGTTAAAGCCTCAACTCATTACTCTGGTGCAAAACAATTGTTCCTATGGAGGAGGTCCATTTGAAGATCCAAACCAGCACTTATCCATCTTCCTAAGGATTTGTGAAACTATCAAAACAAATGGTGTGCATCCAGACATATACAAGTTGCTGCTATTTCCATTCTCCTTGAGAGACAAGGCATCTCAATGGCTAGAGACATTCCCCAAGGAGAGCATCAACAATTGGGAAGATCTAGTGAGTAAATTTCTAGCCAAATTTTATCCACCTCAAAGGATCATCAGACTGAAGACAGAGGAACAAACATTTACTCAAATGGATGAAGAGTCACTGTATGATGCCTGGGAGAGATACAAGGCCTTAATCAGGAAGTGTCCACCAGAGATGTTCAGTGAATGGGATAGACTTCAAAACTTCTATGAAGGATTGATACTGAGAGCCCACAGGAGGCTCAGTACAACTCATGAAGATAGCTGAGGAAGCCCAAAATCTCGTAGACACTGTGACCAACAACCA
Organism: Arachis ipaensis; assembly: GCF_000816755.2. Taxonomy (NCBI): domain Eukaryota; kingdom Viridiplantae; phylum Streptophyta; class Magnoliopsida; order Fabales; family Fabaceae; genus Arachis; species Arachis ipaensis. The sequence continues at coordinate 74,739,450 of NC_029794.2, read as the reverse complement.
ATACTTCTATGGACATCAAAGGCAACGACAACCAGCTCAAAGGAATGGTGTGTTGGAGCTGGAAGGTGTGGATACTATTTTGTCACAAAACAAAGTGATACACCAACAAATCTAGCAGCACATGGAGATGATGGCCAAGAGAATTGATGGTCTTCAAATTACAGTAGTGAACACTACAAATCAACCACCAGCTGGGTGGGGGCAGAATGAAGAAATCTATGAAAAGCAGCAGCCAGAGCAAGTTAACTATATGCACAACCAAGGTGCTGGTCAAAATGAATTTCATGGTGACACTTAGAATCCTTCTTGGAGGAACCACCCCAATCTGAGGTGGGGAGATAACCTGAACCAGAATTCCTGGCAAAGGAATTCCAACTCAAGAAACCCCTGCACAAATTACCAGAACCATTAGCAAACTAACCAAAATCCATACAGAAAATCACAAAATAACTACCTCAATTCTAACTTCTATCCACCCACAACCCATCAATTAACCAAAATAATTTTCACCAACCATCTTCATATGACACTCAACCACAATCACCCCAAGAGTCTCCAAAAATTTCTAATCTGGAGATGATGATGGAGAAGATGATAAAACATCAAGAGCTACCCAATAAAAACCATGAAGCCTCATTGAAAAATCTGGAAAGATAATAGGCCAATTGTCCAAACAGCCAGAGAGACCAACCAACACTTTTCCAAGTGATACCATTCCAACTCCCAAAGAAGAATGCAAAGCAATCCAACTTAGGAGTGGAAGAACATTGGAGGATGACAAGGTTGGCAGTAAGAAGAAAGTGGCAATTGAAGAAAAGAACCAAGAAGAGCTCAAGGAGAAGGATGAAGAACCACAAGCTTCAAAGAAGAGAAAGCAAGTTATTGAGGAACATTCACAAGAACAGAGGAAAGAAGCGAAGCTTTACACTCCTCCTCTACCATACCCTAAAAGATTGCAAAAGGAGCTAAAGGATCAACAATTTCCCAAGTTTTTAGAAGTTTTTGAGAAGCTAGAGATCAACATCCCACTTGCTGAAGCATTGGAGCAGATGCCTCTATATGCTAAGTTCCTCAAAGAGCTCATCAACAAAAAGAGAAGCTGGAATAAAAAGGAAACAGTGGTCTTAACTCAGGAGTGCAGTGCAGTAATCCAAAAAGGCCTCCCACCAAAACTCAAAGATCCTGGAAGTTTCTTTCTTCCTAGCACCATTGGCAATATGTCCATTGATAAGGCATTATGTGACTTAGCATCAAGTATCAATTTGATGCCCTTGTCTATGATGAGAAAGTTGTCTATCGAAGAAGTGAAACCTCTAAGGATGACCTTCTAACTTGCTGATAGATCAATGGTGATCCCTAATGAAGTGGCTGAGAATCTCTTAGTCAAGGTGGAAAAGTTCATATTCCCAGTGGACTTTGTGATTTTGGATTTGGATGAAGAGGGAGGTAATTCTATCATACTAGGAAGGCCTTTCCTAGCCACAACAAGGGCCATCATTGATGTAAAGAAGGGAGAAATGACTTTGAGAGCACATGATGAGCAGATTACCTTAAATGATTTTAAGGAAATGCAACATACTGCTGAAGAGAAAAGTTGCATGAGAATCGAAGAGGATGACTTGAACTGGAAGGAAAAAGCCAAGGAGGCACTCATCAGCTCACTTTTGAAGCAAAAGATAGACAGTGGAAAAGAACAAGAGGGTAATGAAGATGTGAAGGTTGAGAAAGGAAGACAAGAAGAGATTAAAAATCTGATCACTGGGAAGAAAGCCCCTAACATAAAGCCTGCCGCCAAGAAAGAAGGATCACCGAAGAAAGGGAAAAAGAGCAAGAAAAAGGTTCCTAAAGGGTAGAGAAACAAAAAAATCCCAACTGAAGGATTCTTAAAAGGGGACAAAGTGAAACTGATATACCAACAGTTAGAGACATGCTCACAAAGTGATGATTATTACACTGTCAACAAAGTACTCTCACTGGAACACATAGAGATTATTCACCAAAGTACAAAAAGAAGACTCACAGTGAGAAGGGACAAGCTGAGGCACCATAATCATCAGCCACCTTAACAAGGAAACAATGTCAAGCTAGTGACAGTAAAAGAGCGCTCCATGGGAGGCATCACATGATTTAAAATTCTTGCTGTTATTTTAATTTCAATAATTAAGGTTTTTCTAGCATAAATTTGAATTCTCATGAGTAAATTTGATGGCTGCATACATTGTTTTGAAGCATATGTCTGATTCCTAAGTTTGGTGTGCCTGAAGGCACTCTAAAATGGCTTTCCGAGTGATCATACAACCATCTTAGGATATATACTCATTCATTTTATTGAGGTATAGAGCCAAACATTAAGTTTGATGTTCCACATATGCTTTGAATTTCAAGAAAGTCACATTTGCTCAAAGACTCAAATTCATGAAATAGATAAACCACATCTTACATCAATTTATGAATTTATTGTATTAAGGAAGAAAATAAAATGTTCATTGTAATGAATATACTAACTATGACAGACATTAAGTGGGTCTCATATGAACAACTTGGCAGAAAACAAGTTTGGTGTTCATCAAAATTTTGTGCAATTTCCAAGGGGCATAGTTGGTTATTCATAAATAAGGAACATATAAAAATATTTTTTTGCTTTTCTATATTTTTTATTTGCTGACCACCACCATGCTAAACTCAAATCTTGTTGCTTATTGTTGCATTGATTTAAATGGATAGGTATGAAGAAAACTGAAGAAAGGACAACACCATGCCATGTACAGTTGTCCCAAAGTGAAAAAGTAGGTCACATGTGCATGGTTGGGAAGCACAAATCTACAAGAATCAATACCTTGGTGACCGAGCGTTAGGCTCAATGAAGAGGTGATCCTTGTCCTCATCCATCTCTACATGCACACCGTTCATTCCCACTCTCTCAACAACACCTTCATCAATTTTTCATTAATCTTCACCCTTCATTTGAAAATGACCGAGCCACCATTACCTTCAGCTTGCTTCAATAAGTCATATCCTTGCTATAAATTGGCAAGTAACACTTCCTGAGTTTACACATCTTTGCCTTGTTAATATAATCTATTCATGCAATATCTTTCAATCAAGAACATCACACAGTATCCACTTCCATTCTTCTTCATCCTAAGCCGTGCTATATCCAAAATCTTCTTCTCACACCTCATTACACCCCCATTCAAATGGCCTCATCAAGCTCCAGAAGAAAAAAGGGAAGCAACCAGTTGAAACTGAGCCACCCACCTATGATGACAAGAGATTTAAGTCTCAATTTCATGAGTCACGATATCATAGGTTGATGAAAGCAAAAGAAGTCATCCCAGAAATTGGTTTCAGATTGAAAGAAGGAGAATACCCCATTATAAGAAGGATAATCGAACAGAGAAGATGGGAACTCCTGTGTGAGTCTCTTACAGACATAAGTGCAACCATGATACGGGAGTTTTATGCAAATACTGTAAGGCTAAGCAAAACCAGCCATCCCTACAAGAGCTATGTCAGGGGGGTTAATGTGGATTTCAGCCTATCATCTATCATGAGGGTCTTGCAAATAAGAGTGATACCCTTTGGAGAACCTAGCTTTGATGAAAGAATGAAGAGTGAGAATGATCCTGATGAGCTACTAAATGGTTTATGCTTGGAAGGTAATGACTGGGAAAGGGATTCAGATGAGGATCCAAGCTACTTGAAGAGGATTGATCTTATACCTGAGGCCAAAGGTTGGTAAGAGGAAAAACATCAGACGTCACAATAAGAGAGCAATTCTGACATACTGCATACTCAAAGGATGAGAAATCAATATCTCACAGCTCATAGCAGACAGCATCAAAGAGATGGCTGAGGATAGCGGCAAATCAAGCAGACTTGGTCACCCAAGTATCATTTTGAGGCTGTGCAATAGAGCAAGGGTATTCTTTGAGGATGCAGATACAGATCGGGTAAAGGGAGGCAGAGAAATCACCAAGCAAAGAATGGAAGGTGCCACTGACACTGACACTCAGCAAGAGAGAAGACCCCAAGGAGGGAGAAGGAGACCACAAATGGGGGAGGGACAAGCTTCTAGTGCAATGGACATAAGCCAAATGCAAAGAGCCATTAAAGAAATATCTCAGCAATATATGAGAGCACAGGAGCAACAACAAGAGCAATATTTGAGGGCTCAGGAGGAGCAAGAGAACTGGCAGTTGAAGATGATAGAGCAACAAGAAAACTTCCAGCTGAAGATGATGGACCAGTAGAGAAAATTCCAAGCAAAAATTCTGGAGCAGCAAAGGGAATAATCTGGTCACTCACAAGAATTATTCGACAAATTGTTTCAACAACAAGCTGAACAGGAGAAGTACCTCAAGAATCTTTATCAATGGAAGAATATATACCACACAGTTGGAGAAGCTCGGCACTTAGACAGGATTGATTATGATATAGAGACTCAAGCAAAGCTGAACTACCTAGTCTGTGGCATGCCAGTGGTAAATAGAGAGATCAAACCATTCATCGAGTGCCAGGAATTGGTAAACAAGCAAAGAGCAAGAGCCTGTGGGAATATAGAAAGAATGGAACAAAGGCTGAAGGATGCTGGATTTTGGGATCATGTAGATCAGTTTTGGCCTCAGAGACGCCCTGCTGAAGAGCCACAAGAAACAAACAAGAAGAGGAAGCAGGAGCCAAAGAAGAAAGGAGAGTCTAGCAAAGGAAAAGAGCACAAAAAATAGAGGTGGTGGAGTTCCTTCATAATCTTAATAAATGAGGAAGATGCATATCTGCAAATTGAGACCGAGTTATGCAGTTTTTATGATTAAGATTTTATGTTTTGCATATCTATGTTTTAAATAAGTTCAGCATTTTGTCTTCTGTCTTTTCTTTTATTATTCAATTAAGTGATCTAGCAGAATATTTGCATCATTTCATCTACTTAAATATATGTCTTGTTCCCCCTGCATAAATAAGAGAAAATGTTGAAACAGGAAGTAATTATCCAATGTGGTAGGAGTAAAAATAAAGTTCAGTGGTGGTAATTACTTGATTAGATGATAAGCTCAATAATAAAAGCTGTATGATAGAATGTCTCTTGTAGTGTGAACTTAGTTGCTGTTGTAAATCCTTCAATTAATAAGTATCCCTGGAAAAAGAGGAAAAGTAAGAAGGAAAAAGAAAGAAAAGCCAAGAATTGGCAACAAAAAAAGAAAAAAACAAATAGCAAGGCTAGACACCAATAGCTTAGACCTTAGAACATATGCATGTGGTGCTTTTTGTACTAAGATCTGCTTGGACAATTAGGTTTTGAGGAGTCTTTTAATACTTGGCAACTTGGATTAACTAATCCGGGATTACCAACCGAAAGTCCATTATCAAGAGCACCTAGTTACAAAGCATTTAGTAACCCAAAGAGGTGCTGGGCATCAATGTTCCTAAGAAGAATTGTGTGCCAAGTGTCTGTAGTGAAGAGGTGTTGAGAAAAATTGAGCCAAAAAGCTACTGCAACACTTGACACTCAGCTACCATTAAGAAATGAGTTTCTGAAGCAAAAGAAAGAAGGAAAAATCTAACAGGGATCAATAAAAGAACAAGGCATTATAGCAGCAACTCTAGTTAATCCTCAAAGAGACATTTCACATTTGGAAGCTGATAATAATTGAGCTGCATTACATCTGCATAAAATCCCATGAACCAAAGTTAATTATCTGCTAAATAAGGACACATATGCTTTTCTGTTTCATTTCATTTCTTCTCATGTTTTAGTGCTTGCTTGGGGACAAGCAAGATTTAAGTTTGGTATTGTGATGACAAGTCATCTTATGCTAGTTTCACAAGCATTTTTCATTTGTTTCATTAGGTTTTATGCACTTTCTTGCACAATAAGTAAGTGGTTAGAGTGGAATTTCATGATTACTTTGATTCAACCAAACATCATTTATTTTATACAAAATCATGAGATTTATTAAAGAATTAAGTGATTATTATGAATGATACAAATTCTTATGATTTTGGTGAGACTTTGATTGCTTGTTTGGTTGATTTTAGGTGAGAAAATGAAGAGAAGGAGAAGCACTGCAGAATAACATTGCGTTCAAATGATGAACGCCACGCTCACTTACGACGCGCACTGACGTAGCGGAAATTGGTGAGTTAATAAATTATTATAAGAGATGCATTGCAAGTATAGTTCTTAACCAACCAAAAATCCGCTTATCAATTTAGAAGGGGTTGTCACAAAATTAGAATTAAAATACTGGGAGTATGAATCCCAGGTCATCTCCCAACGAGTTGCAGAAAGGTGTGCTATTTTATTAATCAGATGTTTTCTAAAATGGTTTGAATTGATAAACAGGAAATTAAATCAGAGAGTTTATGTAATTTAAATAAAAACCTTGACCGGGAGTAGATTAGTTGGAAGCCCTATCCTTGATGGAGTTCTCCCTAGATCAAAATGATAATTGAAGGTTGTTCTGCTTAGTTATCCTTTAATAGGTAGAGGAAAGTCAAGTAAGTTGGAAGGCAATTTCTATTCACAAGTCCTAATCCTCTCCCTTGGGAGGGACTAGTGTCAGTGACTAGAGGACGATCCAACAATAAACCCAATTACAATTTTTCTCTTGAGTGTTCCAACTCAAGGTTCTCCTTTCAATCATCTCCCAATCAAGTTATGGAACTACTCGCTCATTATAAATGTAAATTTCACAAAATAAGGAAGAGAAATAAAGAGAAACATGATAAATAATAATAATCAAAGAGACCAATTAAAGATAAAAATAATTTTTGTATTAATAAATTCTAAAAATAATCCAATAGTAACTCTGAATAAATTAAGGACATGAAAGAGTAAGAGACAAGTAAGGAAACAAACTAGAATGGCGAAGTCTTGGCGGAGGTAATAACTCTTCTCAATATCCCAATCCAAAAAGCAATAAAAACGAAATCCTAAGAACTATGAATGTATAGAGAGAAAACCTAGAGGAGGAGTAAAGTTGGATCTAAAACTCAAATTATGCAGAATGAAGTGTTGTTTTTGGTCTCTGTATGTTCCCTGGCTCTAATCTGCTTTTCTGGGCCGAGAACTGGGTCAAAACAGGGCCCAAAATCACCCCCAGTGAATTCTGTAGATTCTGCAGATCGCGCACGTCACGCGATCACGTCATCCAGGTGTTCGCGTCATCCAGCGTTTTGCCTTGCCACGCGTGCGCGTCGTCCACGCATTCGCGTCACTGGGGCAGCATCCAATCCATGCGTTCGCGTCAGGCATGCGAGCGCATCACTGCAATTTCCTCTATTTCACGCGATCGCGTGAGTCATGCGTCCGCGTCACTTCTCGCTGGTCATCTCCTCAATTTCTTGTGTTCCTTCCATTTTTGCAAGCCTCCTCTCCAATTTCCAAGTCATTCATGCCCTATAAAGCCTGGAACACTTAACATACGGGTCACGGAGTCGAATGGAATAAAGGAGAATTAAAATACATAATTAAAAGTCTCTAGGAAGCAAGTTTTCAATCATGGAGTAATTTTTGGGAAGGAATTGTAAATACATGCTAATCATGTGAATAAGTGGGTAAAGGTTTGATAAATCCACACAATTAAACACAATATAAACCATAAAATAATGGTTTATCAACCTCCCCACACTTAGACATTAGCAAGTCCTCATGCTTAGTGGAAGGAGATAAAATAAATGAGTAGGAACATGTAAAACTCATGCAATGCAATGCAACCTATATATGTGAATGCAACTATATGATTCTTGTCCACTTGGTCAAAAGTAAATAAGCTCTTCAAGACAATTACAAATCAAATTCCACTAATTCAATTCTTATACAGTAGCAACAGATAAAAATGCAAGAAGGTAGCTCATGAAAGCAGGGAACATAGAATTTAAGCATTAAAACCTCACTGATGATGTATGCGCACTCTAGTCTCTCTAGTGTATAGGGTAATCACTCTATCCTTCTCCAATCATGCTTTCTAATTTTTGTTCTTCTCCTAACTAATCAACATCATTTAATATACCAATGCAAACATCATGAGGTCTTTTCAAGGTTGTAATAGGGCCAAGGTAAGGGTAAGGGTACATATATGGCTAAGTAAGCTTATAAATTGAATCTTTAATTAACCCAAGCTTTCACCTAACACACATATATTTTCTTTATAACTTAAATTTCACACCTAGCTACCCAAAAATTTTTTCTTTCACATTCCATACTCATGTATCAACTTTTTCTTTAATTTTATCATATATGCATTGATCTTTGAATTTTAATTTAGCACTGGGGTAATTTTGTCCCCTTATTTAATTATTGAATATTCACATGAGTAGGTACCCAAATTCCCATTATATTATCATGATACATTCCCTTATTATCTTTTGTTCCCACAATCTTCCCATACTCAATTAACACACAATTCTACCTCAAGCTAACCAGAGATTCAATTGGGATATATAATTATTTTTCTGCTTAAGGCTAGTAATGTGGTAAAATAAAGAACAAATGGGATTTAAAGGCTCAAAGTGGCTAACAAAGGTAACTTAAGGGGTAGGCTTAATTTGGATAAGTGAGTTAAACAAATAATGGCCTCAATCATATGTAAGCATATAAATATATTAAACATTGGACATATAGGATGAAACAAAATATAGATTACAATCATAGAGAAGTAAACACACAAGAATAAAATAATTATGGTTAAATAATGTAACCATGTGTTTAGGCTCAAAGTCTCACAGGTTGTGTGTTCTTTAGCTCAAAAACTATGTTCCAAATACAACTTCAAGCAAATTTAACATAAAAGTTTTAATTAAAATTAGTGAAATTTTGTTCTAAAAATAGGGTCTTAGAAGAAGCTTACTGTCTTTTCAATCAAGTAGAACATGCATGCAGCTAACCTATTACTATGCAATTTATCCTATTCTATAAAAGAAAAACTAACTAAATATCCTATTTTATTGGTGTTAAGGAAGAGAAATTACCTCCGGAAGTCAGGTACTGACCGACCTCCCCACACTTAAGGCTTTGCACCGTCCTCGGTGCCATCTATCAGGAACAAAGGTGAGCTGGTAGAAGTATCTCCACAGTCGAGACCGTCATGGCTCCCTATGCTGGTAAAGGAAGTGGAGTCCGGGGTGTCTGAGTCTCTGTATTTTCCTTTAAATAGCTCCTTGAGGTATGTGAATCGACGCTTGTTACGACGCTCCCTTAGCTTTGCTTTGTGTTCCTGCCGATCCAACCTCTCAAGTATCTGATGGAGCAGTTGGTTTGTTGTAGGTGCTTGTGGTGTTGAAGGAGGAATGTCTTCAGCCGGTTCAGTAGGCTGGCTTGTAGTGGCCGCTGGAAGTCTAATATATTTCCCGTTAGGGACGTACTGATCATCCCGTGGGAGCATGGCTTTCGTGTCTCCAGCTCTGTAGGAGACTCCAGCTGCTGAGACGAGATCTGAAACCAAGGCGGAAAAAGGTAAGTTGCTCGCAATTTGTACGTGTCCCATAGCATTCCGGATGTGTCTTGGTAGGTCCAGAGGCTGGTCTGTAAGGATGCACCATAGTAGAACGGCCATGTCTGTAGTGAAGGAGGACTCGTGGGTGCTCGAAAAGACGTAATGGGACATAATCTGTGCCCACACGCGAGCCTCCAAGGTAAGTGCAGAAGCCAATATTCCCTTAAGAGGGGAACAATGGTATCTGTAGATCCATCTACTGCCAGGTAGCGCGATAACTCTGAGAACAGCGTCCCAGTCAAATTGGTACATCTGGCGCTTGAGTGCGGCCTCTTGAAATACGTCCATTCCTTCTGGAGTAGGGGGAAGATCTAAAGTTCGTTGAATGGCCTCTTCTGTAATGGGGATTTGCTTCTGACGGACATAGATAGATTGCAGGGTCGGCAGGTGGAAGTTGGAGTAGAACTCGACTACCCAGAAAAGATTAACCTGCCGTGGCCGTCTCTGTAGAAAACCCCATTGTCTTCATGCAATTTGCGGCTCAACAAATTCAGCAATACGGGTCGAGAGGATAAGAAGATATTCGTTGTTGTAACTCCTTTCTGCCAGGATGGGGAACATCTGCTCACAGTAGCGATTGGGAAATCGCGCAGTGTCCTTTGCTGGGAAGGCTTTCTCTTTTTCATCAACCTTTATAATCCTCTTAATCCTTTTTGTTGAGGGCTTAACTGCAGTTGAAGATGGCTCTGCCACTAATGCTCTTTTTGTTTCTCTTCTTGCGGGTGGTTTGGGAGTAGCTTTCTCCTTGCCTTTCTTGGTGGCCATCCTAAAAGAAAGAAAAGAAAAAGTATGTTAAAATGTCAAGGGTTGGAGCAAGGAAGAGGGCGGGAAAGGTGGTAATCAATGCACATTAAAAGATAAATGATGTTAACACATGGTCATGACTATATGTGAGAAACAACAATGGAAATATAGCAAGTGCATATGATGACAATTAAATGCAGGGTGTTTATTGGCATGCCGGCAAAGGCATGAGTAGCACAGATCAAGCATTCAATGTCTAAGTTAGATTACCAAGTCTGTCATACTAACAATCTGTTTGTAATAACAATTTTATTTAACTAATAAAATATAAAAAAGGGTTTTGTGAAAACAAGCATATAGAGTAGTAGATTAAAAGAAATCTAAAAATAGTACACAATGCCATACGGGTGTTTTCACAAACACATAGCATGCATGATAAATAAGCTAATGAAAATAATAAATTGAACATGCAGGCAACCCTTAAAAAATTAATATATAATTACCAAACAAGTCCTTAAAAATCCACAAGCAAATCATAAGGAATAATAATGACCCTAGAAAATTTCCAACACCAATTAAAAGAAAAATAAAGAAAAGAAAAACATGGATAATGCAAGTAAAAAGAAAAAGAAAAGGAGAAGAAAACATAAAAATAAAAAGAAGAATAGAAAAGTAAGGAGGGATGAAGAAAAGAAAAACCTTGATAATGGTGGTGAGAGAGAGAGAAAGTAGAAGGTGAGAAAGAGGGAAGAAGGAAGAAAAGGGAAAGAAAGAAATAAGGAGGGAAAAGAAAAAATAGGATTTGGGGGGCAGAAAGATAAGATATTTTGGCAGATTAGGAGAGGCTGTGCAGTGCAAGCGACGCGGATGCGTGGAGTACGCGTTCGCGCGGAAGGCGCTTATAAGAATCGACGCGGTCGCGTCAGTCACGCGGACGCGTGACTCATTTTGTGCTACTGGCGCGAGGGCAGCCTCGCGCTCGCACAACTCTCTGTTCGAAACTCATTGTTGCCAAATTCCAGGGTGACGCGGTCGTGTGGTGGACGCTATCGCGTGGGTGGCCAATATTGGAATATGACACGGACGCGTGGGGCACGCGTTCGCGTGGTAAGGCTTATGCACCTAGCACCAGTCCAGCACCACTCCAACACAACTTTCGGCCATGCACCCTTTTTGACGTCGATTTCAGGCCACGCGTCCGCATGGGTGATGCGGACACGTGGGAGGCATTTTTCCCATATGACGTGGACGCGTCAGCGACGCGGTCGTGTGGGGTGATTTGTGCCAAAAGCATGCCTCGAGCCACACTCCCGCGTGACTTTCTGTTCGATTTATTTTTCTTTCTGAGTCACATGCGACGCGGATGCGTCGGCGACGCTGTCGCGTCGCATGCCCCCCCTTTTTTATTATGCAATATGCAAATGAAGATGTAAACTATGGGCACTAGTACTGAGAAGAGTTATTGAGAAAGGAAATAAAGAAATAAAAGAAGGAAACGATCATACCCTGGTGGGTTGTCTCCCACCCAGCACTTTGCTTTAACGTCCTTAAGTTGGAGCTCCACTAGCTTAGTCTTCTGCTGTGGGTGGATCCTCCAAGAGGAAGATTTCTAACTCCTTGTTTTTTGTCACCTTCTCACCATGATATAGCTTTAAGTGATGTCCATTAACTTTGATGAATTCAGATCTTGAAGGATGACTCAGGTGGAAAACTCCGTATGGGTCAGCCTTCTCTAATCTATATGGACCTTCTCTACGAGAGAAACATACAGCTCATAGTAGCAAAATAAAATAAAATGCAAATAAGTAAATTCCAATCAATAACTTAGCACTCTATTGCAACTCCCCGGCAACGGTGCCAAAAATTGACGTAGCGGAAATTTGTGAGTTAAGAAATTATTATAAGAGATGCGTTGCAAGTATAGTTCTTAACCAACCAAAAATTCGCTTATCAATTTAGAAGGGGTTGTCACAAACTTAGAATTAAAATACTGGGAGTATGAATCCCAGGTCGTCTCCCAACGAGTTGCAGAAAGGTGTGCTATTTTATTAATCAGATGTTTTCTAAAATGGTTTGAATTGATAAACAAGAAATTAAATCAGAGAGTTTATGTAATTTAAATAAAAACCTTGACCGGGAGTAGATTAGTTGGAAGCCCTATCCTTGATAGAGTTCTCCCAAGATCAAAATGATAATTAAAGGTTGTTCTGCTTAGTTATCCCTTACTAGGTAGAGGAAAGTCAAGTAAGTTGGATGGCAATTTCTATTCACAAGTCCTAATCCTCTCCCTTGGGAGGGACTAGTGTCAGTGACTAGAGGGTGATCCAATAATAAACCCAATTACAATTTTTCCATTGAGTGTTCCAACTCAAGGTTCTCCTTTCAATCATCTCCTAATCAAGTTATGGAACTACTCGCTCATTATGAATGTAAATTTCACAAAATAAGGAAGAGAAATAAAGAGAAACATGATAAATAATAACAATCAAAGAGACCAATTAAAGATAAAAATAATTCTTGTATTAATAAATTCTAAAAATAATCCAATAGTAACTCTGAATAAATTAAGGACATGGAAGAGTAAGAGACAAGTAAGGAAACAAACTAGAATGACGAAGTCTTGGCGGAGGTAATAACTCTTCTCAATATCCCAATCCAAAAAGTAATAAAAACGAAATCCTAAGAACTTTGAATGTGTAGAGAGAAAACCTAGAGGAGGAGTAAAGTTGGATCTAAAACTCAAATTATGAGGAATGAATTGTTGTTTTTGGTCTCTGCATGTTCCCTGGCTCTAATCTGCTTTTTTCGGCCGAGAACTGGGTCAAAACAAGGCCCAAAATCGCCCCCAGCGAATTCTGCAGATTCTGCAGATCGCGCACGTCACGCGATCGCGTCATCCAGGCGTTTGCGTCAGGCATGCGAGCGCGTCACTGCAATTTCCTCTATTTCGTGCGGTCGCCCGAGCCATGCGTCCGCGTCACTTCTCGCTGGTCATCTCCTCAATTTCTTGTGTTCCTTCCATTTTTACAAGCCTCCTCTCCAATTTCCAAGTCATTCATGCCCTATAAAGCCTGAAACACTTAACACATGGGTCACGGCATCGAATGGAATAAAGGAGAATTAAAATACATAATTAAAAGTCTCTAGGAAGCAAGTTTCCAATCATTGAGTAATTTTTGGTAAGGAATTGTAAATACATGCTAATCATGTGAATAAGTGGGTAAAGGTTTGATAAATCCACACAATTAAACACAATATAAACCATAAAATAATGGTTTATCACGCACGCGCATAGGACGCTTACGCGTCAGGGGCAATTTTTGAAAAACCACGCGTACGCGTGCATGACACGTACGTGTGGAAGTGTTTGGCGCTCGTTTTCAAAAGAGAGCGCTACGTTCAGTAAGGCAGCGTTTTCGGGTAGATTCAAATTTGGAGGCAAAGTCTTGCAATCAACGCGCACGCGTACTTGACGCGCATGCGTCGATGGAGCATCTGGGATAAAGCACGCACACGCATGGCTGGCGCTGAAGCCTGGAATTGAGATTTTGCTACCCCGTGCACGCGGGGGGTAGCGTTCATTAAGCAAACGTAATGCTCAATAAGAGAACGCTATTAAAGATGCGTACGCGTGAGCGTGGCGCGCAAGCATGGCTGAAGCTGGATTTGATAGTGACACGCACGCGTATGTGACGCGTACGCGTCAATGGACAAAAACGCAAAAAGGACGCCTAAGAGTGAAGCACGCATACGCTTGATGAGTTTTTAGCAAAGCAACAACGCGCACGCGTCAGAGACGCGTACGCATGGGAAAGTGAATGCTACACTCACTTTGAGAACGCAATGTTTCTCTGGAAGCTGCAATCAAGACCCACTTCATACAAGGCCGAAAAGCCCACTCCAAGTACGTGAAGCCAGAATTGGAAAGTGTATAAGTAGAGAAGAATTTGATTTCACAAGAGAGCTTTTTTTTTAAATTTCCTTTTAGAATTTTAGATTTGATCAAATCTGAGTTTTCATTTTTGTTTTGTTTTCTCTCTTCTGCAATTTTTACTTTCTGTTTTTTGGGTCTGGGAACTTGGATCGCAGAATTCTACTGAATTTCTTCATCTTGAAGTCATTTCTTTTCCTTTTTATAGTTCTAAGAATTGGAGATCTGATCTTAGTTTTCTTTCTATTTTTCCTTTCTTCTGCAATTTCTTCTTTTTTGTTTTGTTAAGAGAGCAATTGAGATCTAATTTTTTTTTTCTGTTTTCGTTATTCTTCTGCAATTGTCAATTTCTCTTTTAGGATTTTAAAGTTGATCTAAGTTTTCATTCTTCTTTGATTCTTCTACAATTTTTCATTTCTGTTTTGATAACTGAAATCCTGATTTGAATTTCTTCATCCGAGAGCTCTCTAGTTTACTGCACTTATTATTTTCCAGTTCTGTTTTAATTCCCAGCACCCAAATCCCTTTATTCTTCATGAAATTTAAGTTTCCTGGCAATTTAGATTCAGCAATTTAAATTTCTTGCACTTTAATTTTCAGTTATTTACCTTTCTTGCAATTTAAGTTTTAGCTCTTTTAATTTCTTACACTTTAAGTTTCTGCAATTTAAGATTCTGCCAATTTACTTCCTGCATTTTATTTCCTTACAGTTTTACTTTTGTTAATCAAATTTCACCCCAAATCATCAAATTTTCGCTTAACTAAATTCATCACCATACTAAAGTTGCTCAATCCATCAATCCCTGTGGGATCGACCTCACTCCTGTGAGTTATTACTACTTGATGCGACCCGGTACACTTGCCAGTGAGTTTGTGTGGAATCATCTTTCCCTCATCAGCATGCCTCTTGAATGCTAGGTGTGGCACGCTAGTATTATTGTCCAGAGAGGAAGGATGAAGTCTTTACTATGGGCATGGCACGCCAGACCTAGGCATGCCACGCCAGTTTAAGTTTCCAGAAAGATGAAGAGGGAACTTACTATGGGCGTGGCACGTCAGACCTGGTGTGCCATGCTAGTTCAAAAGTCCAGAGAGAAAGAAGGAAGAAAAGACCCTGGACGTGCCACTTGAACTTGAAGGTGTGGCATGCCAGGTTAAGCTGCATGAGAAGGGCTTGCCACTTGGGAAACCAGGCGTGACACGCCAAGCCAAGCTAAGGAGCCAGGCATGGCATGCCAATCACACACCAAGCACACGCCAGGCGCATGACTCATTTCCATTAGTTTTTCATTTTCTTTTCAGTTGTAATTTTCTTTTCTCTTTTGTACTTTTTAATTCTAGTGATAGGAGTAGTATAAATACCCCTAGAAGTACTAAAGAGGGGTTGGTGGATTGATTTGCTAGCTAGTTTTAGTTTTACCTTATACTTCATTTCATCTCTTCCATCTCTTGTACTTTTCTCTAAGAAATGAGTAGCTAAACTCCCTCTCATTGGGAGAGGGAGCTCTGTTGTACTTGATGGATTAATGATAGTGAATTTCTTCTTCTTTTCATCTTCTCTTTGATTTGCAAGAAGGAATTTCGTTCTTCATGCTAGTGTTCAATCATCTTGGGAAAGAGGTTGAATGCAAAAAAGGTTTCATGGGAACCTTGGAAAAGAAAACATGAAACCATGCTTGAAATCCCTTCTCAGATTTGAGTAGATCTGGGTTTTGGGATTGGACATTATGACATGAAATTCACCCATTAATTAGATCTATGAGAATGTGTGGTATAATAAGGGACTAAGCATATCTCTCTTTATGAGCAATTAGACCAAGGAATTGGCTGATTATCAAGATTTAAGAGACTGAATCACCAAGGAATTAGGATTTAATCAACCATGATTGCTAAGAGGTCAATGAGTTGCATGATTGAAGAAGAGATGATATAGATCTAATCCAAAGAGAACAACATCTCCCAATCCCAATGAATTTCCCCTATTCTTATCTTTCCTATTCTTTATAGCTTTTCTTTAATTTTTGCTATTCGATGCGCCACTATTTTGTGGTACATTTTATACTGAATTGAGTGGATTTTATCAACTTTTCTCATATTTATTCAATGAAATAGCATGGTATTGTAATTCTCCCTAAATTTGTGCTTAAGTGTGAAAATATATTTTTTAGGCCTTAAAATAGCTAAATTTAATTCACTTTAATTCCATTCGATGCCTTGATATGTTTGTTAAGTGATTTCAAGTTCGTAAGGCAAGTATTGGATGGAAGAAATGAAGAGACAAGCATGTAAAAATGGAGAACTCATGAAGAAATGAAGGAACTACTAAGCTGTCAATCCTGACCTCTTCGTACTAAAATGATCATAACATGAGCTACAGAGGTCCAAATGAGGAGGTTCCAGTTGCGTTGGAAAGCTAACATCTGGGACTTCGAAATGATATAAAATTTTTTATAGTTTCTTTTCGTTTGGTGATGCGTACTTGTCGTTCAATGTGCACGCATTGTTGGATCATCGTGGACCATTTTGGGCAAAACATGGCCAGCAATTTCTAGCTCATTTTGGGCCCAATCCAACTCATTTCTGATGCTATTGAACCCAAGGATTAAGGAGGAAATGAACTAAATAGTCATAGTTTAGCTTTTATCATGTTTTAGATTAGAATTCTAGAGAGAGAAGCTCTCTCTTCTCTCTAGAATTAGGTTAGATTAGATTCAAATTTCTTCTTAGATCTAGATTTTAATTCTTGTTTTCATCTACCCTTCCTTTCAATTTCTTGTTGCTACATCTTTACTCTTCTAGTTCCTTTTGTTAATTTCTTATTCTAGTAATTTTTATGTTCATGCACTTTTGTTTCCTTTGATTTCAATTCATGCAATTTATGTTTTATGTTCCTTTATTCTTTAATTGCTTTGTTCTTGTTATTTCCTTGCATTTGGTAGTGTTAGATTTTATATTTCTTGCCATTTTACAATACTTTTCTTTTATGCCTTCCAAGTATTTGATAAAATACTTGGTTAGGTTTTAGTGTAGATTTTTCTCCTCTTGGCTTAGGTTGAGTAATTGGAGACTCTTGAGTTATCAAACTCTTTTGTTGATTGACAATTGGAAGTTGCTAGTTGACTTGAATTTCACTAAGGCTAGTCCTTCACTATGATTTGACTAGGACTTGTGGACTCAAGTTGACTATATCCACTTGACTTTTCCTTATAGTTAGAGGTTAACTAAGTGGGGCAATGGACAATTCTTGTCACAATTGATGATGATAATGAGGATAGGACTTCTAGTTCTCATGCATTGCCAAGAGCTTTCTTAGATATTAGTTTATTTCTTTTGCTATTTACATTTCTTGTTCCTTATTGCAAAAACCTCAAAACATTCTTTCATAGACAATAATAAAGCACTTCATTGTAATTCCTAGGAAGAACGACCCGGGACTAATACTCTCGGTTATTTTATTGGGGTTGAACTTGTGACAACCAAATTTTTGATTGAGGATCATTTGTTGGTTTAGAAACTATACTTGCAACGAGATTTATTTGTGAAATTCTTCACCAACCAATTTTTTCTTCATCAAAATGGGGACGTTGTCGGGGAATTGCAATTGTGTGCCTTGTTATTGGTTATTGTACATATGTTAATATTGTGAATAGCTTGATTCTTGGTTTGTTTGCTAGTTTTTGCTAGTTGTAGGATTTGATTTTCTTGTTTCTTATTAGTTCTTGTTTTTATTTTCTATTTTTACTATGAATTCTCACCCATTTAGCTATGAGTGTGGTTACAATTATTGTGTAAGAAGTGAAAATTACAATGAGAATATGCATCAAGGATGGAACAATCAAAGGTGGGAGGAGCCTCAAGCTTATGGACAACCTTTTTAGCAACAACCTCCGCCGGTTTCTTATGGGTATAATACCACTCCTAACGCATATCAATCTAATGGATATGGTGAACCCCCTTGTGACTATCAACAACCATATGCCTATGAACCTCACCCTCAACATAGCACTCAACCATACTCACAAGCCTCTCTTTACCAATCACCTTCCTATGACCCTCAACCATCATATAACCAATCACCCTTACCTCATCCTTGTGACCATTATAAGAGAAAACCTATAGAACTACCCATATTCTAACACAATTACCCCTAAGAACCACCTCAATACACACCATCTCCATATTTTCATCAAGAAGAACCACCTTCCTATTACGAACCCTTTCTCCAAAATAATGAGCCCTCCTATCCACCCCAAGTCCCAATAGATGATTCTCTTACTTTATTCCTTCAAACATAAGATGAGATGAAAAAGGACGTACTAAAACTTGTGGCTACCTTGACCAAGGTAGTGAACGCTTCAATCTTCCGATTCTCATGCACTCAAGGCAATCCCATTGCCAATTATGGAGAATCAATAGAAGAGTGTAGCATGAAGGAGAGATTGGAAAATTCGATGGAAATGAGGGATTGGAGTTTGTATTAGGGCAATTGGACGAAGTCATCATTGTTGAAGAAGAGGAAGAAGTGGTTGAAGACTTAGGAGATGCGGAACCACCATGGGAATCTCAAGAACCTCCCTCCAAGAAGCTTGATGTTGATGTTGAGGAGGGTGTACAACCTCCAAAGCCTCTCACAGTTGGAGATTTTGAAGAGGTTGATCAAGAGATGCATTCGATCATTGATGAATTATTATTTATAATTGAATCCTCTCCCATTGGGCATGAATTAGAGGTCATTAAAGACAACCCTACACCAAGTGACATTGGTGACCTTGTTGAAGACTCTTCCATTGAGTGTGAAGTTGATGTTGAAGTGGACTTCACAAAACCTCCAAGATTTGATTTAATTGATGATGAGGAGGATTTGGAAGAAGTTGACAAGCAAGGAGAAGTTGAAGGAAGTTGTTAAGAGGTGGAAGTCACCAAAGAAGAACACAAGGGAGTGGAACTTGTAAGGCCATTGGAAACACTTCTCCCCAAGCCATCGCCATCCATTCTTTCATTCAAGTGGGTAAAATTCTTATTCCTAAGCTCTACTTTCTCACTTGAATATGGTTTGCTTGAAACGAATGGGCAACTAAGAGCTCTTTATGGAGTTAAGAGTAAGAGGAAGTTGTGTAGTAGTTGGAAGTTTCATGTTAGGCTCATTAAGGTCGAACACTTAAGGCAAAGGCACCATGGTTGGAGGAGTGCTAACTTGTTTGGGTCTAGGAGTAAGATTTGGTGCTCTAAGGAGAATTCTACGTGCCTACCACCCGGATGGAACAATGATGATCAGTTAGACGACGGGTGTGAAAATAAGATATAGGATCCCGGATCACAACATGAAGGCCAATTTTGGGAGCTCATATCTTGGGAAGAACTTCACCCAAGCTTGGTGAAGACGGTTGGAAATTCTGACAACCGTTTAAGGAGTAAGCATCCTTGGAGGTTCAAGGATGAATACAAGCATAAACCACCATGACAAAAAGCTTCCTAATTCTCCAACTTAAGGACATAAACTAAAAGTCCAAGGTGGGAGACCCCTTTTGAGACTCTTAATCCCCCTTGTTCTAATTGTTACCATATCACAACCCTAAGCGAAAAATCATGAATTACGTTGAATTGCATCTTTGATTAGCTTAGGTTGAAGAGTGTATTTCATTTAAGTGTGGGAGAACTTTTGGAAAACATTGGTAGTGAATGAAAAAGTTTGTATTGGGTATACATTGAAAAAGAAAAATTTTGTGAAATGGGTGCACATTCATGAATCAATTTGCGTTAACCATATGCATTTGTCCTAAAAGAATGAAAAATAAAATGAAAATAATAATAATAATAATAATAAGATGGGACAAAAGCCATCCCAAAAAAAAAAGAAAAAAGAATGAATAAGAAGTGCATGTGTAGATTTGGATGAAAAAGATGCATGAATGTGTATAAAAAGTGTGATTATGGGAAGTTAGGGTGCATATTTTGTTATTTGGTTGAGTTGGACACTTGAGCTAATCAAAGATCCAATTCCTTAGTCCACTAAGCCATATTTATCCTACCTTAACCCTAACCCTATTACAACCCTATAAAGGCCTAATGATACTTGCATTCATGCATCACATATTTGTTGATTGTTAGATGAAAGGTAAATCCTTGAAAAGATGATTAAAGGAGATTTGAGTGAATTGACCCTAGACACCGAGTGATTAGAGTGTATACACACCTAGCGAGGGTTCGATCACTCAACTCTATGTTTCCATACCTCTTATCATGAATTCTTGCAAGTTGCTTCATTTTTTTTATGAGTAAATCAATTCTTTAGATTTTTTATTGCATTGAGTTATTTCTTTGCCTAGCCTTATATGTCTATACACTTGCTTGGAAATTTGATTGTTTGTTTACTCTATGTTCCAATACCTCTTATCATGTATTCTTGCAAGTTGCTTCATTTTTTGATGAGTAAATCAATTCTTTAGATTTTTTATTGCATTGAGTTATTTCTTTGCCTAGCCCAATATAGTATATACATACTTGCATGAATATAGATAGTTGCACTGAATAAATTGATTATCCCATTGATTATTCTCCTTATTGGTTTAGCATGAGGACATGCTATTGTTTAAGTGTGGGGGAATTGATGAGTCCATATTTGATGATATATTTTGACTCAATTTGGATGGATTCTAGCACATGAACTCACACTTAAGCAACAAAATAGTATACTTTTGTGTTTTCTCCCTAAAATGAACCTAAATGTGCAAACATGCATTTTTGTGCCTAAATGAGTGATTTTGATTCAACTCTTATGCCATTCGATGCCATGATATGTTTTGTGAGTGATTTCAGGTCATTTTGGCAAGAATGGATAGGCAAAGGTGGAAGAAAGCATGTACAAGGGAGAAAACATGAAGAAAACAAGGGAAACCACACACAGACAAGTGTGCGTGCGTACTAGAAGAAATTTGCATGTGTGCGTGGGCACGAGTACCTGTGCGTACGCACAGGAGCCAAAACAGCAAAGTGTGCGTACGCACACATCTTTGTGTACGCACAGGTCCCTGCACGTTATTGCATTAGTGAAACATGTGCTTTGCGATTTCTGAGGCCTTTTGGCCCAATTTTGGAGGCTCCAATGCTGAATTGAAGTGCTATATGAGGGGAGAATCAACACATATGACGGCATTAGGACTTAGACTTTATTTTTCCATAGTTCATATAGTAGGAGTAGGAGTAGGAGTAGAATATAAATTACTCCCCTAGGGTTTTATTTCCATCTTCATGTAACATTTTTTTCTTTTGGATTTTGCTTCTTTAATTGTAAGTACTTTCAATTTCCTCTTTAATTACATCACTTTTGCTTTTATGTTCTTATGGTTCAAGTTACTTTGTTTATAATTGCAATTTTGAGTTTCTTGAAGTTTTGATTGATGAATTTAATTCTTTATGCTTTCTTTATGTTTGTTTGGATGTTTATTATTGATTTTGTGCATAGTTAGTTATAGCTTTCTATTTTTCCTTATAATTTTCCATGTTTTACTTTTATGCACACAAGGTGTTTGTGAAAATGCCAACTCTAGATTTTGAGTAGATTTTCCCACATTGGCTTGTGGTTTGAGTTCCTAGGATACTAGAGTCATAATGTCTGATATTTAGTGGTAATTCTTGGGTAGTTAGTTGACTCTTGTTTCCATTGACGCTAGCCTTTTATCAACTAGTTTGGTAAGTTAGCTAGGACTTATGGATTAAGGTCAATTATGCTGGCTTGACTTACTTCTCGATGGTTGGGGTTGACTAGGTGAGATTGAATCATCATAATTACCATAGTTGTGGTTATGGCGATGATAGGATTCCTTGGATCCTCATTCCCAAGTCAAGGCTCTTTATTGCATTTATAGCATTTTCACTAGTTTTGATCTCATTCCCTTTTTACTTGCATGAATTAACAATTTTTACTCAATCCTATTATTTCATTTCTTAGTTCTTTTAATCTTTAGTTCTTTGATTACAAGACCCCTTTTTGCCTCAACAACCGAAAGAGAAACACTTCTAATTGCATCCTAGGGAGAACGACCAGAGGTTGAAGTACTCTTGATCTCGGTTAATTATTGATTTGAAAATTAAACTTTGATTGAGAGCATTGTTTGTTGATCTAGGCTATACTTACAACGAACATATTCTATTTTGTGAAATTCTAGACTAGCAAAAATCATCTCATCAAGTTTTTGGCGCCGTTGCCGGGGATGCAATCGGTGTTATATCTTTTGGTTGATGTAAATATGTTAATAGTGTAAATATCTTACTTTTTTGTTATTTTGTTGTTTTTGTTGATAATTAGGTTCTTGTTTTTCTTTTTTCTTAATGCCTTTTTTTTATTTACTACTTTCTCTATGAGCTATCACCCTTGTTGCTTGGAGCTTGGTTGTGAATGTTTCGTAGGGTATGATGAATCCAAATTGGGACTGCTTCATGGAGTGGAAGAATTAATTTAGGGAGGAACCAATTGCGTATGATCAACACTCATGGCAAACACTGATGAGAGGAACTTTTGCGTGGTCTAAACCTTCAAAAGTCCTTTCATACAAACGTTTTGGTTGTCACAAGTAACAAACCCCTTTTAAAATTGATAACCGAGTATTTAAACCTCGGGTCGTCTTCTCAAGGAATTGCAGGGAGGTATGTTCTTATTATTGGTTATGGAGATTGTAAATTTGGGGTTTCAAGAATGAGGAACAAATATGACAAATAATTTAAATGGCAATTAAAAATAAATAAATACTGTAAGGCAAACTTTTGGCAAGGTATGAGAAATTAGAGGTCCTATCCTGGCTATCCTTATCAATGATGATAATAATTGAATCTTAATTCTACTTCGTTAGCCTTTACTAATATAAAGGAAGGTCAAGGAATTAATTGGTTTGATCTTCGGATCCTATTTATTTCCTAAGAAAAGGTTGGGATTATTGAAGTTCAATTCAATTAACAAGATAACAATTATCAATCGTGTTTGAGTTTGACAAATCCTGAGTTATTGATTTCTTAACCAAAACCAAAAGGGGAAGTAAATCTACTGGAATAAAAGTGTCTTCAGAGTAAAAGCAACAATAGCATAAATAAAAGAAATCAATATTAAACTGAAATACCTCAAATAACATTAATAAAAGAGTGATCTGTAACATGAAAGGATTCATAAAGTAACTTGCAAAAGTAAATAAAAGGAATATTGAACCTGACCAAAAGAGATAATCCTGAAAGCGAATAAAAATCCTAAATCTAAATCCTAATCCTAAAGAGAAAAGAGAGAACCTCTCTCCAAACTAAATCTAAATCATGGAAAGTAACTAAATTGGCGAGCTCTCTTTGAATGGATGCACTCCCTCACTTCATAACCTCTGGTCTATGCCTTCTGGACTTGGATTTGGGCCAAAAAGGGCTTCAGAATTCGCTATAAGCGTTTTCTGCAATTTCTGGTGCGTGGCCTCTGTCACGCGTCCGCGTGGGTCACGCGGTTGCGTCATTCAGAGCTTTTCTTGTCACACGGTCACATCGGTAATGCGGCCGCGTCATATGTGTTCTGCTTAAGGCGCGCGGTCGCGTCAGTCATGCGGCTGCATCACTATTGATTCGCGCTTGGCATGCGTCCCCATGCGATCGCGTGGATGCCAGTTTCTTCAGAAACTCCGTTTTGCGCTTTTCTTCCATTTTTGTATGTTTTCTTTTCCATCCTTTAAGTCATTCCTGCCTTAGAGGATCTGAAACTACTCAACACACTAATCACGGCATCCAATGGAGATAAAGGTAATTAAAATAATTAATTTAAAAGCATAGGAAACATGTTTTTCACATACATCACATAATAAGGAAGGGAAAGTAAAACCATGCAATTAATATGAATAAGTGGGTATAAAGGCTCAAGGGGGCTAACAAGGGTGATGTGAAAGGTAGGCTATTTTGGGATAAAGTGAGCTAAAATCAAACAATGGCCTCAGTCACTCTCTTGGTATGTATCTTTATATTTTATAATCGGACATATAGATTAAAATAAAGTAAATAACATCAGAATATAAAAGAAGGGCGGAACACACAGGAATAAAAATTATGGTTTGAATGTAACCATACAATTAAGCTCAAAACTCACAGGCTGTATGTTCTCTAGCTCAAAAATCATTTATCAGTTATGTATGTCATGCAGGTTTAGTTAAAAATTCCCATTATTCTCAATGTAAAACTTAAGGTGGCTTTAAAGTTCTAGTGTTTCTCCTTGATGAAATGTTGTTAACTAACTAACATGTAATGCTATATATACAAGGTGTGTGGATTGTTTTAATTCTGTTAAAGTCTCTAGTTTACTTCCTTTTTATATTTTCAATTTTAACTAAGCTATCTTATGCTAAAAAGGGTCAACTATACTAATTAATCCATAGTTTCTATAACTAATAAGTTAGAATTGCAAGCTAAACTAAATAACTAAAATATGAACTAAACTGCAAAATGCAGAAACAGAATGAAAATACATAAAAGTAGCAGTGTATAAGTACTCAGAAAATAAAAATAAAAATAAAGAGAAAAATAGCCAAAATAAAAGAAAAGAGTATGTAGTGGTTCACCAAAAAAGAAATGCCAGAGATGGCGACCTCCCCACAATTAAAATGTAGCATCGTCCCTGATGCTCAGTCAAGCGGGGTGTGAAGGAGTGTCATCACTGGAAGGAATGGTAGCTGGAGTCTCTGTGGTGGTGGTCTGAGGAACTGGCTGCTGCAGAAGAGGTGCTGTCTGGATAGGGATCTCAGGATTTGCAGCCTGAATCTTATGTGGAACCTCTGCCTGTGGTGTAGCCTGCTCTGTGCTTGCCTGCTCTGTGTCTCCCTGGGGATGGGTCTCAGCCTCGGGATCATCCGCCTCCTCCTCAGATGCCTCGGATGGTGTGTCAGGCTCGGAGGGGATGTCGCCAGAGCGTATCATCAGCTTCAGGTGCTCATAGTGTCGCTTGTTGCGACGCTCCATCTGGTCAAGTCGTCGAAACAAGCGGTGCACTAGATGATAGATGGGCTCTAGGGCAGGTGGAGGTGCAGTGGTGGTGGCAGGTGTGGCTGTGGAGGAAGAGGGGCCAGCAGAAGGTGTGGCTATCTCAGCAGTGGCAGTCAGGAATGGAGGTCTGTAGCCCAAGGCCAGAAAGTTCCTGCTGTGCAGGATAATCTTCTTGCATTCTGCAGCAGGTGGCCTCTCATCAGCATCCTCCCATGGCACATCAGCTCGACGGCCCAGCTGTGTAACCAGATAGGGAAAGGGAAGAGTGCCTCAGACGTGGATCCTGGCCATATAGTGCCGAATAAAGCGTGGCAGGTATAGGTCCTTACCCTCCATCACACACCAAAGGAGGGTGATCATAGCGGCTGGTATCTCAGTCTCGTGAGTACTCGGCATAATGTAATTGCTGGATATCTGATGCCATAGCCGAGCCTCATCGTTCAGGTAAATCCGCTTGATCCCCTTGGGCATGGTGGTGTTCTGACCTATGATCCAAGGAACTGTCGGGTCAAGGGCCATCCTCGCCTTTACTGCATCCCAGTCAAATCGCATAAAGCGCATATCCTCCTCAGCTTTCTGATAACCATCTGTCTGATCAGTCTTAGGCAGAAGTTTCAGAACATCTTCTATCGCCTCCTCAGTAACCAGAATCTGCTTCCCTCTGAGGTTCACTGCATCTAGGGAAGTTTTGAAGTAGTTGCAGTAGAATTCCCTAACCCAAGATGCATTGACCTCTGTCAGGTTTCTCTCCAGGAAGAACCAGCCTCTTTGTTTGATTTGATCTGAGGTGTACTGCTGGAGTTCTTCTGGGATCTTCAAAGTTCTCTCCAGGTATAGGTTACTGGAGGTTGCAAACACCGGATACTTAAGCCCAAAGTATCGGTTGGCAAATTTAATCGGATCAGTGGCGGGAAGTAGCTGGTCGGCCTTCTCCTACGGGGTGAAGTTTTTCTCCCGCCAGGAGGCATCATGCATGACATCTATGATAGACAAAGATGATTCTCCTCTTTTACGTTTGCCAGTGGTAGCCTTTCCTTTTCCCTTTCTCTGGGAATCTGACATCCTGAAAAACAGAAAACCAGGATATAATAAAAATAGGAAAACAAATAGGCAAATAGTCAAAAGAAACACAAAGTGGCAAAGGAGAATTAGAATGAGGTAAATGAGTTAAGTGAATGTGCATTAAGGATTGTATAGGAGTGAAAAGTTTGAAAGGAAGAATTCACAATCCAAAATGTAATAGAAGGCATGTTAAGTAGAAAAAATTATCAGTATGCTATGGATAAAAAGTTAAAAGAAAGTGAAAAACCAGAAAAGAGATTTTAAAAGGTGAGTTTGGTTAGAATTGAAAAAGAGTGTCAGAAAATTAGAATTAGTGAGTTAGTGAAAAATGGGTTAAGGTAAGTGGCATAAGGATAAGTTTTTTTTAAGTAACAAGCATTCACAATTAGAAGTGATAAGTAACTCAAAACCAAACAAGGAAAACAAGTGGATGATGATTCAGATAGATATAGAAATAACAAAAAATAGAATCAAACATCAAAATTGCAATTTAGAACCAGGAGGTGAAATGGGGGGTGACGCGATCGCGTGGGTCGCGCGATCGCATGGAAGGGAAAAAAGGGGGTAGGACGCGATCGCCTGGGGTATGCGATCGCGTCGCTGGAATTTGTGCTAAACGCACGAATACAGCGTCGTTCCAGCCCAACTCTCTGTCTCCTTTTGGGGTTTGTGAAATCCATGCGACGCGATCGCACCGCTCACGCGGTCGCGTGGGATTGATTGGGTGCAAATGACGTGATCGCGTCAGGCACGTGATCGCGTGGGTCATTTTGTGCTAGACGCACAATGGCCACACGATTCCAGCCCAACTTTCTGGACGTTGGATCCTTACGCCGATTTCCAGGTCACGCGGCCGCGTGGAGGACGCGGTCACGTGGGAAGTGTATTTCGCCATTGACACGATCGCATGGATGATGCGGTCGCGTCGCGCACCCCTTTTTTTTTATTATGCAGAATGCGGAATGCAATATGCAGAATGCAATGCTTAATTTGAATGCTATGCATGATTCCAGGTTCAATAAAATAAAATAAAATTCAAAAACAAACAAAACTAAATAAAATTAAAATTGCAAAAGGAACGATCATACCATGGTGGGTTGTCTCCTACCTAGCACTTTTAGTTAAAGTCCTTAAGTTGGACATTGGAAGAGCTTCCTGCTATGGCGGCTTATGCTTAAATTCATCCAAAAATCTCCACCAATGCTTGGAATGCCAATAGCCTCCGGGGTCCCAAACTAGGCATGTAAAGTTTCTGAGCAGCTTCAAACAGAGTCTCAGGCTCCCGGGGTGACGAATGTCAGAATAGAATCCATGATCCCAAGCCTTGTTTTTAAATCCGCCTCCGT
>NC_029794.2:74700257-74708415 GCF_000816755.2 Arachis ipaensis | reverse complement strand
AAATCTCCACCAATGCTTGGAATGCCAATAGCCTCCGGGGTCCCAAACTAGGCATGTAAAGTTTCTGAGCAGCTTCAAACAGAGTCTCAGGCTCCCGGGGTGACGAATGTCAGAATAGAATCCATGATCCCAAGCCTTGTTTTTAAATCCGCCTCCGTCTTGATCTATATTTTTCCATCCGGGCGGTTTAGAAAGTAGATTCTCACCATAGTGACCAAACGTTTTCCGAGATCCATTCGATTGAACATGATATCCATCCGTGCACTTCAAGTTGAAGCATGGAACCTTATTGAACCTTGTACACCAGCTCTGAACACGAGCCATTTCCCTCTTATTCTTAAAGCCATAAAGAGCTCTAAGCTGGCCATCTGTTTCAAGCAAACCATATTCAAGTGAAAAAGTAAAGTTAAAGGTTAAGGATTGTACCCACTTGAAGCTTGTATTGGGCGGTGATGGCCTTGGGGTAGGTGTTTCTGGTGGTTTTGTAAGTTCTTCTCCTTTGTACTCTTCTGTGAATTCCTCCACTTCCTTGTAAGGTTCTTCAAATGCATCTGAGTCCTGGTCAAAGTCTTCTATGTCTTCTTCATCACTTGAGTCATAGATTGGAGGTTGAGAGAAATCTACCTCCGCGTCATCTTCGTATTCACTTGGGGAAGATTCTTCGATCTCAGAGAATTCACTTGCGGATGCAAGTTCATTACTAAGAGAGCTAGACTTGTGACTATCATCATCAAGGGAATTTGTGTCCTGGGTTATTCCGTCTAGTTCTTCATACACGACTTGCCTTGGGGATTGTGCAATATCCTCCTTAGCATCAACTGTAACGTCCTTGACGGAGTTCTCCTCAACTTTGGATTCCCATGGAGGTTCAGCGTCTCCTAGATCTTCAACCAACTCTTCTTCTTGTACAATGACAGCTTCTTCTACTTGTTCTAGTACGAATTCATGCTCTGTCTTGTCCACTGGAGTTTCTAGTGTCTCCTTCATGCTACGCTTTTCATTAGATTGTCCACATGGGGCTGTGGTTGGTCCTTGAATGTTCGCGCGTCTAGAAGCTAATTGAATTACTGCTTGCTCCAGTTGTCGAATGGTTGTTTGAAGTTTATTTACTGTTGCCTTGAGGCGTACTTCTGATTCTCTGGGTGATGGATTTGGGCATGAAACATAGGGAAGTGGTGCTGCTTGGGAGTGATTGGATTGGAACTGGGGTAGGAAAGGATCATACGGTGGCGAATGATGAAGAGAAGCTTGTGAGTGTGGTGGTTCGAGGTTATGTTGAGAGGTTGGTCTATAGGCACGGGGTGGGGCTTGTTGGTAGTTACAAGGTTGTCCACCATATCTTTCAGCTGGGTATGCATTGTAGAATGGTCGTTGTCCATGACATCTTGGAGGGTGTTGTTGCCTGAAGGATTGATTAGATCCTCTTGGCTCCATCCATCCTTGATTGGTCTGACCTTGATCCATATTCCTACTGTAACTTCTATTTCCTTCAACAAAGTTAGACCCAAACTCAAAGCGAGAGGGGTGAGAATTCATGGTAGCAAATAAAAATAAAAAGGAGAAACAAAAATAAATAAACAAGCAAAAGAAAAATATTTACAATAACCAATATTAAGGCACACGATAGCAGATCCCCGGCAACGATGCCATTTTGATGAGAGGAACTTTTGCGTGGTCTAGAAATTTGCGGATAAATCCTCGTTGCAAGTATAGTTTCTAAACCTTCAAAAGTCCTTTCATACAAATGTTTTGGTTGTCACAAGTAACAAACCCCTTTTAAAATTGATAACCGAGTATTTAAACCTCAGGTCGTCTTCTCAAGGAATTGCAGGGAGGTATGTTCTTATTATTGGTTATGGAGATTGTAAATTTGGGGTTTCAAGAATGAGGAACAAATATGACAAATAATTTAAATGGCAACTAAAAATAAATAAATACTGTAAAGCAAACTTTTGACAAGGTATGAGAAATTAGAGGTCCTATCCTGGCTATCCTTATCAATGATGATAATAATTGAATCTTAATTCCACTTCGTTAGCCTTTACTAATATAAAGGAAGATCAAGGGATTAATTGGTTTGATCTTCGGATCCTATTTATTTCATAAGAAAAGATTGGGATTATTGAAGTTCAATTCAATTAACAAGATAACAATTATCAATCGTGTTTGAGTTTGACAACTCCTGAGTTACTGATTTCTTAACCAAAACCAAAAGGGGAAGTAAATCTACTGGAATTAAAGTGTCTTCAGAGTAAAAGCAACAATAGAATAAATAAAAGAAATCAATATTAAACTGAAATACCTCAAATAACATTAATAAAAGAGTGATATGTAACATGAAAGGATTCATAAAGTAACTTTCAAAAGTAAATAAAAGGAATATTGAACCTGACCAAAAGAGATAATCCTGAAAGCGAATAAAAATCCTAAATCTAAATCCTAATCCTAAAGAGAGAGGAGAGAACCTCTCTCCAAACTAAATCTAAATCATGGAAAGTAACTAAATTGGCGAGCTCTCTTTGAATGGATGCACTCCCTCACTTCATAACCTCTGGTCTATGCCTTCTGGACTTGGATTTGGGCCAAAAAGGGCTTCAGAATTTGCTATGAGCATTTTCTGCAATTTCTGGTGCGTGGCCTCTATCACGCGTCCGCGTGGGTCACGCGGTCGCGTCATTCAGAGCTTTTCTTGTCAAGTGGTCGCGTCGGTCATGCGGCCGCATCATATGTGTTCTGTTTAAGGCGCGCGGTCGCGTCAGTCATCCGGCCGCGTCGCTGTTGATTCGCGCTTGGCATGCGTCTGCGTCACCCATGCGATCCCGTGGATGCCAGTTTCTTTAGAAACTCCGTTTTGCGCTTTCCTTCCATTTTTGTATGTTTCCTTTCCATCCTTTAAGTCATTCCTGCCTTAGAGGATCTGAAACTACTCAACACACTAAT
The DNA here is from genome assembly GCF_000816755.2 of Arachis ipaensis. Lineage (NCBI taxonomy): Eukaryota > Viridiplantae > Streptophyta > Magnoliopsida > Fabales > Fabaceae > Arachis > Arachis ipaensis. The sequence continues at coordinate 74,705,475 of NC_029794.2, read as the reverse complement.
TACGGCATCGAATGGAAATAAAGGTAATTAAAATAATTAATTTAAAAGCATAGGAAACATGTTTTTCACATACATCACATAATAAGGAAGGAAAGTAAAACCATGCAATTAATATGAATAAGTGGGTAAAGGGTTGAATAAATCACTCAAACTACGTACAAAATATGTCATAAAATATGGGTTTATCAAACACCTCCCTCATACTACAACGAGCCAAACTTTCCCATTTGTGAATATCAACCCAAAAGATGTGAAAGATACCCTCTACACAACCCTTAACCACCAAACCTTCAAGCACCACACCATCCACCCCCATGGGATTCCAATGTTTATACACCTTTGTACCAACCATATGAACCACCACACCCTTATACACCACCTTAATACACTCACCTACATGATACACCTTTCAACCATACAACTTTTCTCCCAACCTTTGAACCTTCTTTTCCTCCTTAATATGAAGTCTTCCTACCCTTGCATCAAGAACAACAAGACCTTCAAGCATTCTTCCAAGAGCAAGAAGGGTTTCGAAGGACACAAGGGGAGTTCATTGCTACCATAGCCAAAGCGGTGAACCGCTTGGCCTCCCTACGCTCAACCACTCAAGACATTCCTCTTGAAGAAGGTGGAGGATCAAGTAAGAAGTGTAGGGAAGAGGAGAACATGAAGCCTCAAGGAAAGGAAGAGGAGCCAAGTCTTAAGTCACAAGAGGAGGAAGGTAAAACTAGTGAACCGGAAGAGGTAAATGGAGAATTGAAGGAGTTTGATCAAGAAGTGGATTGCATCATTAATAATTTTTTGTCCAAATTGGTTAACCCCCTCAATGATCTTGAGGAAGCCTTCCCCTTGGAGTTTGAGATAGAAAGGGAAGAGCTTGAAAAGGGTGGTGAGGAAGAGGTGGATGCCCAAGAAATGAAAGCAATTGTGAAAGAACTTAATAGGAAAATTCCACCACGAGAACAAATTGAGTGGGTAACAATATCTTCAATGAGCTTCTTAGGTCTGCATCAATTTGCTCTCTTGGAAACGGATTATCAACTAAAGGTGCTTCTTGGGGTGTTAAATGGTGAAGGAATGGGTGTTGGTTGTCAAAGGAATTCAAGGCATAAATGGTGCAAGGTCTAGTTTAGAGGAGTCCAACACTCAAGTGGGTGCTTTAAAGGTGCTTGGAGAGGCTATTCATCCAAGGGCATGAATGATTGTCAACAAGAGGATGATAGAGAAACCAAAGTATGGGATCCGGGCATACAACTCTACAACAATCAATTATGGATCCCAATCGTTTGCTTGAGGTTGCTTGAGAGCTTGATGTACTTTGTGTGGGATCCTGGAGGATTTTTGAAGAGCAAGCTTGGTTGGCAACTCAAGGATGGATGGAAGCATAAGCCACCATGACACAAGTTACAACAAAAGTCCAACTTGAGGACTTAAAACTAAAGTGCTAGGTGGGAGACACCCCACCATGGTAATATATTTTCAACTCTTCTTTCTTTTAGTTTTGTTTATTGAATTTTGTCTCTTTAATTAGCTTAGTTTGATTGCATTCTAGGTTTAAATTAGTTGCATTTTATGCTTGATCATGTGTTTTTGATGAATGATGTGTTTTGGACTTGAAAAACTTTGATTGATATCATGGTTGGTGCCTTAGAGGCTTTAAAAATGTTGCAGAAACAGAGTTCTGTGCGTGCGCACAGCATCGTGCATACGCACACTTCTCCTGTTTTTCACTTTCTGTGCGTGCAAATAGCAGTGTGCGTACGCACACCCTTTATCACACGCTCTGTTCGCAGTGCTCGCACCCTCCATGCACGCGCACCCCACCATATTTTCATTCTGTGCGGACGCACACTTTCTTGTGCGTATTCACACATGATCATTTTACCCCGTTCAAAAAAAAGTGTTCTGTGCGTGCGCACAGCCCCGTGCACAGACACACGTCTTGAGACCCTCTCTGCCAGCAGCGCTCGCACATCTTGTGCGTCTGAACGCTCTCCAGTTTTACTGGCGTGCGTACGCACACATCCTTGTGCGTACGCACAGGTCGTGGTCTGGGCAATAATAAGAAAGGGTGCCCTGTTGTGCCAGCTTCTTCCACTCCTCACCCCCTTCCTTTCTTCCTTTCTTCTTCCCTTCTTTCTTCTTCTACCACCCCTCAACCCAGCCCAACCCCTCTTCCGGCGACCACCACGTTGCCGTCCATCCGACTACCGCCGGCACCCACCGGAACCACCACTGCCACTATCTCTCTTTCTCCCCATTTCTTTTCTTTACTTTTCTTCTTCTCTCTCCTTTCTCTTATCTCTTCTTTCTTCCTTCTTTTTCTTCTTTCTTTGTTCTCTTCTCCGGTGAAGCTCCGTTGCCGTGAGCCTCGCAGTGGCTAACACAAGTACCACTGTTGCCTATCCCTTTCTTTTCTATTCTTCACCTTTTCAATTTTCTTATTTTGATTTTCTTGTTATGTTTAGTTGCTTGCTTGATTTCTATTCTCTTTATTTAACTTTGGTTATTTAGCTTAAGTTTTGCTTAATGCTTTATTTGTTTTTGCATTGCAAGTGTTCAATTTTTGACTAATGGGTTGTTGATGCTTAAAATTTTGGCTTGAATTGATGAATATGTGTACCGAATACCATGTGTTTGTTTAAATGCCTGAATGAAATTTTTGTTTAATTCATATGTTGTCATGACCATATGTGTTCGACTATATCCTTGTTTGGCATTCTAATCAAGAATTGTGCACTTTTGAATGATTATAATGTTGTTTTGGATTGGAATTTTAATCATGGGTTCGTTCATTGTCTTGAGTTACTAGCACCAAATTGATTTAAAAATTAACTTTTTGTCTCTTATTTGGTGCAAATTTTTAACAAGTACATATTGAATTTAGTGAATTGAATGAAATTTATTGTTTATCATAGTCTTTAAGTCAATATAATCACATCACGAGGTATTTTCTCCTTGTTAATGCTTCGCATTTGTTTGAGTTAACTTGACTTGATTCTTATCAAGACTTGTCACTTTTTGTAGCAAGCACCTTCCCATGTGATTATTTGATTATTCTTAAGGATGAATAAGTAGTTCTCTTCATCATTGCATTGGTTATTGTTTGTTGTGCTATTTTATATCAATTTTGCTCTTTCACTTGCACAACCTTAATATCCAATAATCCTACATTTAGTTCACTCTTGTTGTAGTTGCCTAAGTTTGCTTATCCTTAATTAAGGCTCATTCATTGCTTGCATCTTAGGCCATTTAGTTGAGGAACTCATGCTTAGTTTTTCATTATATAGATGCCACTTTAACTGGCCATTGTGTGTATTCCACACCACTATGCAAACTTTCTCAATTAGATGCTTATTTGCTCCCTCCTTTATCTCTTTGTGCTACTTGCCCTATGATTCTTAATTACACTTTATTCATTCTTTTTGAGGATGAGACATGAAGGCAAGGAGCCAAAAGAGGAGGAGGACACCGAGAAGGGAGATGCCAAGCATACATTGGACTTGGCAATTTCCCCACAATCCAAGGCCCCGCCCGCATCCACCAACCGAAGGTGGAGCTCTTGAGAGACACCCCCCGAATTGTGTTCATGCACGGAGGACCGTGCAACGCTTAAGTGTGGAGGAGGATTCGTCATTTGGGGTGTAAACTTTCTTTTCTCGAACACTTTGCATTTTATTTTTTTGATTTCTTTCTATTATGTTTCTTGTAGATATTTAGAGTGTTTTTTTAATTGTTGCATTGCATTTTCTTCATAGTTTATATCTATTGCATTTTGCATCTTTTGTATGGTATATATTTTATAGATAGAAGTTGTGATTAGATGTTGTGAATAGCATAGTGCCTAGTTCAATTTTGTCCTAATTGTTCATGTTAGTTTTTGCGATGTTGAAAATTAGGAATAGAACTAGAAAATATTTTGAAATTGGAGCCATCACAACATACATACATACATATATAGGAAATAACTTTGGTGAAAAACAACAAAAATTTTCAAGAATTTTGTTTCAAGGGCATTCTATTGAATTGATTTGGAAAATTATTTTTAAAACCTGCTTGAATGAATTTTTACGAAACATAGAAGAGAGAATGAACAAAACAACCTTGTTAGTTGTTGAGCCTTAATGAGTGGTTACACATTATAACCACAAATTTTGTTCATTGTGTGCTATGCTCCTTCTATGATTGTAATCTTGGTTTTGCTTGATTCTTTATTTCCAATGTTTGATGTTTCGAATGCATTTAGCATGATTGAGGCCAGTTTTGTATTAAACTCAGTCACCCATATGGACCAACCATTGCATCTACCTTTGTTAACCCCTTTTGAACCTCTTAATCCCCCTTGTTCTAATTGTTAGCACATCACAACCCTAAGCGGAAAACCATGAATTACATTGAATTGCATCTTTGATTAGCTTAGGTTGAAGAGTGTGTTTCATTTAACTGTGGGGCAACTTTTGGGAAACATTGGTAGTGAATGAAAAAGTTTGTATTGGGTATTCATTGAAAAAGAAAAATTTAATAATAATAATAAGATGGGACAAAAGTCATCCCAAAGAAAAAAATGAATAAGAAGTGCATGTGTAGATTTGGATGAAAAAGATGTATGAATGTATATAAAAAGTGTGATTATGGGAAGTTAGGGTGCATATTTTGTTATTTGGTTGAGTTGGACACTTGAGCTAATCAAAGATCCAATTCTTTAGTCCACTTAGCCATATGTATTCTACTTTAACCCTAACCCCATTACAACCCTATAAAGACCTCATGATACTTGCATTCATGCATCACATATTTGTTGATTGTTAGATGAAAGGCAGATCCTTGAAAAACATGATTAAAGGAGATTTGAGTGAATTGACCCTAGACACCGAGTGATTAGAGTGTATACACACCTAGTGAGGGTTCGATCACTCAACTCTATGTTTCCATATCTCTTATCATGTATTCTTGCATGTTGCTTTATTTTTTTTATGAGTAAATCAATTCTTTAGATTTTTTATTGCATTGAGTTATTTCTTTGCCTAGCCCTATATGTCTATACACTTGCTTGAAAATTAGTTTGTTTGTTTGTTTGTTTATACCACTTTCTTTGTTTGTTTGTTTGCTTGAAAATTTGTTTGTTTGTTTGTTTGTATGTTTTTTTATTTGATTGTTTGTTTATATATATATATATATATATATATATATATATATATATATATATACACATACATGT
>NC_029794.2:74686121-74700220 GCF_000816755.2 Arachis ipaensis | reverse complement strand
AATATAGACAGTTGTATTCAATAAGTTGATGAGTCCATATTTGATTATATATTTTGACTCAATTTTGATGGATTATAGCACATAGACTTACACTTAAGCACCAAAATAGCATACTTTTGTGTTTTGTCCCTAAAATGAACCTAAATGTGCAAACATGTGTTTTTGTGCCTAAATGAGTGATTTTGATTCCACTCTTATGCCATTCGATGCCGTGTTATATTTTGTGAGTGATTCTAGGTCATTTTGGCAAGAATGGATAGGCAAAAGTGGAAGAAAGCATGTATAAGGGAGAAAATATGAAGAAAACAAGGAAAAACACACACAGAAAAGTGTGCGTGCGCACAAGAAGAAATTTGCATGTGTGCGTGCGCACGAGTACCTGTGCGTACCCACAGGAACCAAAACAGCAAAGTGTGCGTACGCACACATCTGTGCGTACGCACAGGTCCCTGCACGTGATTGCGTTAGTGAAATGTCTGCTTTGCGATTTCTAAGGCCTTATGGCCCAATTTTGGAGGCTCCAATGCTGAATTGAAGTGCTATATGAAGGAAGAATGAACACATATGAAGGCATTAGGACTTATACTTTATTTTTCCAAAGTTCATATAGTAGGAGTAGGAGTAGGAGTAGAATAAAAATTGCTTTCCTAAGGTTTTATTTCCATCTTCATGTAGCATTTTATAGGATGCTTTTCTTTTGGATTTTGCTTCTTTAATTGTAAGTACTTTTAATTTCCTCTTTAATTACATCACTTTTGCTTTTATGTTCTTATGGTTCAAGTTACTTTGTTTATAATTGCAATTTTGAGTTTCTTGAAGTTTTGATTGATGAATTTAATGCTTTATGCTTTCTTCATGTTTGTTTGGATGTTTATTGTTGATTTTGTGCATAGTTGGTTATAGCTTTCTAGTTTTCCTTGCAATTTTCCATGTTTTACTTTTATGGACACAAGGTGTTTGTGAAAATGCCAACTCTAAATTTTGAGTAGATTTTCCCACCTTGGCTTGTGGTTTGAGTTCCTAGGATACTAGAGTCATAATGTCCGACATTTAGTAGTAATTCTTGGGTAGTTAGTTGACTTTTATTTCTATTGACGCTAGCCTTTTATCAACTAGTTTGGTAAGTTAGCTAGGACTTATGGATTAAGGTCAATGATGCTTGCTTGACTTACTCCTCGATGGTTGGGGTTGACTAGGCGAGATTGACTCATCATAATTACCATAGTTGTGGTTATGGCGATGATAGGATTCCTTGGATCCTCATTCACAAGTCAAGGCTTTTAATTGCATTTATAGCATTTTCACTAGTTTTGATCTCATTCCCTTTTTACTCGCATGAATTAACAATTTTTGCTCATTCCTTAGTTATTTGATTTCTTAGTTCTTTTAATCTTTAGTTCTTTGATTACAAGACCCCTTTTTTCCTCCACAACCGAAAGAGAAACACTTCCAATTGCGTCCTAGGGAGAACGACCCGAGGTTAAGTACTCTTGATCTCGGTTAATTATTGATTTGAAAATTAAACTTTGATTGAGAGGATTGTTTGTTGATCTAGGTTATACTTACAACGAACATATTCTATTTTGAGAAATCCTAGACTAGCAATAATCATCTCATTAGTTGCTATTGTAGGTAGTTTTCTTCTTTGAATATTCTTGTTTTAATGCTTTGGTTGTTAGTTTGTTTAAATTGTACTTTTGTCTTGAATTGCATTGTTCTTGAAGTGCAAGTTTTGTTTGTTGTGTCTTCAAAAATTTTTCCAAAAAAAAAGATTTTTTGTTAAATTTGAATTTTGGTTGATTTAGAATGTTTATAGGTTAGGAGAATGTTAAATTATGTTTTTATGCTTCTAAAAAAAAAAGGTCAATCCACACTTAAGCGTGGGCCATGCTTATGCGTGGATTGCCATATGGGGACTCCTGGTACAAAAACCAGAGAGTTGTGCTAGAGTTGTGCTAGAATCCATGCGTAAGCATGGGTGATGCCTATGCGTCGATTGTCCCTACTGCACAATCCACATGTAAGCATGGGTGACGCTTACACATCGATTGTCCCTACTGCACAATCCACGTGTAAGCATGGATGACGCGTACGCGTCGATTGTCCCTGTTGCAATCCTTTCTTAAGTATGGGCGACGCTTATGCGTGGATTGCACCCTACTTTCTCCTTCCTCCTTTCTCCTTTCTTCTTTCTTCTTCTTTATTTCTACCTTTCTTCTTCTCTCTTCTTCCTTTCTTACTTTCTTCTTTTCCCTCTCTTCCAAAAAAAAAAAAATAATAAACAAATAAATAAATAAAATACTAAAAAAAATTTCTTTTCTTCCATTTTCTTTTATTGCATTTGATTATTTTCATTCATTGCATTTTAATTTTGTTTTTATAGCTTGTTCTTATTTTATTTTCTAAGTTTCTCATTTTAATAATGGTGTTAAATTCTCTTACTCAATTGTTTAGAATTTCTTGCATTGTTTTGATACTTCGTGACTTGTTTAGCATTCATGGTCATATTTGTTCCACACACAAGATTAGTGCTTTAGTCCTTCCTAATTCATTATTCTTTGTTTTTGTACTACATTATCATTGAGTTAGGATGGGACCAAATGCTTTCACGCTTATCACTAATCTTGTTCGTGTCAATTCTTGTTCAAACTTGATGCTCAACATGCTCTTTATGCTTTGATTTTACTCTTGTATCAAGTATTAGTTGATATGCCTTAGCTTATATTATTTTCTCACTTATATGTTGTAGCTACCATGTAATTGAGAACCATATTCTTATTTGGCATTAGCCCCCGCCTATGATCAAATTGCTATGATATCTTTGTTGTTGGCTTAATTTTATTTCCTTTTCTTTCCTTTTAGGTTGGCCACCAAGAAGGGAGAAAAGGAAAAGCTTTTAAATGGGGCAACAAACAAGTCCATCTGCACAATCTTCCGAAGGAGATCATCAGTTGTAGCAACCCGTCCACCTTGCTCTTCTTTGCATGCACCGAGGACAGTGCAATCTTCAAGTGTGGGGAGGTCGTCCGACCGATCTCCATGGGTAACAATTTCCTTTTTCAACACAAATTTTCAATTTTCTTTGTTAGATTAGTTATTGCATTGCATGATAGGTTTTAGTTAGAATTTGTACATATTTTACCACTTCTCTTTATGTTAGGACTACTTGGTTAGGATGATGATTTCTTTTCCAAGAAAACTATTTTTAGGGCACCTTACCAATTTGAAAAAAAAATTGTTGAACTTGCTTGAAGAATTTATTTTGAAACATGGTTTTTGAGCTAAGAACGCAAGCATGTGAGTTTTGAGCCTTAATTGTGTGGTTACATCTTATAACCACTTATTTTCATTTTTGTGTGTATTATTCTCTTTCTATGATTGTAATCTTTGATATGTTTGATTCTTTATGTCCATTATTCCATGTATACATGTATTTATATGATTGAGGCCATCATTTCATTTAGCTCACTTACTGATGAGGGAAAAAACAATTTAACACAAACTCACCGACAAGTGTACTGGGTCGTATCAAGTAGTAATTACTCACAAAAGTGAGGTCAATCCCACAGGGACTGATGGATTGAGCAATTTTAGTTAGGTGATGAATTTAGTTAAGCGAATATTTGATGATTTGAGTGATTTTGATTAACAGAAGTAAAATTGCAAGAAAATAAAAGTGCAGAAAGTAAATTGGGCAGAAAAGTAAAATGCAGAAGAGGTAAATTGCACAAACTTAAAGTGCAAGAAAGTAAAAGAGCAGAAACTTAAATTGCAAGAAATGTAAATGACAAAAACTTAAAGTACAAGAAACTTAAATTGCTGAATCTAAATTGCTGGGAAATGTAAATTCCATTAAGAGTAAAGGGATTTGGGTGTTGGGATTCAAATTGAACTAGAAAATGTAAATGAAAGTAAATCAGAGAGCTATGAGATGAAGAGATTCAGCTAAGTAGCAAAAAAAATGAAAAATTGCTTGAAGAAACAAACAGCAAGAGAACTTAACTCAATTGTGAAATTCTAAAAGAGAAATTGAAAATTGAAGAAGAGTAATAAGAATAGGAAGCAGATCTAGATCTCAATTACTCTCTTGACAAGACAGAAAAGAAATTGTAGAAGAAATGAGAACGAAAATAGAGAAGGAAATTTAGATCCAACTTTCAATTGTTAGAACTATCAAAAGAAAAGTAGAAGATGATTCTCAGATGAAGAATTTCAATGGATTTCTTCAATCTGAATTCAAAAATCCAAAACAGAAAAATAGAAGTTGCAGAAAAAAAGAAAATGGATCCAGAAAGCCAAACTCAGATCTAATCCCAATTTCCCAAATTCAAAAGAAAATTAAAAGAGAGCCAAAATTAAAAGTAAAACTAAAAATGAAGTAAAGGTCCTCCTCAAATTAAAATTGCTCCTATTTATACACTTTCTATTTTAGTCTTCGAAACTTGGAGTGGGATTTTTAATTTTGGATTTTGCCTTGAATGAAAAAAGGGTTGGGGTAGAGTTGGCTAGCTCCCAGGGGAGCGCTCCGTGCGCTTTGTGAACGTCTCGTTCACTTAGCATTGCATGCCTTCCTCGTGCCAATCCTTCTTGCCTAGCGTTGTTGTACTGAACGCTACGTTCACTCTTTGAACGTGGCTCCTTGATGATTGCTTGGTGCGTGCTTTGGTTTCATGGGCGCGCTCTCTTCGAGTGCTACGTTCATTATGTAAATGTTGCCTAACCTCCCTTAGTTGAGTGCTGCTCTCAGTGTTCCCTTGGTTAAGCGCTACGTTCAAATTTTTGAACGCTCCTAGTGTATGGAGGGCACAAGGCTTGCCTTAAAAGCTGGAAAGTCCGAAAAAGGTAAAAGAGTGAACGCCACATTCACTTCCAAAGTGAACGCTATACCAAAAGCTAGTGAACGTGGCGTTGCTTCTTTGAACGCAACGCTTTACTAATTGCATCCCCTTTCTTTCTTCATTTCTTCATTTATTCACCTACAAGTAACCAAACAAGTAATCAAAATCTCACCAAATTCACAAGGTCTTTGCATTGTTCATGAAATCAATTAATTCTAGCATAAAACCTATTATTTTGTGTGAAATAAATGATGTTTGATTGATTCAAAATAATAATGAAAATCCACTCCAATCACTTACTTATTGTGCAAGAAAGTGCATAAAACCTAATGAAACTAATGAAAAATGCTTGTAAAACTAGCATAACATGACTTGTCATCACAACACCAAACTTAAACCTTGCTTGTCCCCAAGCAAGCACTAAACATGAGAAGAAATGAAATGAAACAGAAAAACATATATCCTTATTTAGCAAGTAATTGAATTAAGACCATGGGATTTTATGCAGACAAGATGCAGCTCACTTATTATTTGCTGATAGATAAGAAATGCTTCTTTGAGGATTCACGAGGGTTGCTGTTATAATTCCTTGCTTTTTGATTGATCCCTTTTTTATTTTTCCTTCTTTCTTTTTCTTAGAAAGCTTATTTATCAATGGTAACTCAGTGTCAAGTGTTGCAGTAGCTTTTTGGCTCAATTATTCTCAACACTTCTTCACTACAGACACTTGGCTCACAATTCTTCTTAGGAGCATTGATTCCCAGCACCTCTTTGGGTTACTAAATGCTTTGTAACTAGGTTGCTCTTGATAATGGACTTTCGGTTGGTAATCCCAGATTAGTTAATCCAAGTTACCAAGTTTTAAAAGACTCCTCAGAACCTACTTGTCCAAGAATATCCTAGTACAAGAAGCACCACAGGCATATGTCCTAAGGTCCAAGCTATTGGTGTCTAGCCTTATTGTTTGTTTCTTTTATTTTTATTGCCAATCTTTGGCTTTTCTTTTCTTTTTCTTTCTCACTTTTCTTCATTTTTTTCAGGGATGTTCATTAATAAATAAAGGTTTTATGACAGCAACTAAGTTCACACTACATAGAACATTCTATTATGCAGCTTTTATTATTGAGCTTATCATCCAATCAAGAAATTACCACCACTAAACTTCATTCCAATTCCTACCATGTTGGACAATCACTTTCTATTTCAAACATTTTCTCTTATTGATGCAAAAAGGGAGACAAGACATGAATTTAAGTAGATGAAGATGAAAACAAGCATAATGCAGATCCTAATAGTAAATCTACTAAGATATGAAAGTGCAGAACATAAAACATTTGGAGGCATATCATGTTTCAGATATGCTTCATCCTTATTTAACTAANTTGATTCCTTCTTCTGTTTTTTGCTTGTTTCTTGGGGCTCTTAAATAGGGCACCTACGATCCCAAATTTGGTCTACCTGACCCCAGAGCCCAGCATCCTTTAATCCTTGTTGCATGTGTGCTGTATTTTTCTGGGCTTTTGCTCTCTGATGGTCTACCAATTCTGGGCATTGAACAAATGGCTTGATCTCTTGATTCAATATTGGCATGCCACTGACTACATAGCCCAACTTTGCTTGAGTTTCTATATCATACTCCATCCTATCTAAGTTCCTATGCTCTCCAATTGTATGATATATGTTCTTCCATTGATAAAGGTTTTGGGTGTACTCCCCATACTTGAAAGTTTGCCAATTGTTCCCTTTGCCCATCAAGAATTCTTACTTGGAATTCTCTTTGTTGATCTAACATCTTTATCTGGAAGTTTTCTTGTTGTTCCATCATCTGCCGCTGCCAATTCTCTTGTTGCTCTCGATCCTTCAAATAATACTCTTGTTGCCTCAAGTATAGCTCCTGTAGTTGCTCCTGTGCTCTCATGTATTATTGAGACATTTCTTCAATGGCTCTTTGCATTTGGCTTAGGTCCATTGCACTAGAAGCTTGTTCCCCCTCCACTTGTGGTCTCCTCCTTCTTCCTTGAGCTCTTTTCTCTTGCTGATTGTCACTGTCAGTGACACCTTCTATGCTTTGCTTGGTGATCCCTCTGCTTCCTTTTACCTTCTCTGTTCTTCATTCTCAAAGAGTACTCCTGCTCTATTGCACAGCCTTAGAATAGTGCTTGGGTGACCAAGTCTACTTGATTTTCCAGTATCCTCACCTATCTCTTGAATGCTATCTGCGATGAGTTGTGGGATATTGATTTCTCCTCCCCTAAGTATGCAATATGTCAGAATTATCCTCTTTATTGTGACCTCAGATGTATTTGCAGTGGGGAGGATGGATCTTCTCACTATCTCGTACTACCCTTTAGCTTCAGGTATGAGATCTATTCTCTTCAAGTAGCTTGAATTTCCTTCTGAGTCCCTTTCCTAGTCTTTGCCTTCAAAGCATAAACCACTTAGTATCTCATCAGGATCATTTTCACCCTGCATTCTGTCATCAAAGCTGGGTTCTCCATAGGTTATCACTCTTATCTGCAAGACTCTCATGATGGATGATGGGCTGAAATCTACCTCAACCCCCCTAACATAGCTCTTGTAGGAAGGGCTGGTCTTGCTTGACCTCACAGCATTTGCATAGAATTCTCTTATCATGGTTACACTTATGTCTGTGAAAGATTCACATAGAAGTTTCCATCCTCCTCTCTACAGTTATTCTTCTCATGATGTGATATTCTCCATCTTTCAACCTAAACCCCATCTCTGGAATGACTTTTGTTTTATTCCATTAACCTATAATATCTTGATTTATGAAATTGAGACTTAAATCTCTTGGTATCATAGGCTGGTGGTTCGGCTTCAGCTGGTTCCTTTTCTTTCCTTCTTTTGGAGCTTGATGAAGCCATGAATTAGGAAAGAAGGAAGAGGGGAGAAATAAGGATGAAATTTGGTTGAAGCACAGTTTAAGAATGAGGGGAGAAGAAGTTGGGTATTGTGTGATATATTTGGGTAAGAGGAGAATGATGTAGATGTTATGGAGGGCTTTTATGAAGAAAGCAATGGTTTATGGCTTAAGGAGTGTTACTGCCAATTTAAAGGAGGGACGTGAATTCTTGAAACAAAACAATAAGATGGAGGATTCGGTTAAGTTGCAATGAAGGGTGAGGATTGAGCAAATCATTGTTGAGGTAGTGGGAATGAACGGCTTGCATGTAAAGGTGGGTGAGGACAAGGATTGCTCCCTCATTGGGTACATGTGGTCCGGCCTCCTAGGTGTTTAAACCATGCAAATTTTGTTTCCAAGAGAACACCATTCCCTAAGCACATGTGACTCTCTTTTCCCCTTGTGACAATCGTACATGCATGCCTCCTTTTGTTTTCTTCTCAACCTTCTTCATACCTAACCACGTGAATCAAGGAAATAATGAGTTCACCATTTGAATTTGGTATGGTGGAGTGAAGAGTAATAAAACAAAATTTATTATATGTTTTTTATTCATGAATAACCAATTATGCCCCTTGAACACCAAACTTGTTTCCTTCTGAATGATCCATATAAAACCTAATGAATATCTGTCATAATTGGTACATTCATTATTAGGTACATTTTATTTGCTACCATGCTACCATAAACTCTTAAAATGATGCAATGTATGGTTTATCTATTCATGAATTTAAATCTCTGAGTGAAAGTGATTTTCCTGAAATTCATAGCATATGCAGACACTAAACTTAATGTTTGGCTATATACTCCAGTAGAATGAATGAGTATATATTCTAAAATGGTTGTATGATCAACATGCTTGAGGGACCATTTTAGAGTGCCTTTAGCCACACCAATATTAGAAGTTGGATATGTGCTTCAAAGCAATGTGAACAGTTATCAAATTCACCCATGAGAGTTCAAATTTATGCTAGAAAGACCATTAATTATTGAAATTAAAATGGAAGCAAGAACATAAATCATGGGTTGCCTCCCATGGAGCGCTTTTTATTGTCACTAGCTTGACATTGGTCCCTTGTTAGGGTGGTTGATGATTGTGGTGCCTCAGTTTGTCTCCTCTCACTTTGAGCTTTTTTTCTGTGCATTGATGGTCAATCTCCACATGCTCTAGTGAGAGTATCTTGTTGATGGTGTAGTAATCATCAATTTGTAGATCTGTCTCTAACTGCTGGTATATCAATCTTACTCTGTCCCCTTTTGAGAATCCTTCAGTTGGTATCCTTTTGTTCTTCCACCCTTTTGGAACCCTTTTCTTACTCTTCTTTCCTTTCTTCAATTGTCCTTCTTTCTTTGCAGCAGGTTTTATGTCAAGGACCTCATTCTCAATAATCAAATCTTCAATCCCTTCTTTCCTTCTCTTCTCAGCCTTCACATGTTCCTTACCCTCTTTTTCTTCTCCACTGTCCATCTCTTGCTTTACAGGTGAGCTGATGAGCGCTTCGTTGGGTTTTTCTTTCCACTGTAACTCTTCTTCTTCAACCCTCATGCAGCTTTTATCTTCAACAGTATGCTATACTTCTTGGAAGACATTTAAAGTGATCTTCTCATCATTTACCCTCAAAGTCATTTCTCCTTGTTCCACATCAATGATGGCCCTTGCTGTGGCCAGGAAAGGTCTTCCCAATATCATAGAGTCATTCCCTTCTTTTCCTAAGTCCAGGATTACAAAGTCTGCTGGAAATATGAATTTCCCTACTCTGACCAAGAGATTTTCAATTACCCCCTTGGAAATCACCAGAGATCTATCCACTAGCTCCAATGACATCTGTGTAGGCTTCACTTCTTCTATACACAGCCTTCTCATCATAGACATATGCATCAGGTTGATACTGGATCCCAAATCATACAGTGCCTTGTCAATGATTATGTTACCAATGGTACAAGGTAAGAAGAAGCTCCCAGGGTCTTTAAGTTTTGGTGGGAGGCCTTCTTGAATCACTGCACTACATTCCTGGGTTAAGATCACTCTCTCTTTCTCATTCCAGCTCCTTTTCTTATTAATTAGCTCTTTGAGGAATTTTGCATATAGAGGCATTTGTTCTAGAGCTTCAGCAAGTGGAATGTTGATCTCCAGCTTCTTAAAGACTTCTAAAAACTTTGGAAACTGTTGATCTTTTAGCTCTTTTTACAATCTTTGAGGATATGGCAAAGGAGGGGTATAAGTCTTCACTAACTTCCTCTGTTCTTGTTGTTGTTCCTCCATGATTTGCTTTCCCTTCTATGGAGCTTGTGGATGTTCCTCTTTTTACTTAAGCTTCTCTTGGTCTTGCTTGTCTTCTTCTCCTACTTGCTTCTTGTTGCCAATATCTTTCTCAGCTGGCCTCTTGTTAATTTCTTTATCATTCATCAAGGTTCTTCCACTCCTTAATTGGATGGCTTTACATTCCTCTTTAGGATTGGGAATGGTGTCACTTGGTAATGGATTGGGTGCTCTTTCAGCTATTGTTTGCTTGGATAATTAGCCAATTTGCGTCTCTATATTCCACAGTGAAGCTTCATGGTTTTTATTGGCCAATTCCTGATGCTTGATCATCTTTTCCATCATCATCTCCAAGTTGGAGATCCTTTGAGCTTCTTGGGGTGTGATAAACCTCAATTTCGTGATTTATCTTGTGCTTATTTTGGGGGATTTTATCACCTTTTCCCACATTTATTCAATGAAATAGCATGGTTTTGTAATTCTCCCTTGAATTGTGCTTAAGTGTAAAAACATGCTTTTTAGGCCCTTAAATTGGTGATTTTAATTCACTTTAATTCTATTCGATGCCTTGATTTGTTGAGTGATTTCAGTTTATAAGGCAAGTATTGGATGGAAGAAGTGAGGAGAAAAGCATGCAAAGTGGGAGAACTCATGAAGAAATGAAGGAACCGTAAAGCTGTCAAGCCTGACCTCTTCGCACTCAAACGACCATAACTTGAGCTACAGAGGTCCAAATAAGGTGGTTTCAGTTGCGTTGGAAAGCTAACATCCAGTTCTTCAAAATGATATAAATTTTGCCATATGTTACTTCGCGTTCAGGGGCGCGCACGTGCACTCTGCGCGCGCACGCTGATGCTGTCTGTGGCCCACTTTTATGAAATCGCCCCCAGTGATTTTGCAGCTCATTTTGGGCACAATCCAACCCATTTCTGATGCTATTGAACCCAAGGATTGAAGGGGGAATGAACCAAGTAGTCATAGTTTTAGTTTTCATCATGTTTTAGGGTAGAATTCTAGAGAGAGAGGCTCTCCCTTCTCTCTAGAATTTAGGGTAGTTTAGGTTTAATTTTCTTGAAACTCACTTTTAATTCTTGTTTTGATTTAGTTTCTCCTTTTAATTTTTTGTTGTTACATCTCTACTCTTCTAGTTTTTACTTGTTCATTTCTTTTATTTTGTTGCTTTTATGTTCATGAACCTTGTTGGATCTTAATTTTCCTTTAATGCAATTTAATGTTTGATGTTTCTTTATTGTTGGTTTGAGTTGTTGATCTTGTTTCCTTGCAATTTGTAGTTGGTAGATTTATATTTCTTGCACATTTTACTATGCTTTCCATGTATGCCTTCCAAGTGTTTGATAAAATGCTTGGAAGGATGTTAGAGTAGATTTGAGCATTCTTGGCTTGGAAAGAGTAATTGGGCAATCTTGAGTCATGAAAACCCAACTCATGTTGGTGATCTAGAGTTGTTAGCTAATATTGTTTCCATTGACGCTAATCTTTTGCTAATTAAATTAGTGAGTTGATTAGGACTTTTGGATTGAGATTAGCTAGTCTCATTAGACTTTCTTCCAATGTTGGAGATGACGTAATGAGATAAATTCTTGTTATTATTGTGGTGTGATTAATTAGTCTTGTTTGACATTCTCCCTATTTGTTGGAGTTAACTAAATAAGATGAATTAATCATTGCATGACTAGGATAGAAAGCCTATGATCTCAATC
Organism: Arachis ipaensis; assembly: GCF_000816755.2. Taxonomy (NCBI): domain Eukaryota; kingdom Viridiplantae; phylum Streptophyta; class Magnoliopsida; order Fabales; family Fabaceae; genus Arachis; species Arachis ipaensis. Next base: position 74,688,478 of record NC_029794.2, on the reverse strand, counting down.
CATTGCCATGAATGTCTCTCTTTATCACTTGCTTTCTTTAATTGCTCTCTTTACTTTTCTTGCCATTTATTTTCTTGCCCTCTTATCAACCAAACCCCCCCTTGATCTTCATAGCCAATAAGCATACATTTCATTGTAACTCTTCGTGAGACGACCCGGAGTCCAAATACTCCGGTTATAAATTCATTTGGGGTTTGTTACTAGTGACAACCTAAATTTTTGCATGAGAGGACTATTGTTGGTTTAGAAACTATACTTTGCAACGAGACTTCAATTGTGAATTCTAAACCATCAAAAGTTCGAGCATCAAAATGGCGCCGTTGCCGGGGAGTTGCAATGGTGTTACATTATTGGTTATTGTATATATTGTGAATAGCTTTATTTTTGGTTTGTTTGTTGATTTTTGCTAGTTGTAGGACTTAGTTTTCTTTATTTCTTGTTAGCTTTTGTTTTTATTTTCTCTCACTATGAATTCTCACTTTGGCTATGAGTGTGATTACAACTATGTTGTAGGAAATGGGAACTTCAATGGAGATGTGCATCAAGGATGGGACAACCAAAGGTGGGAGGAGCCATATGCATATGATCAATCCTCTTGGCAACAACCTCCACCAATGCACTATGAAGAAGAGCCATTCTATGATGCATACCAATCCAATGGTTATGGTGAATCCCCTTGTGGCTTCCAAGAACCACCACCATACACCTATGAGCCATATCCCCAACATAACCATCAACCATACTCACAAGCCACCTTTCACCAACCATCTTCATATGACCCTAATCCATACCCACCACACCAACAATCATATGAGCCATATGAGCCACACATAGAGCCACCATCATTCCAACATCAACATTTTCAAGATGAACCACCTCCAATGTATGAAAATTTCCAACCACAAGATGAATACCACTTTCCACCACAACCTCCCATGGAAGAATACTCATGTCCTTCAATCCAAGAGTCATATGATCCTAATCATGATATCCAAGAAGAACAAGAGCCAAGGGATCGTTTCATGGAGACAATGGATCAATTTCAAGCAACCATGGAGTGTTTTGTGCAACAAATAGAAAGAATGGGAAATATTGAACCACCACAACCCTACCAAGAAGGACCACCTTCCAACTATAATACCTCTCCCTCAAACAATGAACCCTCTCTTCCACCATCACCCCCCGATGAAGCCTCTATGCTAGAATTAAGGGATCTTGAATCTCATATCTCAAGGCGACACGAGGAGGATGAAAAGAAATTTGAGGAGTTAAGAGCAAAAACGGCTATCATGGTAGAAGCCATTAGCAACATAGTCTCATCCCGCCTAAGCCTATGCGATCAAGGCACTTCCATTGTGGAATGTGGAGAAGCAACGAAGGAGCTTAGTGAGGGAGTGAACTTGAAGCTCCAAGATGCGGAACCACCTTGGGAGTATAGGATTGAAGAAAACCCCTCCAAGATGATTGAATTTGATGCTAAGGAGGAATGTGCATAACCTCCAAGGCATATCTCTTGTGAAGAATTGGATGGGATAGAGCAAGAATTGAGTCCCCTTGGCGATGAAGATCAAGCATCAAGTCTTAGTGGTGAAAAATTCTTTGAGCATGAAGAACCTTCTCTCGATGAAATGGAAAGCAATGTGGAGGTAAATATCTCTCACCCTCCCATTTATGATTTGAGTAAGGGAAAAGGTTTAGATAAAATTATTGAACAAAGGATTGAAATTAAGAGATCTTGTGAAGAGGTGGAAGTCCTTAAAAAAAAGAGGATGGGAATTGAATACGCCTTGTCAAGACCCTTGGAATCACCTTTGCCTAGGTTGCCATCTACACCTTCATTTGAGTGGGTGAAACTCACTTCTATTAGCTTTACTATCCCACTCGAATATGGCTTGCTTGAAACGGATGGTCAACTTAGGATGCTTTGTGGGATGAAGCGTAAAAGAAAGATGTTTCATGGTTGGTGTTGTAAGTCTAGGCTCATTATGGTTGAAGCTTCAAAGAGCAAGGGTTGGACTAGTACTCAACTAGAGGGGTCTAAGAGGATTATCGGTCACTTTATTGAGAATTCACCTTACTCACCACCCGGTTGGACTAATAATGATGATCAACTTGAAGACGGGTGTGAAAATAAAGTGTGGGATCCTGGATCACAAGACGAGGATCAACTTTGGGAGCCCGTGGGTTGTGAAGGATTCCATCAAAGTTTGGGATTATTAACTTTGAATGAGGAAGCACAATGGAAGTCCAAGCATTGGTGGATGTTCAAGGATGTATTCAAGCACAAGCCACCTTGATGAAGAGCTCCCCATAAGTCCAACTTAAGAACAATAAACAAAAGTGCTAGGTGGGAGACA
>NC_029794.2:74675953-74685345 GCF_000816755.2 Arachis ipaensis | reverse complement strand
AATTAATTTGTTAAGTTTGTTTGGGAGTCTAGTAGGTTAAATAAGGTTCTATGATGTTGTGGTAGCTGTTTGGAGGTTTGGAATGCTTGGTTTGGTGCAAAAACATAGAAAACAATTTTTGAAAAACAGAGCACCAACCCGCGCGTGCGCGCACCAGGCGCGTAGGCGCGCCTCAAGCATTTTCGACCATCCACGCGGACGCGCCATGTATGCATACGCGTGGATTGAACTTTTCCACCCCTCCATACATTTTCCCGAGAGTTGTGCCTAGAGTGTGCCAACTTTGTGCCCAAAGGTACGCGCACACGCAACTTGCGCGGACGCGCCACTCTCGAAATAACCCACTGATGCGCAGACGTGCCGTACGCGTCCGCGTCGCTTCCATTTCATCCATCCACGCTTACGCGCACATGGCGCGCACGCGTGGATTACCCTGTTTCAACCATCTTCTTTTCTTCTCTTCTTTCCATTTCTTTCCTTCTTCTCTCTCTTCTCTTATTTTCTTTCCACCCTTCAAACATCATCCAAAACTACCAAACATCATGTAACACCATTTTTTTAGTTATTTAGTTAGTTTAATTTTTGTTTTCCATTATAAGTATTGGATTACTAATCTTGTTTACTGTTTACTGCTGCTGCTTATTGATAGTATGTTAGTTTAACATCATTGTTGTTACTGTCATTGTTGGATTCCTTTATTGAGGTTACAATTTATTACTTGGTTTTGAATTTTCATGTTGAACATTTGTGAGCACCAAGTGAATGTTACATTGCCTTTAAGATTCTTAACTCCTTTGAATTGCATGTTCTGGCCACCATGCATTCATCATCTATTGTTAGGCAATTGTACATTATCAATGCATTTTTTTAGGATGCTTGTTCTAATTGATCATCACCTATTTCATGCATTGTGTTGTGGAATTGTGAAATTGGATCGGAAGCTTACCTAGTGACATATTTTTGAGCTTTTCAAGCTTTGTGGATGATGCTCGCTATGTGATTGATTTTCACTTCTATATTCTTTTCTCTAAGTTCCATAGCATTCATGTGTTCCACTTCTATGTCACTTAGGTGTTGCAACAACTTCAATATGTGTCATTGATTGTTGTGTGAGTTTCATATACCATTTTGTTCACCAAGTTTACTTACACATCAATCAATGTCCTTGCATTATCCAATTTCACAATTGTTTAATTTTTGCTTGAATGCTTTTATGCTTTTTCACTACTTGTTGGGTTGTTTTAGCCTACAAGTCTTTTAAAGTATCTCAAGCACACTAGAATGAGTGAAGTGCATGTTTTATTTTGTATAATTGTGACATGATTTTTAAATACTAGAGTGTGAGTTCTAAACCGCATGCAAGTTAGAACCCATACAACTATTTTTCATTACTGTCACACCAATTCACTCACTCAATTCTAGTGATTTACCTCATTCCAACAATCCATGCTTCCTTGCTTGTGCATTTACTTGTCTTATTATCTCCTATTTTCTATATTCAGGATGAGTCATCATAAGCAAAAATAGAAGCGGGAGAAGAACACGCAGCACCGGTTGACCTACCAGCTGAAGGTAGCAACTAGGAAAGTCGCCGAACCCCCTTGTTCATCTTTGGATGCACCGAGGACGGTGCAAACTTTTAAGTGTGGGGAGGTCGTCCGACCACTCGGCGTTTTTGGGTGACAAGTTTCTAATCCCAACACTTTTGCATTTCATTTTAGGATTTTTAGTTGTATTTTCTTATTTTGCATATGTATATATTAAGCTTAGTCAAAATCATGATATTTTCCAAGGATTTTATCTATAGGGCACCCCAATTGAAAAAAAATATTTTTTTTAGAACATGCTTGAATTATATACTTTGTGGAACATGATTTTTGAGCTAAGAACACAAGCATGTGAGACTTGAGCCTAATTGTGTGGTTACATCATATAACCACTTATTTTCATTCTTGTGTGCATTATTCTCTTCCTATGATTGTAATCTTTGATTTGTTTAATTCTATAAGTCCATTATTTTGTGTATACATACATTTATATGATTGAGGTCATTGTTTAAATAGCTCACTTACCCAAATAGCCTACCTTTTATCTTCCATTGTTAGCCAATTTTGAGCCTATGCTTAACCCATTTGTTCTTAATTGTAGCACATTACAAACCTAAGTGAAAAACAATAAATATCCCTTAATTCGGATCTTTGATTAGCTTAGACTAGTGAGAGTGTTCATTATTTGATTTTGGGAGAGTTGGGAACATTGGTTAGAGATAAAAGTGTGCTTGTATTTTTGTTGAGAAATTTTTGGGAATTGGGTACATACTCATGTATTAATCATGTGTAAACCATATGCATTGATGTTCTTGTATACATTTTAGTTTGAAAAAAAAGGAGAAAATATATAAAAAAGAAAGAAAAAGAAAAGCAATAAAAAGGGGACAAAAATGCCCCAAAGCAAGGTTCAATAAAAGTCAATGCATATGTGTGGTGACCAAAAATAGAATGCATGAGTGTGTGTGAAAAGTGAAGAATGGGTAATTAGGTTTGTTTAGAATTGTATAGGTTGTCATAGGATAGGTGGGAAGTTTAAGTTAATCAAAGATTCAAATTTCAAGCCCACTTGACCATATGCATCCTACCTTGACCCTAACCCCATTACAACCTATGGAAAAGCCCTCATGATATTTGTATGCATGCATGAAATAATTGTTGATTGTTAGATGAAAAACAAATCTTGGAAAGTATGATTAGGGGAGAATTGAGTGAATCAACCCCATACACTTGAGTGACTAGAGCGGATACACATCCGGTGAGGGTTCGATTGCTCAATTACATGTTTCCACCCATGATCATCTCTTTTCTTGCAAGTTTGTAAAATCTTTTTAATAATTCAATTTAATTGTGGGTTGAGTGATTGCTATTGCCTTAGCCCTTGTGTCTGTATATGTATTCTTGGAAATTGATTTATTTTGACTAAGTGGGTACATTCATGTAGTTAGATTGCATATAGATAGGTTGCATGTAGTTAGTTTGAATTGAATAAATGTTGATGTCCCTTTGCTTCTTTCTTGATTTTAGCATGAGGACATGCTTAGTTTAAGTGTGGGGAGATTTGATAAACCCCAATTTCGTGATTTATCTTGTGCTTATTTTGGGGAATTTTATCACCTTTTCCCACATTTATTCAATGAAATAGCATGGTTTTGTAATTCTCCCTTGAATTGTGCTTAAGTGTAAAAACATGCTTTTTAGGCCCTTAAATTGGTGATTTTAATTCACTTTAATTCCATTCGATGCCTTGATGTATTTGTTGAGTGATTTCAGTTCGTAAGGCAAGTATTGGATGGAAGAAGTGAGGAGAAAAGCATGCAAAGTGGGAGAACTCATGAAGAAATGAAAGAACCGTAAAGCTGTCAAGCCTGACCTCTTCGCACTCAAACGACCATAACTTGAGCTACAGAGGTCCAAATGAGGCGGTTCCAGTTGCGTTGAAAAGCTAACATCCGGGGCTTCGAAATGATATAAATTTTGCTATATGTTGCTTCACGTTCAGGGGCGCGCGCGCGCTGATGCTGTCTGTGGCCCACTTTTATGAAATCGCCCCTAGCGATTTTGCAGCTCATTTTAGTTGGAGTTAACTAAATAAGATGAATTAATCATTGCATGACTAGGATAGAAAGCCTATGATCTCAATCCATTGCCATGAATGTCTCTCTTTATCACTTGCTTTCTTTAATTGCTCTCTTTACTTTTCTTGCCATTTATTTTCTTGCCCTCTTATCAACCAACCCCCCTTGATCTTCATAGCCAATAAGCATACATTTCATTGTAACTCTTCGTGAGACGACCCGGAGTCAAAATACTCCGGTTATAAATTCATTTGGGGTTTGTTACTAGTGACAACCTAAATTTTTGCATGAGAGGACTATTGTTGGTTTAGAAACTATACTTTGCAATGAGACTTTAATTGTGAATTCTAAACCGTCAAAAGTTCGAGCATCAGGGTGGTTGTGGTTGGTTCTAGGATGTGGATGGTGGATGGTAGTTATTTTGGTTAGTGGATGGGTTGTTGGGTGGATAGTAGTTGGGTTAAGGTTGATTGTTTTGTGGTTTTCTGTATTGATTTTGGTTAGTTTTTTTATGGTTTTGATGGTTTGTGTTTCTGGAATTGATTTGGTTTGAGTTTCTCTGCCAAAGCTGCTGGTTTTGATTGTGATTGTCTTCCCACCTCAAATTGGGGTGGTTTCTCCAAGAAGAGTTGTAGGTATCTCCATGGAACTCATTTTGTCCAACTCCTTGGTTGTGTATGTATTGGACTTGCTTAGGTTGTTGCTCTTCATAGAGTTCTTCATTCTGCCCCCACCCAGTTGGTGGTTGATTAGTTGTGTTCACTACTACAACTTGAAGACCATCAATCCTCTTGGCCATCATCTCCATTTGTTATTGAATCTGTTGATGCATCACTTTGTTTTGAGCCAAAATGGTATCCACACCTTCCAACTCCAATACATGCTTCCTTTGAGCTGGTTGGCATTGCCTTTGATGACCATAGAAGTATTGGTTATTTGTCACATTGTCTATCAAATTTTCAGCTTCCTCAGCTGTCTTTATGAGTTGCACTGAGCCTCCAGCAGAATAGTCAAGTGCTTCTTGAGCTCTTAGTGTCAATCCTTCATAGAAATTTTGGAGTCTATCCCATTCACTGAATATTTCTGGTGGGCACTTCCTAATTAAAGCTTTGTATCTCTCCCAGGCATCATACAATGTCTCTCCATCCATCTGAGTTAATGTTTAGAACTCTGTCTTCAGTCTGATGATCCATTGGGGAGGATAGAACTTGGCTAGGAACTTGTTCACTAGATCCTCCCAATTGTTGATGCTTTCTCTTAGAAATGCCTCCAACCATTGGGCAACTTTGTCTCTCAGGAAAAATGGAAATAGCAATAGCTTGTAAATGTCTAGATGCACACCATTGGTCTTCACTATGTCACATATCCTCAGAAAGGTGGATAGGTGCTGGTTTGGATCTTCCAAGGGACCTCCTCCATAAGAACAGTTGTTCTGCACCAAAATGATGAGTTGAGGCTTCAATTCAAAGTTGTTTGCATTAAAATTTGGAGTAAGTATGCTACTCCCACAGTGCCTTGGATTAGGGAAAGTGTAGCAGGCTAGAACCCTCCTTTGAGGCTGGCCATTGTTAGCCACTCCCTCTGGTGGATTAGGGGCATTCCCTTCCATCTCTTGGCTCTCCTCCTCTAATTTTTCTTCACCAATAATTCCCTTTCCTCTTACTTCTCTCCTTAGTCTTCGGAGAGTTTTCTCGTCAGGGTCACAAGAGGTGGAGACCTCTCTCCTTGCTTCTGTCATACACACAAAACCAGAAACCACAAACAATTTACTCTACTGCTAGAGTGATGTTAAGGTTAGCTTAAACAAAAATTTAAACAGTTAGTGTGCTTAGTAAAAATGAAAAGAAAATACTTAATCTAGATTATCACCCTACTTAATCATTGTCAATCTAAATCAATCCCCGGCAACAGCGCCAAAAACTTGATGAGGGAAAAAATGATTCCACACAAACTCACCGGCAACTGTACCGGGTCACATCAAGTAGTAATTACTCACAAGAGTGAGGTCGATCCCACAGGGATTGATGGATTGAGCAATTTTAGTTAGGTGATGAATTTAGTTAAGCGAATATTTGATTATTTGAGTGATTTTGATTAACAGAAGTAAAATTGCAAGAGTAAAGTGTAGAAGAGGTAAATTGTAGAAACTTAAAGTGAAATAAAGTAAAAGAGCTGAAACTTAAATTGCGAGAAATATAAATGACTAAAACTTGAAGTGCAAGAAACTTAAATTGCTAAATCTAAATTGCCGGGAAATGTAAATTCTATTAAGAGTAAAGGGATTTGGGTGTTGGGATTCAAATTGAACTAGAAAATGTAAATTAAGGTAAATCAGAGAGCTATGAGGTGAAGAGATTCAGCTCAGTAGCAAAACAGAAATGGAAAATTGCTTGAAAAAACAAACAGTAAGAAAACTTAACTCAATTGTGAAATTTTAAAAGAGAAATTAAAAATTGAAGAAGAGCAATAAGAACAGGAAGCAGATCTAGATCTCAGTTACTCTCTTTAAGACATAAAAGAAATGCAGAAGAAATGAGAAAGAAAACAGAAAAGGAAATTCAGATCTAACTTTCAATTCTTATAACTATCAAAAGAAAAGTAGAAGGTGATTCTCAGATGAAGAATTTCAATGGAATTCTTCAATCTGAGTTCAAAAATCCAAAACAGAAAAATAGAAGTTGCAGAAGAAAAGAAAATGGATCCAAAAAGCCAAACTCAGATCTAATCCCAATTTCCCAAATTCAAAAGAAAACTAAAAGAGAGCCAAAATTAAAAGTAAAACTAAAAATGAAGTAAAGGTCCTCCTCAAATTAAAATTGCTCCTATTTATACACTTTCTATTTTAGTCTTCAAAACTTGGAGTGGGCTTTTTAATTTTGGATTTTACCTTGAATGAAAAATGGGTTGGGGTGGTATTGGCTAGCTCCCAGGGGAGCGCTCCGTGCGCTTTGTGAACGTCCCGTTCACTTAGCATTGCGTGCCTTCCTCGTGCCAATCCTTCTTGCCTAGCGTTGTTGTAGTGAACGCTACGTTCACTCTTTGAATGTGGCTCCTTGATGATTGCTTGGTGCGCGCTTTGGTTTCATGGGCGCTCTCTCTTCGAGCGCTACGTTCATTATGTGAATGTTGCCTAGCCTCCCTTGGTTGAGTGCTACTCTCAGCTCCCTTGGTTGAGCGCTACATTCATTTTTTTGAATGCTCCTAGTGTATGGAGGGCACGAGGCTTGCCTCAAAAGCTGGAAAGCCCGAAAAAGGTAAAAGAGTGAACGCCACACTTCCAAAGTGAACGCTATACCAAAAGCTAGTGAATGTAGCGTTGCTTCTTTGAACGCTACGCTTTACTGATTGCATCCCCTTTCTTTCTTCATTTCTTCATTTCTTCACCTACAAGTAACCAAACAAGCAATCAAAGTCTCACCAAATTCATAAGGTCTTTGCATTGTTCATGAAATTAATTAATTCTAGCATAAAACCTATGATTTTGTGTGAAATAAATGATGTTTGATTAATTCAAAATAATAATGAAAATCCACTCCAATCACTTACGTGTTGTGCAAGAAAATGCATAAAACCTAATGAAACTAATGAAAAATGCTTGTAAAACTAGCATCAGATGACTTGTCATCACTTACCCAAATAGCCTACCTTTTACCAACCATTGTTAGCCAACTTTGACTCTATTAAATCCCTTTTGTTCTTAATTGTAGCACATCACAAGCCTTAAAGCGAAAAATAATAAATGTCCTTAATTTGGATCTTTGATTAGCTTAGGCTAGTGAGGGTGTATTATTTGGGTATGGGAAACTTGGGACAGTGGTTGAGGTAAAAGTGTATTTTGAGTTTTTCATTGAAAACATTGGGAATTGGGTACATACTCATGTGTTAAATTAAATGTAAAACCATATGCATTGATATTTTTGTATATACTCTATTGCAAAAAGAAAAAAAATATAAAAAATAAAGAAAAATATATATCAAAAGAAAAATAAAAGAAAAAAATAGAAAAAGAAAAAAAAAATATATATATATATAATGCAATAAAAAGGGGACAAAAATGTCCCAAGGTAAAGTAACAATAACAAGGCATATGGAATGTGAATTAAAGAGAATGCATGAGTATGTGAAAAAGTGGGAATCATGGATAGCTAGGCATTGTATTAGAATTGTATAGGTTGTTATATGTGTTGGGTGAGAGCTTAGGTTAATCAAAGATTCATATTTCAAGCTCACTTAACCATATGCATCCCTACCTTGACCCTAGCCCCATTACAACCTATGCATAAGACCTCATGATAAATGTATGCGTGCATTGAATAATTGTTGATTGTTAGATGAAAAACAAATCTTGGAAAGCAAGATTAGAAGAGAATTGAGTGATCAACACTATACACTAGAGCGACTAGAGCGGATACACATCCGGTGAGGGTTCGATGCTCAAACCCCTTGTTCCCGGCTTTCACGAGTTTCATCATGCAAGTTATGCACGCACGGCTTTAATGTTTGAATTGGTAGGATTCATAAATCATATTTCCATCTTGACCCAATGTGCTCATATTTGTTCTTGGAAGGTTGAGTCGCTTCTGACCAAGTAGATAGATATATTTGCATTAGTCGCATGAATTCATTTAGGTAATTTGCACTTCATGAACCCTTTTCTCCCATGGTCTTTGGTCCTTTTATTTTTAGCATGAGGACATGCTTGGTTTAAGTGTGGGGAGGTTTGATAAACTCCAATTTTGTGGTTTATATTATATAGAATTTGGGGATTTTTGTCAATGTTTTCCACACTTATTCATATAAATTGCATGGTTTTGTGTTCTATTCCTAATTTTGCTTCATGGTGGAAAACATGCTTTTTTTGCCTTAAAATGCCATATTTTGATCATCTTCTATTGCCATTAGATGTCGTGATATGTTTGTTGAGTGTTTCAGAGTTTATAGGGCAAAAAATGGCCTAGAAGAGAGAGAGGAATCATGCACAAGTGGAAGGAACATGAAGAATTGAGCTTTGGAGAATTGGCTGCGACGCGCACGCGTGGGTGCAGAAAGCTGGGTATGGCACGCGAGAGTGACGCATTCGCGTGGATTGGCGAATTCCCCACCAACGCGTACGCATGCTTGACGCGTACGCGTGATGAGCAGCACGTGACCTCATTAATGAAATCGTGGCTATCGATTTCTGAGGAGCTCCAGGCCCAAATTCAGCTGGATTCTGCATGGAAAAGACCCATGAACTCTAGGGGGAAAAGGGGGGTTCATTCATTACACACTTAGACATAATTTTGGCTAGTTTTTGGTTCTTGTTCTTCTAGAGAGAGAAACCCTTATTCCTCTCTAGATCTAGTTTGATTTGATCTTCCTTTGTTGAATTCTGAATTGGGTTTTGTTGATTTCTAGTTTTGATTACTTAATTTGAATTCTCTAGTATAATTTTGTTGAGATCTTGTGTTAGATTTATGTTTTCTTGTTATTTCCCATTTTCCACTCATTTTATGAACTTTGTGGATATTGAATTTCTAATGATACATTGATGTTATCCATGATTAATAGTGTTGTTTGAGTGGTTTTCCATTGATAATTATTAGTGGGTACTTTCAATTTCCAATTTATTTGCAATTTGATCATGTCTTTTATTAATGCATACCATGTGTTTGATGAAATATTTCCTTTGATTATGGAGTAGTTTTCTTTACTCTTGGCCTAGGCTAAGGAAATTGGGTAAACTTGAGTCATTGGGTCTAATTGATTTGGTGATTTGAGAACCCTT
>NC_029794.2:74658878-74675154 GCF_000816755.2 Arachis ipaensis | reverse complement strand
ATGCAATAAAAAAAGGGACAAAATACCCCAAAGTAAAGTAACAATAACAATGCATATAGAATGTGAATTAAAGAGAATCCATGAGTATGTGGAAAAAAGTGGGAATCATGGGTAGCTAGGCATTGTATTAGAGTTGTGTAGGTTGTTATATGTGTTTGGTGGGAAGCTTAGGTTAATCAAAGATTCAAATTTCAAGCTCACTTGACCATATGCATCCTTACCTTTACCCTAGCCCCATTACAACCTACGAATAAGTCTTCATGATAAATGTATGCATGCATTGAATAATTGTTGATTGATAGATGAAAAATAAATCTTAGAAAGTATGATTAGAGGAGAATTGAGTGGATCGACCCTATACACTTGATCGACTAGAGCGGATACACTTCCGGTGAGGGTTCGATGCTCAATTCCTTGTTCCCTGCTTTCGTGAGCTCTCTTCTTGCAAGTCTATTTAAACTTCATTTTCATATTTGAATTGGTGGGATTCATGAATCATCATACTATCTTTGCCCTACTTGCTTATATATATTCTTGGAGATTGATTCATTTTTAACGAAGTAGGTAGAATCACTTTGCATTTAGTTGCATGCTTGTAGATAGGTTTGTATAGTCTCTTTACATTAAATAAATGTTCATGCCCCCTTTTCTTGTCCATCTTTATTCTTAGCATGAGGACATGCTTGGTTTAAGTATGGAAAGATTTGATGCACCACAATTTTGTGGTACATTTTATACTGAATTGAGTGGATTTTATCAACTTTTCTCACATTTATTCAATGAAATAGTATGGTTTTGTAATTCTCCCTAAATTTGTGCTTAAGTGTGAAAACATGCTTTTTAGGCCTTAAAATAGCTAAATTTAATTTACTTTAATTCCATTCGATGCCTTGATATGTTTGTTAAGTGATTTCAGGTTCGTAAGGCAAGTATTGGATGGAAGAAGTGAAGAGAAAAGCATGTAAAAATGGAGAACTCACAAAGAAATGAAGGAATTGCTAAGCTGTCAATCATGACCTCTTCGTACTAAAACGATCATAACTTGAGCTACGGAGGTCCAAATGAGACGGTTCTAGTTGCATTGGAAAGCTAACATCAAGGGCTTAAAAATAATATAAAATTTGCTATAGTTGCCTTGCGTTTGGTGATGCGTACACGTCATTCCACACGCATGCATCGCAGGATCAGCGTGGACCATTTTGGGCAAAACGTGGCCAGCAATTTCTAGCACATTTTGGGCCCAATCCAACTCATTTCTGATGCTATTGAACCCAAGGATTGAGGGGGGAATGAAATAAGTAGTCATAGTTTAGTTTTTATCATGTTTTAGGTTAGAATTCTAGTGAGATAAGCTCTCTCTTCTCTCTAGAATTAGGTTAGATTAGATTCAAATCTCTTCTTAGATCTAGATTTTAATTCTTGTTTTCATCTACCATTCCTTTTAATTTCTTGTTGCTACATCTTTACTCTTCTAGTTCCTTTTGTTAATTTCTTATTCTAGTCATTTTTATGTTATACACTTTTGTTTCCTTTGATTTCAATTAATGCAATTTATGTTTTATGTTCCTTTATTGTTTAATTGCTTTGTTCTTGTTATTTCCTTGCATTTGGTAGAGTTAGATTTTATATTTCTTGTCATTTTATTATACTTTTCTTTTATGCCTTCCAAGTATTTGATAAAATACTTGGTTGGGTTTTACTATAGATTTTTCTCCTCTTGACTTGGGTTGAGTAATTGGAGACTCTTGAGTTATCAAACTCTTTTGTTGATTGACAATTGGAAGTTGCTAGTTGACTTGAATTTCACTAAAGCTAGTCTTTCACTATGATTTGACTAGGACTTGTGGACTCAAGTTGATTATATCCACTTTACTTTCCCTCATAGTTAGAGGTTAACTAAGTAGGGCAATGGACAATTCTTGTCACAATTGATGATGATAATGAGGATAGGACTTCTAGTTCTTATGCATTGCCAAGAGCTTTCTTAGTTATTAGTTTATTTCTTTTGCTATTTACATTTCTTGTTCCTTATTGCAAAAACCCCAAAACATTCCTTCATAGCCAATAATAAAGCACATCATTGTAATTCCTAGGGAGAACGACCCGGGACTAATACTCTCAGTTATTTTATTGGGGTTGAACTTGTGACAACCAAATTTTTTATTGAGGATCATTTGTTGGTTTAGAAACTATACTTACAACGAGATTTATTTGTAAAATTCTTTACCAACCAATTTTCTCTTCATCACTATTCCCCATTCCCATTTACAATTCAGTCATTTATGTTTCAGCACTTTACATTCTTGTCATTTACTTTTTTGCACTCTATTGCTTTCCTTTACTTTTCAGTCATTTATCTGTCTGCCATTTAAAATTCTGCACTCAACACTCTTCATTGATTAGCTTAACTAAAATTACTCATTAACTAAAGTTGCTCAATCAATCAATCTCTGTGGGATTCGACCCCACTCCTATTTGGTTATTACTTGACGATATTTGGTGCACTTGCCAAAGAACGGATTCATTTTATATGGGGAGTGAATTCCAGTCATCAGTCATCAAATTCCATGGAAAGTTTCTTTAGTTTTTTTCAATTTAATTTTTGAATTAAGAAAAGATATTATTAGGTTTTAGAATTTTAGTTTTGTATCTTTTATAATTAGATATAAAAGAGAAAAATATTCAGGTCTTCGAGCTCTCTTCTCTTCCTCATCCTCATTCCAAACATTACACTTTTTTAACAACTCAAAGTTTTTCTCTGAGCCATGAGCAACTAAACCTCCATTGTTAAGGTTAGGAGCTCTATTTATTTTAATAGATTAATACTATTGTCATTCTACTCTTAATCAATGCACTAATTTAAATTCAAGGATTGATTTCGTTCTTCATCCTAGGAATCAGAGTATATTGGACTTAATCTTCTAATTTAAATTAAGTAATTGATTGAGTTAGAGGAGATTAAATTAATAAGAAATTAGGGTTTGATCACTTAAAGTTTGCATTGAATTGAATCTTTGCATAATTAAAGCATTTGATAAGAATTATTAATCCAGAAATTTAAACATATCCAAGGCCTTGGCTATTTTCTCATATTATTTTCACCAACCATTCACTGTTTGCTTTCTTGCACATTCTGATTTACTATTTTATGCTATTTGAACATGAAATTACTTATTTTAGCATGTCTAACTAGCTTAATCACTCAACTATTACTGTTTAATCCATTAATCCTCATGGAATCGATACACACTCACCTGAGTTATTACTTGGTATGACCCGGTACACTTGCCAGTTAGTTTGTGGTATTACTTAGTATGGCTTGAGTTATATTTTGACCATAAGTCTGAGTAGCATTGTTTGCTCTAGCTTCGTTCAATAACATTTTTGGATCATCTCCTCTATTCAAAATGAGAGGAGGATTATTACCATGAATGCCCCCAAAATGTTGAGCTATTGGTCGATTAATTGCTCCCATAATATCATCGACTCGTCAAGCAACTTGCCCTATTCTAACATTGTTATTTTCTAACATTGGATTTAACATGGTAGCCATCTCTTGGGTCAACATATTTACTAAATCATGATAGCTATCCTCAATTTGTTTTCTAAATACAACTAAAGACTAGACTGTATTAGGCAAAGATGTCCCTACAAGTATCTACCTCGACATCTTTGGGAATATTGAAATACGGGTCCTTCCTATCGACACCCAAGGAGAGGGGCTCTTACACCCTGTGTCGAAATGACATTCGACACCATAGGAATTGATTGTGGTATGGGAATAGTGAAGATATAGAGGGTTGTTTATTAAGTATGGATAAGCATTATAATTTGCCATGTAAGGGAAGTATTGATTTTGTGTACCCATTGGAGGATAACCTGACGCATGTGTCAGACTATATAAAGGATTATTTCTCATAGTGTTGATTCCTCCAGTATATATGTGATAAACCACTATTTTATGGTTTATCTTGTGCTCAATTGAGTGGTTTTTATCTACTCTTTACCCACTTATTCATACTATTTTGCATGGTTTTACATTTGCCTTCGTAATTATGTGCTTTAATTGAAAACATGTTTCTTTGGACTTATCTTTGCTAATATTAATCCTCTCTTATTACCATTAGATGCCTTGATATGTATGTTAAGTGATTTCAGAGATTACAGGACAGGAATGGCTCAGAGGATGGAAAGGAAGCATGCAAAAGTGGAAGGAATACAAGAAGTTGGAGAAATTGCTAAGCTGTCCAGCCTGACCTCTTCGCACTCAAAAGACTATAACTTTAGCTACAGAGGTCCAAACGACGCGGTTCCAGTTGCGTTGGAAAGCTAACGTCCGGGGCTTCGATTTGATATGTAATAAGCCATAGTTGCTCTGACGCTAGGTGACGCGACCGCGTGACCCATGCGGCTGCGTCGCAGTGACGGAAATCAGCGTGTTTGAATTCTTCTCCAGCGAATTCTGGGCTATTTCTGACCCAGTTTGCGGCTCAGAAAACACAGATTAGAGGCTATAAAGTGGGAGAATGCATCCATACATGAAAAGGCTTTTCACATTCACAATTTTAGGAGTAGATGTAGTTTTTAGAGAGAGAGGTTCTCTCCTCTCTCTCTTAGGATTAGGATTTAGGACTTCTCTTAGTTTTAGGAGTGACTCTCAATCTCAGGTTCAATGTTCTTTTTATTTATTTTCCTAATTTAATTTATGAATGTCTATGTCAGATTTAAGTTCTTTTGTGAATGCAATTCGAGGTATTTTCAGATTTAATTTTGCTTTGCTTCATTTATAAATGTTTTTAATTTAATTTAGATATTTTCCCTTTTGGCTTTGGTTAATTAATTGGTGACTCTTGAGTTATCCAACTCGAGGTGTTGATTGAAAATTGGAATTCTTCAAGAAATAATTCGAGATCCTATAACTCTAGCCTTTCCCAAGAAAAGACTAGGACTTGAGGATTCGAAATTAATTCATCCACTTAACTTACCTTCATAGTTAGAGGTTAACAAAGTGGGAGAAAAATCTAATTCTCATTACAATTGATAAGGATAACCAGGATAGGACTTCCAGTTCTTCATACCTTGCCAAGAGATTTTAGTATTGTTAATTTATTTTACTTGTCATTTAAATATACCTGTGCCCATTGCCCAAACTCAACATTCCCCAGAAAACTCATAACCAATAATAAATACACCTCCCTGCAATTCCTTCAGAAGACGACCCGAGGTTTAAATACTCGGTTATCAACTTTAAAGGGGTTTGTTTCTCGTGACAACCAAAACGTTTGTACGAAGGGATTTCTGTCGGTTTAGAGACTATATCTATAACGCGACTATTTTTATGAAATTATTTACTGGCAAAAATCCTAACGTAAAAATAGCGCCGTTGCCGGGGAATTACAAACGTGTGCCTTATTATTGGTTATTGTAAATATTTTATTTTTTCTTGTTTATTTGTTTTTTTTTTTTTTTTGCTTTTTCTTAAGTTAAGAGGTTATTGGTTTTTATTTTAAAATTTTTATTTTATCTTATCTTATTTCAAAAATCAAATTTCAAAATTCAAATTTCAAAAATTCAAAATTTAAATAACCTTTTAATTTAAATTTGTTTTTATTTTTGTTTTTAATTTTTATTTGCTACTATGAACTCTCACCCCTTTGGCTATGAGTCTAGTTACAATTATGTTGCAGGAAGAAGAAATTACAATGAGAACAGGCATCAAGGTTGGAACAATCAAAGATGGGAGGAGCCACAAGGATTTGATCAACCCTCATAGCAACAACCAGCTCCAATGGACTATCAACAACCACCACCATATGCCTATAAACCCTCTCCTCAACATGACTTTGGACCACCATACTCACAAGCCCCTTACCACCAAACACCACCATATGACCCTAACCTATATCCAGCATACCAACCACCTTATGAGCCAACTGAACCCTCCTATCCACCCTAAACCTCCATGGAGAAAGCACTTGCCGATCTAAACTCTACTATACAAGCTCTTGTCGCCCAAATCAGACCACCAAATACCTTCAACAATCAACCCTCAAGCTCTAGTGCACTTCCTTTTCAACCACAGAATGATCTCTCCATCCCATCACCACCATCCATGGAAGAGCACCCACATCCATCAATCCAGGAGCAACATAATCCCAATGATGCTATTGACATGGAACAAGAGAGAAGGGATCATCTTCGCGAATCCATACTTCATAAGGAGCTAGAGGAGGCCCTAAAAGTGAAGGTAGTAAAAACCCTTGAAGTCGAAGGAGTGGTTGAAGAATTAGTGAAAGAAGAATCCAGGGATCATCTCAAGGAAGCAGCAGATTGATTTCATGCAACTCTATATCAACCAAATTAAGCGATAAGTCAATTAGGTTCCCGACGCTCGAACACTCAAAGTGCTCCCATGGCTTCATGTGGGCAATCTAATAAAGAACGTAGCATGAAGGAGATATTAGAAACTCCAGTGGACAGTACAGAGCATGACTTTGTACTGGAACAAGTGGAGGAAGCTGTAATTATCAAAGAAGAAGAAGTGGTTGCAGACTTAGGATATACTGAACCTCTATTGGAAAGTCAAGACATAGAACCTTTGGCATAAAGAGTAAGAGGAAGATGGTCAGTGGTAAGAATTGTCCTGCAAGGTTCATTATGGTTGGAAGCTTTAAGTTTAAACGCAAAGGTTGGTGTAAAGCTCAATTGAATGGGTCTAGGAAGTTGGTTGGACGCTTCAGTGAGAATTCTAAGGCTGAACCACCCGGATGGAATCATGATAATCAACTTGAAGACGGGTGTAGAAACAAGATTTGGGATCCTGGAGGCTATTGGAATTACAAACATTAGTGGAGATTCCTGGATGAGTTCAAACACAAGCCACCATAACAGGAAGCTCATCAAATGTCTAACTTAAGGACTTTAACTAAAAGTGCTAGGTGGGAGACAACCCACCATGGTATGATCGTTCCTTTTTCATTTTTAGTTAGTTTTATTTGTTTTCAAGTTTTATTTTATTTTATTATATTGAACCTGGAGTTTTGTATCACATTCATATTAACACTACATTCTGCATTTTTCATGCATAAAAAAAAAAGAGAAGCACGCACGCGACGCGGCAGCGTCACTGACGCGTCTGCGTCATGTGGGAAAAATGGCTCCCACGCGACCGCGTCACTCACGCGGCCGCATGACCTGGAAATCGACGTACGAAGGGTGCACGACCGAAAGTTGTGCGAGAGTTGTGTTGGACTGGTGCTGACCGCACACGCCTTACCACGCGGACGCATGGCTCACGCGTCCGCGTCATATCCCCATGATGGCCACTCACGCGATCGCGTCGACCACGCGACCGCGTCACCTTGGATTTTGGCAATACCAAGTTTCGAACAGAGAGTTGTGCGACCGTGAGGCTGCACTCGCGCCACTAGCTCAAATCAAGTCACGTGATCGCATGCCCCACGCGTCCGCGTCGCCTGACCTTATTGCGCACCACGCGACCGCGTCATCCACGCGACCGCGTCGCCAGCGTCACACAACCTATCCAGATTAGTGCCAATTTTCTTATCTTTTCTTCTCTAATCCTAATTTCTTCTATCTTTTCTTCTTTCTTCTTTCTTTCTTACTTTATTTCTTTCCCTTATCATTCTTCTTATCTTTTATTTTATTTTATTTATTTGCATACTTTCATTCATTACATATTTTTATTTTTCTAAATTTATTATTTTACCATTGGTGTTCAAATGTTCTTATTCAACTGTTACATCTTTTCTGGTATTTTCTTAGTGCTTAATGACTTGTTTAATTCTGATTGAGTAATATTATTTAAATCAATGCCAATCTTTTATATCTGTATTACTTTTGCATTGACATGAATTTATATTATCTCTCCTTCCCCACTCTCTTCCATTGTTGTACATTTTGTACCACTGGCATGCCATGGCTTCTATTGTCTTCTCACTTGCATGTTGTAGCTTCCATGTAATTGAGACCCTTATTATTTGGCATTAACCCACCCACACTGTATTTATTTTCCTATCTTTATTTCTGGGTTACTCTTCTTCCCTTTTTCTTTCAGGATGGCCACCCGGAAGAGAACCGGAAGACGTTTACATGGGGAGACAGGCAAGTCAATCTGCACAATCTATAGAGAAAAGCATCAGTTGAAGCCACCCGTCCACTTGCACATCTTAGCATGCACCGAAGACGGTGCAATCTTTAAGTGTGGGGAGGTCGATACCGATCTCCATGGGTTAGTACCTTTCTGTTTCAACAACAATGTTTAAATTTTCTTTGTTAAATTAGTTATTGCATTTGCATATTTGCTTGATTTTATACATTTAGTTACTACTTGGTTAAAGTAATAAAATTCTTTTAAGACCATATCTTTGAAAATTTCACTAATTTAAATTGAAAAATTTTTTTATGTTAAAACTTGTTTGAAGTTGTATTTGGAACATGGTTTTTGAGCCAAAGAACACACAATCTGTGAGATTTTGAGCTTATTTATATGGTTACATTATTTAACCATAAATATTTTATTGTTGTGTGTTTTCTTCTCTATAATTGCAATCTTTGCTTTGTTCCATTCTATATGTCCATTATTTAGTATATTTACATGCTTGCACATGATTGAGGCCATTGTTTGATTTTAGCTCACTTATCACAAATAAGCCTACCCTTTAAATCACCATTGTCAGCCAGTTTGAGCCTTTTAATCCCCATTTGTTCTATATTTTACCACATCACTAGCCTTAAGCGGAAAACAAATTAATTATCCCAATTGAATCTTTGGTTAGCTTAAGATAGAGATTGTGTATCAAATAAGTGTGGGGAAATTGTGGGAACATAGGTTGATAAGGGAATGTATCATGTTTTTAATTTATTTGAATATGGAAAATTTGGGAACCTACTCATGAAAAACCAAAATAGAAAAATAATGAAAAATCCATGTGCATTGATAAGTTATGTTTGCTTTTATGATTCAAAAAAGAAAAAAGAGAAAAAATCCAAAAATACTCAATTGCATTTCATACATTTTACCATTCCTCTTCACTTTTATAGTTCTCTCGAGCTTAGCATGAGGACATGCTAATGTTTAAGTGTGGGAAGATTGATAAACCACTATTTTATGATTTATCTTGTGCTCAATTGAGTGTTTTTTATCTACTCTTTACCCACTTATTCATACTATTTGCATGGTTTTACATTTGCCTTCCTAATTATGTGCTTTAATTGAAAACATGTTTCTTTGGACTTATCTTTGCTAATATTAATCCTCTCTTATTACCATTAGATGCCTTGATATGTGTGTTAAGTGATTTCAGAGATTACAGGGCAGGAATGGCTCAGAGGATGGAAAGGAAGCATGCAAAAGTGGAAGGAATACAAGAAGTTGGAGAAATTGCTAAGCTGTCCAGCCTGACCTCTTTGCACTCAAACGGCAAAAACTTTAGCTATAGAGGTCCAAACGATGCGGTTTCAGTTGCATTGGAAAGCTAACGTCCGGAGCTTTGATTTGATATATAATATTCCATATTTTCTCTGACGCTAGGTGACATGACCGCGTGACCCATGCGGCCGCGTCACAGTGACGGAAATCAGCGTGTTTGAATTCTTCTCCAGCGAATTCTGGGCTGTTTCTGACCCAGTTTGCGGCCCAGAAAATGCAGATTAGAGGCTATAAAGTGGGGGAATGCATCCATACATGAAAAGGCTTTTCACATTCACAATTTGAGGAGTAGATGTAGTTTTTAGAGAGAGGTTCTCTCCTCTCTCTTAGGATTAGGATTTAGGACTTCTCTTAGTTTTAGGAGTGACTCTGAATCCCAGGTTCAATGTTCTTTTTATTTATTTTCCTAATTTAATTTATGAATGTCTATATCAGATTTAAGTGCTTTTGTGAATGCAATTCGAGGTATTTTCAGATTTAATTTTGCTTTGCTTCATTTATAAATGTTTTTAATTTAATTTAGATATTTTCCCTTTTGGCTTTGGTTAATTAATTGGTGACTCTTAAGTTATCCAACTCGAGGTGTTGATTGAAAATTGGAATTCTTCAAGAAATAATTCGAGATCCTATAACTCTAGCCTTTCCCAAGGAAAGACTAGGACTTGAGGATTCGAAATTAATTCATCCACTTAACTTAACTTCATAGTTAGAGGTTAACAAAGTGGGAGAAAAATCCAATTCTCATTACAATTGATAAGGATAACCAGGATAGGACTTCCAATTCTTCATACCTTGCCAAGAGATTTTATTATTGTTAATTTATTTTACTTGTCATTTAAATATACATGTGCCCATTGCCCAAACTCAACATTCCCCAAAAAACTCATAACCAATAATAAATACACCTCCCTGCAATTCCTTGAGAAGACGACCCGAGGTTTAAATACTCGGTTATCAATTTTAAAGGGGTTTGTTACTCGTGACAACCAAAACGTTTGTACGAAGGGATTTCTGTCGGTTTAGAGACTATCTCTACAACGCGACTGTTTTTATGAAATTCTTTACTGGCAAAAATCCTAACGTCAATATGGTATTAGGATTCTCTAGAGGTGTTGAATAATTGGGAGGTAATCCATATTGAGGCCATGTGAAAGGTATGGCGGTTGGAATACTTTCGGTCGACCATTGGCTAAAAAGATTGGTCGAAAAGACTGCCTCTATTTTAGAGTGTTTAGTGGAATTTTGGTGCATCACTATTTCGTTGTGCATTCTATGCTGAATTCAAGGGATTTTATCATCTTTTTCTCACATTTATCCAATGAAAAAGCATGGTTTTATAAATTCTCCTTAATTTGTGCTCAAGTGTGAAAACATGCTTTTTAGGGCTTTAATTGGTTAATTTTAAATCACCTTTGATTCCACTAGATGCCTTGATGTGTTTGCTAGTGATTTTAGGTTTGAAAGGGCTAGGAATGGGTCAAAGGAATGGAGAGAAAAGCATGCAAAGTGGAGAAATCATGGAAAATCAACGATTTGGGATGCATTTACCGACACACACACGTAGCAGACGCACACACGTGGATGCAAAAATGTCAAGCGACGCGTACACGTCACCCACGCGTACACGTCGATGCTCGCACGTGACTTCATTAAAGTGAAAATGTTGGGGGCAAATTCTGGGCTTCTCAGGCCCAAATCCAACTCCATTCTAAGCCTATTATATGATGAAATCAAGAGGAGATGAGGGAGCTTTAGTTTTAGGAGTTAGTTTAGTTTAATTTTGGAGGGAAAGTAAGTTTCTAGAGAGAGAAGCTCTCTCTTCTCTCTAGAATTAGGTTAGAGGTAGATTAGGATTTCTTTGATCTAGGTTAATTTCATGCTTTGATTTACTTTTCCTTTTGTAATTCTTGTTCTTCTACATCTTCTCTCTCTAGTTTAGCATTTAATTCTTGTAATTCTCTACTTTTATGTTGATGTACTTTTGTTTCTTCTATTTCTCTTTAATACAATTTATGTTTTGATGTTTCTTTATTGTTGATTTGATCTATTGTTGTTAATTCCTTGCAATTAGTAGTTGTAGATTTATATTTCTTGCAATTTAACTTTGCTTTCCTTTTATGCCTTCCAAGTGTTTGACAAAATGCTTGGTTGGATTTTAGAATAGATTTTTCTCCTCTTGGCTTTGGTAGAGTAATTGGAGACTCTTAAGTTATCAAACTCTTTTGTTGATTGATAATTGGAAGTTGCTAATTGATTTGAATTCCACTAACTCTAATCTTTCCTTAGGAGTTGACTAGGACTTGTGGAATCAAATTGATTTATCCAGTTGACTTTCCTTCATAATTAGAGGTTGACTAAATGGGAGCAATGAACAATTGATGTCATAATTGAGGAAGATAGTGAGGATAGGACATTTAGTTCTCATACCTTGCCAAGGGCCTTTTTAGCTATTAGTTTACTTCCTTGCCATTTATCTTTCATGTCTCTTATCAAAACCTCAAAATATACAAGTCATAACCAATAGCAAGAACACTTCCCTGCAATTCTTTTGAGAAACTACCCGAGGTTTGAATACTTCAGTTATTATTTTTAGGAATTTGTTACTTGTGACAACCAAATTTTTGTATGAGAGGATTCTTTGTTGATTTAGAAACTATACTTGCAACAAGATTTCATTTGTGAAATTCTTTACCGACAAAAATTCGTTCATCAAAATGGCACCGTTGCTGGGAAATTGCAATGGTGTTATGTTATTGGTTATTGTATATATGTGAATATTGTGAATAGCTTGATTTTTGGATTGCTTGTTAGTTTTTGCTAGTTTTCAGACTTTGTTTCATTATTTCTTATTTTCTCTTTTTATTATGAATTCTCACTTTGGCTATGAGTTTGGTTCTAACTATGTTGTAGGAAGTGGGAGCTACAATGAAGATGTGCATCAAGGATAGGACAACCAAAGGTGGGAGGAGCCATATGCATATGATCAATCTTCATGGCAACAACCTCCACCAATACACTATGAACAAGAGCCATTCCATGATGTATATCAACCCAATGGTTATGGTGAATCCCCTTGTCACTTTCAATAACTACCACTATATGCCTATGAGCCATACCCTCAACATAACCCTCAACCATACTCACAAGCCCCTTTTCACCAACCACCTTCATATGACCCTAATCCATATCCACCATACCAACCACCTTTTGAGCCATATGAGCCACATATTAAACCACCACCATCTCAACCTCAATACTTTCAAGAACCACCTCCTCCATACTATTACTAAGATGAACCACCACATCCTTATTACGATGAACCACCTTCCTACTATGAGTCCTTCTTCTAAAATGATGAACCCTTCCATCCACCCCAACCTCCAATGGATGACATCCTTGATGTTCTTGTTCAAGGACAAGAGGAGATGAAAAGGGAGGTACTTGAATTCATGGCCGTCTTGGCCAAGGTAGTAAACTGATTAGCCTCCCAATGCTTGGACACTCAAAGAACTCCCATGGCAACATGTGAAGAATAAAATGAAGAGAATAGCATGAAGAAGAGATTGGAAACTCCGGTGGAAAATAAGAAAAGTTGCTTTGTGTTGGAACAATTGGAGGAAGCTACCACTATTGAAGAGAAGGAAGAAGTGGTTGAGGACTTAGGAGATGCGGAACCCCCATGGGAACATACAGTTGAAGAAAACACCTCCAAGAAGATTGAACTTGATGCTAAGGAGGAATGTGCACAACTTCCAAGGCATATTCCATATGAAGAATTGGACGGGATAGAGCAAGAATCGAGTTCCCTTGGCAATGAAGATCATGCATCCAATCTTAGTGGTGTTTGAGCTTGAAGAACCTTCTCCCAGTGAATTTGAAAATGTTATGGAGGTAAACGTCTCTCATCCTCCCAATTATGATTTGCGTAAGGGAAAAGGCTTAGATAAAATTGTTGAACAAAGGATTTCATTTGAGGAATCTTGTAAAGAGGTAGAAGTCCTTAGAAGAAGAAGGACGAGAATTGGATATGCTTTGTCAAGATCTTTGGAAGCTTCTTTACCTAGGTTGTCATCCACTCCCTCATTCGAGTGGGTAAAATTCATCTCTATTAGCTTTATTAGCCCACTTGAGTATGGCTTACTTGAAACGGATGGTCAACTTAGGATGCTTTGCGGGATGAAGTGTAAGAGAAAGATGTTTCGTGGTTGGCGTTGCAAATCAAGGTTCATTATGGTTGATACATCAAAGATGGAATATAAGGGTTGGAATAGTGCTCGACTAGATGGGTCTAGGAGGATTGTTGGGCACTTCATTGAGAATTCATCTTGCTTGCCACCTAGATGGACTAATAATGATCAACTTTAAGATGGGTGTGAAAATAAAGTGTGGGATCCTGGATTACAAGAAGAGAATTGACTTTGAGAGCCCCAAGCTTGTGAAGAACTTAGTCAAGTCTTGGTGCAACTCATCAGAAATCTTGGGGTATAATGGAGAACCAAGCATTAGTGGGAGTTCCAAGAAGAATTTAAGCACAAGCCACCTTGACTGGAGCTCCCCATAAGTCCAACTTAAGGACAATAAACAAAAGTGCTAGGTGGGAGACACCCCACCATGGTAAAATCTTTTCATTTTCTCTTTTGTAAATATTGGTAAAATTAGTTTAATTTCATGTTTTTATTGGTTTGTTGAGTTTAGTTGGTAGTTTAATATGTTGAATAAGGTTTTATGGTGTTTTGGTAGCTGTTTGGAGGTTTAGAATGCTTGGTTTGGTGCAAAAACATGAAAAATTTTGAAAAATAGGTTACCAATCCACGCGTACGTGTGCCTCACGCGTACGCGTGACACAAGCATTTTCAACCATCCACACGCACGCATCACCCACGCATACGCGTGGATGCAAAAATCCCACCTCCCAGCCAAATTCCAGAGAGTTGCGCCTACACTTTGCGAACATTGTGCCTTTTGTGCAAACTAACACACGCGTACATGTACACGACACGCACGCATGATACACGCGTACGCGTCGCCTCCAATTCACCATCCTTATGCGCACGCGTCGATGCACGCGTACGCGTGGATGCCCTTCTTTCACACACTTCTTTTCTTCTCTCCTTTCCATTTCTTTCCTTCTTCTCTCTTCCTCTCTTCTCTCACCCATCACCCAACACTACCAAACACCATTTATAACCAATCCTTTTAGTTAGTTATTTGTCTAGTTAGTTTTATTTTTGTTTAATTTTTGTTTTGATAATAAGTGTTGAATTATTAATTTTGTTTATTGTTTATTGCTGCTGCTCACTGATGAGATGTTAGTTTAACATCATTGTTGTTAATTTTCATTGTTGGATTCATTGTTGAGGTTATAATTCATTACTTTGTTTTGTATTTTTGATGCTTAACTTTTGTGAACACCAAGTACATTAGACATTGCCTTCAAGCCTTTAAATCTTTTGAATTGCATGATTTGGCCACCATGTGATTTGAATCACATTCTGTGATTAGGAAATTTCTTGATGGATGTTGTGCATTTATCTTAATGCATTGTGTTTCATGATCATATGCATCCATATGTTATATATTTGCTTGAATGCTCTCATGATTCTCTATTGCTCGTTTACTTGTCCCAACCTACGAGTTTAGAGCTTTTCAAGCACATTAAGATGAGTGAAGTGCATGCTCCATTTTGTATACTTATGGCATCACTTTTCATGCTAGTGTGTGTTCTAAACCGCGCGCAATTTAGAATCCACACACCTACTTTCCTTAATGTCACACTAATCCACTCACTCAATTCCAACAATGTGTGCTTCCTTGCTTTTGCATTTATTTTTCTTACTACCCTGTCTTCTATTTTCAGGATGTTTTGTCATAAGCAAAACGGAAGCGAGAAAAAGAACACGCAGCAACCGGTTGATCCGCCAGTTGAAGGTGGCAACTCGGAGAGTCGCCATACCCCCTTGCTCATCTTTGAGTGCACAGAGGACGGTGAAAACTTTTAAGTGTGGGGAGGTCGTCTGACCAGTCGGCGTTTTTGGGTGACAAGTTTCTAATCCCAACACATTTGCATTTCATTTTTAGGTCTTTTAGGATTTTTGTTGCATTTTCTTATCTTTGCATATATATACACAATAAGCTTAGTCAAAATGATGAAAATTTTCGAGATTTCTATTTATAGGGCATTGACATTTCAATTGATTTGAGTAAAAATTTCTCATTGAACTTGCTTGAATTATATGTATATTGTGGATCATGTCTTTGAGCTAATAACACACAACATTGTGAGTTTTAAGCCTAATAGCGTGGTTACATCTTATAACCACTTATTTTCCTTCTTGTGTGTATTATTCTCTCTCTATGATTGTGATCTTTGATTTGTTTGATTCTCTATGTCCATTATTTTGTGTATTCGTGCATTTATATGATTGAGGCCATCATTTCATTTAGCTCACTTACCCAAATAGTCTTACCTTTTATCTTCCATTGTTAGCCAACTTTGAGCCTACGATTAACCCACTTTGTTTTTAATTTTAGCACATTACAAGCCTTAAAGAGAAAAACAATAAAATGTCCATTATTTGGATCTTTGATTAGCTTAGGCTAGTGTGTATGTATCATTCAAGTGTGAGAAAAATTGGGACATTGGTTGGAAAAAGGTGTGTGTTGTAGTTTTGTTGAAAATATTGGGAATTGGGTACATACTCATGTGTTAATTAAATGTAAAACCATATGCATTGATACTTTTGTATATCCTTTATTGCAAAAAGAAAAAAAAGAAAATGAAATGAGAAAATAAAAAAAGAAAAATAATAATAAAATAAATAGATA